>NC_047093.1:62002955-62309158 GCF_902459505.1 Geotrypetes seraphini | reverse complement strand
ACAATTCATGATGTTTCTTCCTAGTTCATAAGTCTAACATCATTCAATCAATTCATCATTGTAACTATATCTATCAAAAAAAAATCTTTTTATAAACTTTTATATATGTCAGCAACACTTGTCTCTTCACAGCAAACTGCTAGTCCAATGTTGGCTTTATTAAATCATAACTGCCCGATGCTTGATTTTTTCATGAGCGTTTCAGTCAACGTTGGACTAGCAGTTTGCTGTGGAGATAAATGTTGCTGACATATATAAGAGTTTACAAAAATATTTTTTATTAATAGCCCAAGAAAATTTTTTTTAAAAAAGAAATCATTTAAGTTTCGTTGATTCAGAAAAAAGGAACTGTTTCCTGAGGACAGAGCATTGAATGATGGCACTACCCACAAGTGAATGAAGAAAATGCATTTCCAATTTAAAGCTATTTGGGCCCAAATCTGAAGGCTTGGCATTCATGAAGAGATCTTATGATCAGTGTTCCCGCTAAGCTGCGCTGGCGTGCGCTGGCGCACAAAATATTACATCGCAGCGCACAAGTTTCTCGTCACAGCGCACACACGTGCTTGCAGGCAGGCGAGCTGGCAGTCCATGTAACGCATCGCAAAGTTAAGGGGAGGCTGGGGGAGGAATCGGACGTCGGGGTGGGGGTGCGAGCAGGGAGGGGGGCGATCGGAAGAGGCGTACGGCAGATGGCAGGGCGGCGAGAGGAGAGTCGGGTGGGGGGGGGGAGTAACACCGGAAGAGAGCGGCAAATCCGGGCAAGGCAAGACTTGCAGAGGCGTACCTAGGGGGTGCGGGGGGTCGATCCCGACGGTCCACTCAGCTCGCCAACAAGGAGAGGCAGCCGGACTCGCGTACGCTCCGACCGCCTCTTCTTGCAAGAAGCCGGGTCTTATTCAATCAGGAGCTGCTTTGACATGCAGCTCCTGATTGGATAAGGCCCGACTTCGTGCAGGAAGAGGCGGTCAGAGCAGACGCGAGTGATTTCCTGCACTAGGCACCACATGAAGTCACCCATCGTACCACTCGATTCGGGTAAGCGCAGGTATCGGTGGGTGGCTTATTTGCGGGGGTGCCTTATTTTATAATTTTGTCTAAAAAGGGGGGGCTGTCTTATTTGATGGCCCTGCCTTATCATCGGGGAAACACGGTACTACTACTAGTAAATTAGTAATGCGCTACAAAACTGAGGCCGCACGAGCGCCATTGTTTATCTATACATGCATGAAGCAAGTTCTTTTCAAGTTTCGATCGTTTGAAGCGTGTGCATAAACTTTCTTTTGCGATCTTCCATAGATTCAGTCAAATAATTTTTAAATCCATTCGAAAATGTCGAAGCGTAAAGAGAATGAAGAGTTTGGTAGCAGCACAAAGAAAAAGCGCAGCCAATTTAAGAAGGAATGGCTGACCGAGTTTTTGGTTGACACCACGTTGCCGCACGCGAGTGGACGGAAAACAGTGGCGATGAAAGAAATATTCGAATATAGCGACACGGACAACGCATTAATTTGCTCCCTATGCCGAAAAGCAGGTGTTAACGGAGAATGGAGCACAGGGAAGACTTGGTCTGAGTGGAAAATTGATTATTTAAAGCGTCATCTGAATCATAATTCTCATTTAGAAGCGGTTCAAAAGCTTCACAATCAAAGCCGAGGTTTTCTAATGAATTTCTTGAAAGAAACTCCTGATAGTCGGAACAACAGAATCGAATACGCACAGAGATATAAATCAAGTCCAGAGGAAGTTAACATTTTAATTGATAATATATTGCTAGCGGTAAAGTTGAATTCGTCCATGCTATCCGTCCAGGAAATTCACAATCACATGGCTAAATACGTAAAAATACCTGATAGCTGGAGAAGCAAAAACTATGCTTTCGAGTTCCTTGACTGCATAAATGCCATTGTTAAACGGGAAACATTTACAGAAATCCGGAGGTCTCCTTTTCATACCCTAATAATTGATGAAAGTACTGATATTTCTGTTTCGAAAATGCTCATAATATACATTAAATTTAGAAGAAGTGGCAGCAACATTCATGAGACAGTTTTTGCTGGCATCAAACATCTAACTGCTTGTGACAGCACAGCTATAGTTGATGCTATAAAGCAGTTTTATAGTGAGAACGATTTAGATTTCAGTCGTATGGTCATGTTCACGTCCGATGGAGCATCAGTCATGCTTGGGAAGCATAATGGTGTAGCTGCAAAGTTACGTCAATCAGTTCCTCATCTTCTAGAGCAACACTGTGTAGCTCACCGCGAAGATCTAGGCATAGACGATGCATGGAAAACGATCCCATTCATGAAAGAGATCGAAACTCTAATACGCACCGTGTATACGATTTTCAGTAGATCGAGCGTAGGAAAAGCCAAACTGGAGGATATTGCTAATGCTGCAGACTCAGATGTCATTTCATTTAAAGCTATACATGATGTTAGGTGGCTGTCTCGGCACTTTGCTGTAAGTGCAGTGGTTAGAAATTATGACATCCTGTTAGAATATTGTCAAGAACAGGTGGAAGAAGACAATGATCCCGTGCACAAATACTGCCTGACTAAATTGAGTAATCTGGAATTTAAACTTGCGCTATTTATTCTCTGCGATGTTCTTGAGGAGCTTGGATCACTGTGTAAGCTTCTTCAGAAGAGTTGTTTGGCACCTTTGGATGCATTCCAGTTCACTAAAGCCAAATTAAGGAAACTCAGATCTCAATATCTGGGAGAAAAACCACATTTCAATGAAAATGTTGAAACTCTCATTTCATCTTGTAATTCTGTAATTAAAACAGATCATATTCTTACATTTATTACACAAACTTGTGATCATATGGACAAAAGATTTCCTGACAATGAATTAGAGGACTGGCGTGTTTTCGACAAAGACTGTATCTCAAATCCGTCCAACTTAGAGGAATTTACATTTGGAAACGAACAATTTTCACGATTATCTAACCGTTATTTTCTGTTAATGAACAAAGATGATGAACATTGTTTCAAAAGGCAGCTTATTTCAGAATATTCGGAGTTCAAATATATTATTGCTGAAAAAGTAAAAGCAGGAGCTATACAAACGCTTCAGGAAATGTACAATTTTGCTCAGCAGCATAAACAGTTCAGTGGACTAAATGCTCTATTAGACGTGTGTGGCACCTTTCAGGCTTCAAGTGCCGATTGTGAGAGAGGATTTAGCTTGATGAATGCTATAAAGACAAAGACTCGTAATAAGTTAAGAGTAGAACATTTGGAATGCCTAATTAGAATCAAACTTTATTTAGCCACAGGAAATAATGTAAACATAGACAGTGTTTACAATTTTTGGAAATCAGAAAAAGGCAGAAGAGAACAATCTTAATAAAGAATTTTGGAGCCTAAAAGCCTATGGAGAACTTCCAGAACATGCTAAAATCAATGAAACGGACACATTTGGCCCCGGTGATGACGATGAAATCCAGTTTGATGATATTGGGGATGATGATGAAGATATTGATGATATCTAACTTGAGTGAAGAATTGATTCCATTCCAGTTTCACAACAATTATTCTACAACATATTGAGTGAACTCTTCTCACTGAAGGCAAACTTTGTGCCCAATAAAATGGTTTTCAATATTTTGTTTTAATGTATTTATACTTTTGTGTAGAAGCTGGAATTGATAGATTGTCTAGAAATTGAAAGCATCAAACGTATTGTCTTCTGGACTGTTTTTAATTTACAGTTTACACATATGGATGTAACAGACATAACTACATTTGTTGTAAAACATTTATTAAGATATCATTTCATCCCTACAATTTCTGTAGACTGTTTTAAAATAAATTTGAGTTTTTCTGGTAAAAAAAAAAAAATAAAAAAAAAAAAATAAAGAATTTTGTACTTTCAAGAATTAATGCGTTGTTTTGTGTTCTTAAAAATATTATTTAACGTTATTTAATTTAGCGTGTAGGCCTAAAATTCCTTTGAATACCTTGTCCTCATGTATCAGCAACTTTGACAACATATTTATTTGGCTCATAACTTGCTGGCGCCCGATATTTTTAGCTCACAGTGAAAAAAGTTTGCTCACAACACCCGCCCGCTTAGAGGGAACACTGCTTATGATCCCTCCCATCCCCTTCCTCTTGTCCCACAGGTTGTACAGGCTTATGAAGCACTGTCAGAGAGCCATGTGCTTACAGACTTAACAGGAGACGTGCACTGCACAGTATCCAAAACTACAAAATTATAATTATAACCATACTACAGTACTTAAGAAATAGCCTTACCCCCCTGTATTACTAAACCTTAGCATGGTTTATAGCACCGGTTTATTGCTCCGATGCTCATAGGAATTCTATGAGCGTCGGAGCTGTTGCCCCCGTGGCCGCTCTAAAAACAGTGCTATTGGTTTTGTAAAAGGGGGGGTTAATGAATAGCATTTGAGATAATAAGGAAGATTTCAGTTATGCCATTTGAGAGATGGAAGCTGCCTTCAGAGCACATAGCAGGGCAAGCTACTTTCTCCTAGAGACTGAGACCCAAAGAAAATCACAGTTCTGTTTAGCTCATGTAAGAAAGCTGTTTTTATTTTTTAACGAGTTTGCCATTTAAATATATACTGGATTGATGCATTCTGCTGCTGTAATTTCAAGGACCGGGAAATGCTGGGAAGGACTGTGGGAGGAGGATGTTCCAGATATATAATTAAAGCCCTGATTCATGAAGGTCTTTTCCCATAGACTCAAAATAGGAAAAAACAAACACCCTAAGTGAATCAGCCTGCAAATGCGTCAGGACACCAGAAGCATTTAAGAAGAAGAGCTGATTAATACAATTAATCACACAGAAGCATACAGTTAAGAAAGACAGATTTGTTTATCTCTTTTAATTAGTACACTGAAGTGGATGAAGAATGTGGAATACTGACAGTGGGGAACACAGTAATATTTATAGTTGAAAAAGCATCTTCTTTCTGTCTTAGGGCTATACGTTGTATACATTTTCCCCAAAACGCAAAGGGCGCAGCGCCTAAGCAGACTTAGGATTGCAAGACATTCTAGAGGTAGGTGCTGGCCAGCTTTTCCCTGGTCTAATTTCCCGGCACTTACCTCAGAATCCTAGCAATGCCTGTCAACCACGCCTATTCTCCAGCCCCTAACCACACCTACCTTTCAGGTAGGCATCGTAGGGTGTCTCGACTTAGGTGTCTCTAGGCACCATGCGGTATTCTGTGTGAAACTTAACAATTAAAATAATTGGTTTTTAAATAATTTTCCATAATTTCCATAGAAAAAGAAATACTTGTAAGATAGGTACAAGGTAAATTTATAAACAAACAAAATACATCTATTTAAAGTAATCAATCTACAAGTTCGCATCAAGAGAGATAACTACATATTTATAAACATAAAACTGATATTTAAACCCTCACCCCCTTTTTATTAAGCGCTAAGTTTCAAGTTTCAAGTTTAATATATATTTGATTGATCGTTTTATCAGTTTCAAAGCGATTAACACATGATTAAAATTACAATATAAAAGAGGTTTTAAAAATAATTAAAAACAAACAAGACATGGACAGATACGAGATAAACTGGAAACATTAGGATAAGTGGGGGGAGAAATTACAATATATTTGAGCAGAGTGGGAAACAAATAAAGGAAAACACATATGGGTGAGATAAGAGGGGGGATAATTGAAAAAATGTTATAGAAAAGAGAAAAGAATTGGTTCCAAGACTTGTAAAAATATTTTAAATGAGACCAAATAGTATTAAATAATAAAGACGTCATTAAATAAAAAAGTTTTTAGTTTACTTTTAAATTTTTCCAAGTTAAGTTCTTCACGTAGATAATTGGGGAGAGAATTCCAGGTTTGGGGCGCTGTGACTGAAAAGATATACTGTCGACGCGTATTGATTATTTTTAGCGAGGGAATTGTTAATAAGTGCTGTTCATCTGATCTTAAAGTTCTATTAGAGGAATAAGGGATTAATAATTTATGAATAAAAGCCGGAGTTTTAAATAGAAGGGATTTAAATGTGAGTAAGCAAAGTTTGTAAATTATTCTTTGGGCCACTGGGAGCCAATGGGCTTCCTTAAGAAGAGGAGTTATATGATCAAATTTTTTAGCTTTTGTGATAAGTCTGATAGCTGTATTTTGTATGATCTGTAAACGTTTGATTTCCTTTTGTGCAATACCCTTAAACAATGCATTGCAATAATCTAATTTCGATATAACGAGAGAATGAATGCTCCAATGCTACTCTGACACTCGTAGAATTGCTATGAACATTGGAGCAGTGTGTCAAAGCATTTAGCACCCTGGGTCACGGTAGAAATCTCAATCGCGGCATAGTAAAAGAGGGTCTTAAAAAATAAGACAAACTGTCTAATTATAAATGGCTGAATAAATCAGTTACTCCTAATACTGCTCAGGATTTTTTCTAATTGCAAAGAATCCCCCCCAAAAAATAAATTCTTTCCCTTGAACATTGAGAAGACATTTACATGGGTATTTAAGAAAAAATGTAGCTCCAAGAGCCAGAACAAAAAAGGCCTTGCGCCTGAGCCAAGTGGCTCTGGATACGTCAGGAAATATATTCATTCTTCCTCCACAAAAGCTTACATCTTTCTTCCCAAAAAACATTTTCTTGACCAATGATTTTTCACTTTCATGAATGAAAGTAACTAATAAGCACTAGATCCACACTCCTAAAGTATATCTTTTGGATCTTCATGAAAAGCTGTTAAATCCACATTGGAAATTACCAATTGATCCATGTCCTGTTGATCATCATAAAGCTTTTTCTTTTGCGATAAATAATAATTACTTAGCTGAATAGTCTTAGGAGTTAGCCAACTCCAATACTTCCCTGAGATGCTTCCTAAATAGCATCTCAGAAGGCAACAAATAAATTGAAGGAAAATTAAGATGACGTAGGTTACACGATCTGCATGCATTTTCCATCATTTCCAACTTTGCATGAAAAAATTGAGAATCCTTCTTTTTTTCTTTTACAATTTCTTGTTATACTTTCAGCCTAATGCAATTAATAACCAATGCCAAGATTAAGGAAGGCATTTTTGTCAGTAGTTACAAAGCACCAAACCATATTCAACTGGTTGACAAACTTCTTAGAGCATACAAAACCATGAAGTGCAACATGTCACTGAAGATGCACTTTCTACATTCACACTTGGACTTCTTCCTCGCAAATCTTGGTGCATTCCAGAGATCGCACTTTCAAAACAATATAAACAGGATGGAGTCAGTCCAGAGGAAAGCTACTAAGATGGTTGGTAGTCTTCGTCATAAATAAATGGTGGCAAGGAATAGCAGAACGCTCTCAATTCTTTTTCAAAAACCGATACCCTCTTCTGGCTCACTTCCTGTTCCATGTCCGGTTCAACCCTTCCATACAGAAAATAAACCCAATATAAAGTTTCTTCTTTTCTTATTTTTCAATAAAATGTATGCCACTCCAATCGCTGGTTCAATCCATTAGGCCATACACCGTGTCAAGTTGAAAAATCCAATGTTGCTTCTTCTGATGCAATAGTCGCTTAATATTGCCTCATCACTGGGACAGAAGTATAGACTATCACCATGCATTGCAACTCATTGAAGGAATGCTTTCTTTCCTCACAATGTAGTATTAAACGACCCTCACCTCTATTATGTTCGATATTATATCTATGTTCAAACATCCTGGTTTTTAATGAACAAGTAGTATAGCCAATGTAGCATAATTGGCAAGGACAAACCAGAATATAAATCACATATTTTGAAGTACAAGTAGTAGACAATCTCAATTGTATGTCTCTTCATTGTGGAGCTTTTACAGTTCATCCTTCAAGCATGTTAATGCAAACTGCACAGCGACCACATTTAAAGTATCCAATACTCTTTGATTCATACATAAGAACATAAGAATTGCCGCTGCAGGGCCAGACCAGTGGTCCATCGTGCCCAGAAGTCTGCTCATGTGGCGGCCCTTAGGTCAAAGATCAGTGTCCTATTTGAGTCTAGCCTTACCTCGGTATGTTCTGTTCCAGCAGGAACTTATCCAACCTTGTTTTGAATCCCTGAAGGGTGCTTTCCCCTATAACAGCCTTCGGAAGAGCGTTCCAGATTTCTAGCACACTCCTTCAAATTCTGATTCCTACTGTAAGAAAGTATACATTGTGTTTCCTGGAAACACTCGGTGGCTTGTAACACTTTCCAATATTATTTCATACTCTTCCCTAAGGAAAGCCTATGATAGCTTTTTAACAGTGTGTGTGTAATGCTGATAGTTCAAGTTCAATTTATTTATTATACTGCAAATATAAAACCAAAGGTAAATCTATGCGGTTTACAATAAAATTTAAAATGAACAACATAAAAGTTTACATAGGGTGGGAAACAAAAAAGTAAAATACAATTGAGAACATGAGAAAAGAGGAAATCAGCGGATTACAATAAAAATAAAAAGGTTGGGGAAAAGGGATGAATAATTTGGTAGGGGAGGAAACAGAGAATGTAGTTCTGCCCACACTAATAGCAACGTAGTAACAGTAAATGACGGCAGATAAAGAGCCAAATGGTCCATCCAATCTGCCCAACTGTACATTCTCTATAAATTAATGATTTAATTTAAATTGACCTATTTCTTAGATATTTTTGGGCCAGAAACCCAGAGCTCTGCCCAGTTGTGTACTTAGGTTCCATCTACTGGCGTCTCCGTCAAAGCTCACTCCAGCCCATGTAAACCATCCCAGCCATCGAAGCCTTCCTCAGCCCGTCCTTAACTGAATGGCTATTTACGGGACACAGACCGTGCAAGTCTGCCCAATACTGGCCTTAGCTCCTTCAATATATATCCATTATTTTCTGATTAGAGATCCTCTGTGTTCATCCCATGCTTTTTGGGATGTGAGGCTTTTTCTCTACCTTGATGGTTGAAAAAAGTCTCACATGATTATTTATTTATTTATTCTATTTTTTATACCGTTTTCCCAGGGGAGTTCAGAACGGTTTACATTAATTTATTCAGGTACTCAAGCATATTTCCCTGTCTGTTCTGGTGGGCTCACTCTCTATCTGATGTACCTAGGCAATGGGGGGATTAAGTGACTTGCCCAGGGTCACAAAAAGCAGTGTGGGTTTGAACCCTCAACTTCAGGGTGCTGAGGCTGTAGCTTTAACCACTACGCCACACACTCCCCAAAATAACAATTTTGAGTGAATAGTTTTGGATATTAGTTATTGTTATCCTCTGTATTTTTGTGTGTGGTACAGTAATTGAAATCACCCATTATAGTGTTGCCAAATTTTCCAGGATCCCTAATTTCTGCTAACATTTCACCATGTCTGTTCATTCTGGCCTAGCCGATGACGGTATAGCCCTACCAGTATTCTCTTTCCCTTCACACTGCAGTTGTTTATTCTAATATAAGAATGAAGGATTTGGGACCAGAGGCTTTCCATAGAAATAGAGAATATTATAGCGGATTAACAACCATAAGGCTCATCTTGTGCACCCATTTTACCTCCTGCAGACCCCCTCCTCCTTCACTCCTACACTACAATCTTTCTGTTTACTCAAGCTTTCTTGAATTCTGTTTCTGGTTTTGCTTCCATCATCCCCATTAACATCCTATACAGCCACAGGCAATATGGTCTTAGCTGCTCCCCTTCCTTCTCTCCTGGTAGCGATACAAGGTATTGTAGGAGGAATATATAACTGGGCTGAGATGGGGCTGATTTTTTAAAAGCAGAAAAATAGCGAGAACTAGTTGGTTGGAAAAGGAGAAGAATGAGGGTTTTTTTTTAGGTAGAGATAGGCAGGATAATCCAGAGAGATGTTTTTCTGGCTCAGAGGCATTTCCTACCTTCCCTCCCTTTAAAGAAGGGGTGGCACATTAAAAGCGCGTCGGTCATTCGCACGCCAACAATTGTGCGCCGACACCTGTGCGCAGGACAAAAGCGCGCCGCTGGTTCCACTGCTTTTACACCTTACCTTTAGCGTTCTGAGGGTGTGTGTGGGGGGAAATGCCAACTACACTTATAACAACTCCCGCTTGGGGTGTGGAAACCCCCCCCACTACACTTAAAACTCCCGAATACTCCCGAACAGCAAGAGAACGGAAGTTTTCAGTGTACTGGGGGGTCCTACTCCCATTCCCCCCCAACAGGAGCATGAACAGTTATAAGTGTACTGGGGGTTCTGCCCCCCACCTCCCCTCAGAACGCTAACAGTAAGGCGTAAAAGCAGTGGAACCGGCGGCGCAAAACAGCTTGGGGGTATTAAAAGGATACATAGGTTTCATTAGGGGTGCAGGGAAGTTGGGAGGATAGAATTAAGTTATTGCAGCTGAGTTTGTTGTTATGTTCGGAGGCACTGTGAGATGAGAGCCTATGGCATCACCGGGTGGTAAAGAATGAAGCCATAGTAGATTGATTTTTTAATGTAGGGCCTTGTGGCATGCTCAGAACGCCCTAACTAGTGGCATGCAGGGCAGGATTAACCAATAGGCCAAGTAGGCATGTGCCTAGGGCCCGAAATGGTCAGGGGGGCCCGATGGAGGAGGGCATCAACATTGTTTTTTCCAAACGGCGATGGACCCCTCCAGCATCAATCAGCAACGTGCCCCCCTCCCACCCATCGACGGAAAGTAAGACAAGCAAGCAAGGCGGGTAAGAAAGGCAACGGGAACTATAACTGTGCAAGCGGTGCTGCTTGCCCAAAGCTTCCCTCTGACGCAGCTTCCTGTTTCCGCCTGGGCGCATGGTGGGGTGGGGCGGGGCAGGGGGGCCCAGTGTACTCGTGTGCCTAGGGGCCCTCAACAAATTAATCCTGCCCTGGTGGCATGACAGGGCTTGTGCATGAGAATGCTGCACTTTTGTGCCTGGGGAGGATTGCCTAGCTATTAGCATGGCAGATGGCCGCTAGTAGGATCACTGTTTAAATCAGTGGTCTCAAACTCAAACCCTTTGCAGTGCCACATTTTGGATTTGTAGGTACTTGGAGGGCCTCAGAAAAAATAGTTAATGTCTTATTACAATTTTGCATGAGGTAAAACTCTTTATGGTTTATAAATCTTTCCTTTTGGCTAAGACTTAATAATAATATTGTCATTTATAGCTAAAGAGACATTTGATCAATAAACTTTTATTTTACTTTTGTGATTATGCTAAACATACCGAGGGCCTCAAAATAGTACCTGGCGGGCCGCGGGTTTGAGACCACTGGTTTAAATGGTTTAATAAAATGTTATTTTATGAATTGGAAACATGTATCCTCGGGTGAGGGATGGCACTGTATTGACTGTTGCTGCCATAAGCAAAGCCGTGGTCTATGTTATACCAAATGTAAGCATGATGCCATCACCGGGGAGGAAGGGGTATTGGGAGAAGTGGAGAAGAAAGGGTCAATCTTAGTTCCCTATGTTAAAGCTTTTCCAATGCTGCTTCCGAACAATCCCCGATATGCAAATTCCTGCTGACCTTTGCACAGCTAAGTAATATGCAAATGATGAAATGCGCTGAAATGATAGCAGTAATGCAGCTCCACAACAAGCATGGTGTGATCTGTAGACAAACTGGCTTTGTAGAACCACCAATAGTTTTCCTGTTGCTGAAAAGGAAAGGTTCCAGATCATAGTAAAAGTCCCCTTTCACAACAAAGTTGAGGCCAGCAATCAGGACAGAATTAACCCTTTAGTGAGCCCCAATATATGAGTAATATGTATATAAATATATCTGAACACATCACAAATGGACCTCCATATGATTCTGACTGCAAAAGAAAACTCATACAAGAAGAAGCAGGAGGTAAGAAGTGCTGTTTGCTGACAAAGCACAAGGAATGGGACAAATAGACTTTTGCAGGCAGCAATAAGAACATAAGAATAGCCTTCCTGGATTAGACCATTGGTCCATGAAGCCCAGTAGCCCATTCTCACGGTGGCCAATCCAGGTCACCAGTACCTGGCCAAAACCCAAGGAGTAGCAATATTCCATGCTACCAATCCAGGGCAAGCAGTGACTTCCCCATGTCTTTCTCAATAACAGACTATGGACTTTTCCTCCAGCAACTTGTCCAAACCTTTCTTAAAACCAGCTACGCTATCCGCTCTTACCACAACCTCTGGCAACGCTTAACTATTCTCTGAGTGAAAAAAAATTTCCTCCTATTGGTTTGGTATTTCCCTGTAACTTCATCGAGTGTCCCCTAGTCTTTGTAATTTTTGATGGCATGAAAATGGCTCAAGTGCTCCCCCCTCTCCCCCTAAAATACACACACTCTTCTTTTTGCTAGCAGATGACTTGCCTGGGCAGTCATTGAATTTGCACTTCTAGCAGGTCCCTTCTAAACATCTGCACTCTAGGCACTTGCCTAGTTTGCCTATGCCTTACTCCTGCCCAGTACCATGGAAGACTAGAGAGCTTTTTCTGTTGTGATTTAGCAGCAACCATCTTGTGAAATATTCAAATGGCCAGAAAACATGCAGTCACTGAGTTAATAAGTAAAACCACATAGCACAGTGCTAGCAAACACTCCTGGCAGCCATCTGTCGTTTACTCTGCTTGCCCTTCCAAACTGTCTCTGTTTTCATCAATTTTCTTGCTAATTATATGCCTATTCTCAGCTTTGCCATGGACTCCCTTCTGCCTTCCACCATTCTGCAATACACAGTTATTTAGCCAAACAGTCAGGCACCCTCGATGCCAGAGGATGAGACATGGTGATATATCACCCACTCACAAAGAGAAGTGCTGCTACTCCAGTGGGAATGAAAAGTACTCGGTGATATGCTTCTGGTCTCTTACCAATGGATTCTTGCTTGCTCATAATGTATAATGGAACAATATAGAAAGAAAAATGGGGAGACCCAATGATCCACAGTGAAAACAATCCACCAATGAAAACAAAAACAAAAACTGTGGATACAGATGTTCTGGAGATAATTTATTAAACACTGACATATAAAACCATGAAAATTCAATTAAAAAAGTACAATGATAAAAAATACAGTGATATAAATCCAGCCGGACCCTACACAGTCCGTATTTTGGCGAACACGCCTTCCTCAGGGGTCCAATGGTTTGCAAACTGAAAACAGTCTATTGTCTTTAAACCTGTGAGCAAAGAACACCGCAGACAAGCTGAAGTAGCAAAAAAATGCTTGTCTGCGGTGTTCTTTGCTCACAGGTTTAAAGACAATAGACTGTTTTTAGTCCAATTCTTTATATGTGAGTTTGCGAACCACTGGACCCCTGAGGAAGGCGTGTTCGCCGAAACACGGACCGTGTAGGGTCCGGTTGGATTTTTATCACTGTATTTTTTATCATTGTATTTTTTTAATTGAATTTTCATGGTTTTATATGTCAGTGTTTAATAAATTATCTCCAGAACATCTGTATCCACAGTTTTTGTTTTCATTAATGGAACAATATGGCAGCGAAACTGAACCGACTACTCACCAATCTGCTGACTTCGACCACAGACTACAAAACCTTCAAAAAAGAAACAAAACCCTACTCTTCAAAAAAATACATAAAACCAATATAACACAACCAATAATGTTCCGAATTCCTCCTGCATTACCATCTACTCCTTAGCAAATTAGAAAATGTTCAAACTATTCCTTAAGTACTTCTTAATATCTTTTCAATATGTACTTCTTAAGATCATAATAATTCTTATGTAATCCGCCTTGAACCGCAAAGTAAAGGCGGAATAGAAATCACTAATGTAATGTATGGCTGCCGCTCTAAAAATGTTCTTATATTATTCAAACATGCCTAGAATCACCCCCCTTCCTCTTTATTCCTTTTAAACAAACAGGAAGGATTTGCACACAGAGGAAGCACGGACATCAATATTTTGCAGAACATACTTTAAAAGCTGCTGCGAATGGTCAGGCGTGAGTAAGCAGGGTTTGTGTATAGAGAAGTATGAGATGGGCTCAAGTTATCACACGTGGGATACCTATGAATCTTCCTGTCCCCTGCTACTCCCCCGTGACTTGCACACCTCTTCTTAGAAGCATAAAATACCTTCAAACTGGAAACAGATAATGTA
This sequence comes from Geotrypetes seraphini, assembly GCF_902459505.1. Lineage (NCBI taxonomy): Eukaryota > Metazoa > Chordata > Amphibia > Gymnophiona > Dermophiidae > Geotrypetes > Geotrypetes seraphini. The sequence continues at coordinate 62,295,104 of NC_047093.1, read as the reverse complement.
TATGTTAAAAATTATATACTGCCTTCTTGACTTAACATAGGGCACCCAAAGCTGTGTACAGGTGCTTAAAGGCACAGGAATAACATAAAGCATACCCATATATACACAAAACAAACTATACATTATTAGTTTAATAGCTTAGATCACTTGCTTTTATTCCTTATCATTTCTATAGTGCTACTAGATGTAAGCAGCACTGTATACTAACATATGAGACAGTCCCTGCTTGACAGAGCTTACAACCTAATCAAGACAGACAAATAAGGGATTAGGGAATTACTTATGGTGGGAATGATTAAAACAGCCATGGGTCCTAAACAAATGAATAGGAATCTGAAGTTAAAAAACAGTCTCAAATAGGTCAGCTTTTGCCCTAGATTTGAATATGGCCAGAGATGGAGCTTGTCATATTGACTCATAGAAACATAGAAACATGATGGCAGATAAAGGTCAAATGGCCTATCCAGTCTGCCCATCCGCAGTAACCATTATCTCTTCCTCTTTCTAAGAGATCCCACGTGACTATCCAAGGCTTTCTTGAAATCAGACACAGTCTCTATCTCTACCACCTCTTCCGGGAGACTGTTCCACATATCTACCACCCTTTCTGTAAAAAAGTATTTCCTTAGATTACTCCTGAGCCTATCACCTCTTAACTTCATCCTATACCCTCTCATTCTAGAGCTTCCTTTCAAATGAAAGAGACTCGACTCGTGCACATTTACACCACAAAGGTATTTAAACCTCTCTATCATATCTCCCCTCTCCCACCTTTCCTCCAAAGTATACAAATTGAGATCTTTAAGTCTGTCCCCATAAGCCTTATCACAAAGACCACACACCATTTTAGTAGCCTTCATCTGGACCGACTCCATGCTTTTTATATCTTTTTGAAGGTGCAGCCTCCAGAATTGTACACAATATTCTAAATGAGGTCACACCAGAATCTTATACAGGGGCATCAATACCTCCTTTTTCCTACTGGCCATACCCCTCCCTATGAACCCTAGCATCCTTCTAGCTTTCACCATCACCTTTTCAACCTGTTTGGCCACCTTAAGATCATCACAGTCACACTTAAGTCCCGCTCTTCTGTCTATTCCAGGCATACAATGCAAGATAATAAAAGAAGGAGTCTGGAGGCAGTGCTGGAGAAGGGTACAGATAAAAGAGATTTACTGGATGAACATGGTTTAATACCTTGACCTCATAGTGTAGAGTCAGATTTTAATGGCTTTTAGCTTAGACTTAGGCCCATTTTTACTAAGCCGTGGTAAAAGTTTCTACCGCATCCTGGAGTGCTAAATGCTCTGACACTGCTCTGACTCTCATAGGACTTCTATGAGTGTTGGAGCAGCATCAGACATTTAGCGCTCCGGGCCATAGTAGAAACATCTACCGTGGCTTAGTAAAAAGGGGGGAGGGGGGATTTTTAATATGAGACATTTTCATGTTTTTGTAGTGCTGTACACCACTTTGGACATTTTTTGGTGAATGGAAAAGCAAGATAACTGTTTTAAAATAAATCGTTATAAAGGAGAAAGACACAAGAACAGTATACCAGAGGGGTGGGCAACCTCAGTCTCGAGGAGCACAGCTGGATTCTTAGGATTTCACCAATAAATATGCAAGAGATCTACTTGCATGCACTGCCTCCACTGTATGCAAATATATCTCATGCATATTCATTGAGGAAATCCTGAAAACTTGACTGGGTTGTGGCCCTTAAGGACCTAGGTTGCTCACCCCTGGTAAAACAAATTCAGGGATCTCAAAGTCCCTCCTTGAGGGCCGCAATCCAGTCAGGTTTTCAGGATTTTCCCAATGAATATGCATTGAAAGCAGTGCATGCACATAGATCTCATGCACATTCATTGGGGGAATCCTGAAAACCCGACTGGATTGCGGCCCTCAAGGAGGGACTTTGAGACCCCTGAAATAAATGTAACTATTCTGTCCAATGTATGAAGAGATAGAAAATTCTCTATACCACGAGATGCAATCAGTGAGGAATTTTGCTAGCAGAAATAGAAACTGACCCAGCTGCATATCTTGATAGGAGGGTTCTTCAAAAAGTTTCCGTACTTTCATATTTTCATAGGAAATGGTTGGGGCAGGAGAAGTGGTAAGAGGGCGTGTCGTAAAATGTCATATGACTAGTCAGTCAGGCACAACAGGGTGATTAAGTGGAAAAGTGATGTAACTCCATCCTTCCTCTCATTAACACCTCTCTACAAACAGTCTTAATGCCCGCAAAATGGACATCAACGGTCATCAGGCCAATCTTAAAAAACCCCACGCTCGACTGTAACGTGCCCGGCAACTTTAGACCTGTCTCCAACCAACACTTCATCTCCAAGATTCTACAAAAAAAGCCAGTGTTAAACCAACTGTACTCCTTCATTGACAAACAAGAAGCCCTATCTGCCTTACAATCAGGATTCAGGAAATTCCACAGTACTGAAACCATCCTTCTTGATATCGTTGACGACTGCTGGAAATTCATGGATAAAGGATAATGATATCCTTCTGGTGCTGCTGGATCTTAGTGCAGCATTCAATACTATTGAGCATCCTCTCCTCATTGCGTGGCTCTCTGAAATTGGAATCCGAGACACTGTTTTACAATGGTTTGCCTCCTTCCTGAATAATAGATCCCAAAGTGTACTGTTCAACTATGAGCTATTGAAACCGATCAAATATGATGTTCCGCAGGGAGCTCTGCTATACCCCCTATTATTCAATCTCTATATTAGAACTGCCCTAGACATAGCCCGCAAATACCACATACAAATTCACTCCTTCGTGGATGACATCCAACTATACCTTCCGCTAGGAGAAAATGAGGATGCCCAAATCACAAAACTCCTAAACTGCCTCTGAGAAATAAAAAAAACCTGGATGTCTGTCAACAAATTGCAACTAAACACCTTCAACACAGAACGCTGCAACCGCGTCCGTCCCTCACTGCGCTGGGACTTGACTACCATAACTGCAAAAGACCAAGTATACAGCCTAGGAATACTCCTTGACTCCAACCTATCGTTCTCCAACCATATCTCTCAGGTGGTATCTTCCTCATTTTACTACCTGCCACAGCTCCCAAAAATAAGGAGCTAATTTTCAGAGTTTGACTTCACCCAACTACTCTATGCTTTAGTACTCTTCCGCTTGGATTACTGCAATACGCTATTCAACAGTCTCATGGCGAAGAATGTACAATGTCTCCAGCATGTTCAAAACACGGCATTCAGACTTCTAAAAAACTTTTGTACCCACAACCCTGTCTCCCAGGCTCTGCTGGCAGCTCATTGGATGCCCGTAGCCAAACGTTGTGTCTTCAAGGGCCTGATGCTAGCGTTCAAATCCTGGCACAATATGGCATCAGGCTACGTGACGACCAATCTCCCTCTGTACATGCCAAACAGGTCCCTCCGCTCCCAGGATGAAATAAGCCTTAAAATGCCCCCTGGTCATACCCTTCAACGGTGTCAGGTCAAAAGCGCGCTGGGACAAAGGCGCGCACAGACAACTGAGCGCAATGTGGAGGCACGCGCCGAAGAAAATGACTGTTTTAAAGGGCTCCAAAGGGGGGCATGGGGGGGAACCCCCCACTTTACTTTATACAGATCGTGCCGTGTTGTGGGGGCATTGTGGGGGTTTGGGGGGTTGTAACCCCCCACATTTTACTGAAAACTTCACTTTTTCCCTAAAAAACAGGGAAACAGTTAAGTTTCCAGGATAATGAGGGCGGTTACAACCCCCCAAACCCCCACGTCGCCGCGATCTGTATTAAGTAAAGTGTGGGGGGGTCCACCAACAAAACCCCCCCGTCGGAGCCCCTAAAAACACTCTTTATCTTCAGCGCGCGCTTCCATCTTGCGCTCAGTTGTCGGCGCGCGCCTTTGTCTTCGGCGGTTTTGCAAACTGCAAACTGCCAAACAACATTCCTACTCCCAATTCATACCGAGCCACAAGAATTGACTGCCCCCGCAGATCAGATCCTTTGAAGGAATCCTCAACTTTAGGAAAGCAATAAAAACATACCTCTTCACCTAATCCCCCTGCTGTTGACCAAAGGATTACAAAGAAATGTACATTGGTACTAGATCCCTGGTATGTGTCACACTAGGAGAAAAACCTCTATTGAAAAATCTTGCACTGTAACTATGGTGAATTTAACCAGTAAACTGTATATTATGTATATTGGTATTAGACCCCTATTATGTGTCAAGTTAGGATAAAAACTTGTATCATAAAATTTGTACTGAATTTATGTCACATGATTGTAACCTGTTAACTGTAACTCTACATTATGTATGCTTAACCTGTAACCCGTTCTGAGCTCTTTGGGGAAAACGGGATAATTTGCTTTTAAGATATTTAATAAATAGAGTTTAAAAAAGTTAAAAGTGCAGAAACTTTTTGAAGATCCCTTGTACATCGCTTATACATATTACATCCTATAAATTCCAGATGGAAGTTTTATTTTGATACAATCCAATTTTTAAGACCACTAGGATTAAATTAGAGTTTGAGATCTTTCCTGTTTTAGAACCGAGGTTTATTTCTGTGAGAGTGTGTACAAAATTAATTGTGCTCCATGCTATTGCCAAATGGAGGCTGGAGTTCATTGAAGAGAGTGAGGATATCAGCCTATGTGCATATATTGGACACTTGCCAGACCAAAATGATAAACTGGAATAGAAACAAGAAGATGCATTTGAAAAGCATGAAAGAATACTCCGGACATGGTTTCTCAACCCAGCACTTGGGGGAACCCCATGCCAGTCCGGTTTTCAAGATATCCACAATGAATACGTATGAAATACATTTGCATACAATGGAGGCAGTGCATGCATATTTATTGTGGATATCCTGAAAATCAGACTTGTTTGGGTTTCCTGCTCAAAAGAGCGCATTAATGTGCTGAAGGGAGCTCTGGTGTAAAGAATGGTTCATAGACAACGGCGTGAAAGACAAAGGCGCGCCCAGACAATTGAGCACAGTGCGGAGGCACGCGCCGCTCAAAATTACTGTTTTTAGGGGCTCCGACGGGGGGTTTTGTTGGGGAACCCCCCCACTTTACTTAATAGACATCGCGCCGCGTTGTGGGGGCGTTGTGGGGGGTTTGGGGGGTTGTAACCCCCCACATTTTACTGTAAACTTAACTTTTTCCCTAAAAACAGGGAAAAATTTAAGTGTTCAGTAAAATGTGGGGGTTACAACCCCCCAAACCCTCCACAACGCGGCGCAATGTCTATTGTCGGAGCCCTAAAAACAGTAATTTTGAGCGGCGCGCACCTCCGCGCTGCGCTCAATTGTCTGGGTGCGCCTTTGTCCCGGCATGCTTTTGATCTGACACCGTAAAGAATGACACAGGGATGGGTAACTGTGGGGTGGAGATGGGGACAGAGACCATAGGAATGGGGCAGGACAGGGACAAGGCCTGCGGGGAAGGGGTGGGGATGGGGACAAAGCCTGTAAGGACAAGAACAAACTGTGTCCCAGTGTCATTCTCTAAAGACTAGCCTTAAACAGGCTGTTCCTACTAGATGGAAAAGCATCTTTACAATACTAGTATCGATATGTAAAAGCTTAACACATCTTAGATAACTAGGAATTGAATTCGATGATTTTAAAAATGCAGAAGCTGATTTTGGATTTAAATGAACTACTGTTAAACGACACCATTTGTGTCTTGTCCTACTTTGATGTGGCAACAAGTCTTGTCTGCTGATCAGACTGCTACCACTTTCAAAGTTCTTACATCATATGCCCAGTTGCTCAAGCATCTTATTATTACTGTAACAGATTCAACCATTCTTGCTGGCATAAAGGAGCATTTGTTTAGGGGGCTTTTAATTGAATGAAGCTTTATTTTATGAGGATACTGGGACTGGTTTATGTTGTATGTATGTATGTTTTTATTATTATGATTGTATTATGATGTATTGTATTATTGTATGTTTTTATTATTATGATTGTATTATTGTATTATGATGTTTAAACCACTTAGGTTTAAACCGGTAAGAAATTTTCTAAATAAATATATTTCCAACATTTAATAGACACTTATTTTTCTGTTCATCCACTACACAGATTAAGTTCTTTTCTACACCCATGTATGCAAGACAAGCCAATTATCTTCCCAGAACATAAGAATATAAGAATAGCCTTACTAGGTCAGACCAATGGTCCATCAAGCCCAGTAGCTCATTCTCACAGTGACCAATCCAAGTCACTAGTATCTGGCCAAAACCCCAAAAGAATATAAGGACTACCTCCGGTCCCTCGATAGGCTTGAACCACCAACCTTTCAGTTAACAGCCAAACGCGCTAACCAATTGCGCTACAGAAAGCACATCAGGTGCTGATAATGTAAAAATACAGGTAACTGAATCTTTGGGAAGATTGTACCAAAACCAGGTCAAAATGGAAGTCTCTATTTCTGATTTACAAATAGTTGTACAGAATATTGTCCTTTTTGTACTTTAAGAAAAAGATTTAAATATAAAATAAGTATTTGAGGCTTGTGTAGATGAGGACAAGTCCATGGGGATGGGATGGGAATGAAGACAGAGTTGTGGGGATGGAGACAAAGCCCACAGGGGCAGGGTGGAGATGGGGATAGAGCCTGTGGGAATGGGAGACAAACTTTGTCCCCCGTGTCATTCTGTACTCTGGAGAACACCTGAAAATGTATATGTTAACTACAAATAGAACAGTGTATTCCAAGTTGGTCTAGAGTACCCCCTTTCCAGTCAGTTTTTCAGAGTATCCAAAATGAATATATAAGAAAAATATCTGCATATAGTGGAGGCAGTGTTATGCAAATCAATTTCTTGCATATTCATTATGGATAGCCTGAAAACCTGATTGGCAGGGGCATACTCCAGGACCAGTTTGGGAAATACTTAAACAGAATAATACTATTTTTAAGTTAACTTGCCAACGGGCATCTCTCATTCAATCCACAGGGCTGATTCAGTTCTAAATTTAACCCACAGCACTCAGAGCATCCAAGATACCCAGTTCCAGATGGGAGATATTAGGCCAGACCTAAATTTCTGACAATCTTATCAATATGCATTATGGGATCAGCAACTCTAACCTCAATGCGTAAAGTCAGAGACCACCAATAATACCACACTTCATTTTGGAACATAGAAGTTGGTCCAGAACTGGGTAACTTGGTAGTTCTGGATGCTGTTTCTAGAGCACCAAGAAATGGAACAAATCAATGAATCTACATGGAAAATGTATGGTCTACCTCAGGTGAGAATAGCATTTTAAACCTCTCTTACTATTTAAAATGGATTTTTCACCTGACCTGTAATAAGGACAGGATGTGCACTGACATCACCCACAGTCTTATCTTTGGTTTGTGGCTGCTCTACTTGCTGTCTGACAGCTTGCCAACTCATTTCTAAACAGCAGGAGTGGGCAGGCTTTGGGAATATTTAACTTAAAAGCCGATCCGCAACAATAACGCTTGTGATACAAAAGAAACGTGAGAAAAATATGCCTGCTACCAGGAAAGGTAATCTGACACTACTATGCACCACATTCAGTCAGTCTTTGGATATGATCTTAAGCAACAAAAAAATTTGCCACTTTGCTCCTTTCATGCTAAGTCAAAAGTGTAACACCCCCTCCCCCCCATCCTTTATTATCATAAGCTGCACCAGGAACTGGTTGTGCCCTCCTTCCATTTCCAGCCATCCAGTATGGAGCGGCAGACCTCACTGTCTTGGCAAGGAGCTGACGACAGCCTCTGTCAGGACTTTTGGATAATCATGACAGGGAGGGGGGATTAATTCCCCGCCACCCGACCCTGCTGTGATAGTAAGCCACTGCAATCCTATCAGATTTCAGGAGACTTCAAGAGGTGCAGGCTTCCATCAATGAAGAGCCAAAACCCTTTGCACACCTCTAGTGTGAAGACTGTTCCAACTCCCCTAGGGGAGAAAACAAAAAAGACTCATTTCTTATAGTCTCTTCCTGTCCACGTTTGGGGTAGAATAAACGTTACTTTCCCAACTTGGGTTGCTCACCTTTGCATATATCAGCCTTCATTCGCAGTAGCCTTTGGAGGTCAGCCACTTCTTTAAGCTTTGGCCGAGTAAAAGTTATTGGTACCGACGACTCCTACACAATTGTTCAGCTTGGGAGGAGTCAGGAAGTCGGTAATCCTGGGCACTTCCTTCTCTGATGAGCTTGTCGACTTTCGGAAACCGGTTGCACGAGATCAACATGGAATGTGAAATATAGGAAGTGAAGACGCCAGAATTGCAGAGCAAAGGAATTTGCCACTGTGGGTGGTTTTGATGAGCTTTACCTGAGCCAAGGGGCAAACACCTAACAACATCGGACTACCCCTTTGCAGAGAAGGGATCTCTGAAATATCCATGAAATGTCTTCCTTGAAAAACTGTTCCAGATTACTGTACTAATAAAAATGGTATCACATGCCAATGAAAGAGTAAAAATATGATTGGTTGATCAAGGCTCTATATTGGAATGTTTTTTAAAGGTCAGATATGGATGATCAAAAAACAAACTTCATTTTGCAATACGAGGTTAATCTGCTGATGATCAACGCTGGTCCTTAAGGTGTGAAACCTTGAGGGGTTAGCCGAAAAATAATACAAGTTCCAGAACTCAACATTTGAATACATTAAAGGGAAAAAGTATTTCCACTAAGCAAGCATCAAATGGAGTGTCAGTGAACGAGCACAACCAAGAAGGTGCGGAGTCCCTGAATTTTGGACTAGAGTAAGCCACAAACCTTCCCTACACTGATGATATAAGTAACAAGTCCAGTACTGCAGTCACATAAGCTCTCAGTGCATGGAAGATATGCTATCATATTCGTAAAAATTGAAGCACATGAGTTCACCTAACTGCACATGGAACTAAGCTATGAGGGATTTGAAACAGCAAATTGCTGGATTTTCAGAGGCGTTTACCATTTTCAACTCTCCAAATTCAATATATTAATGGAGTTCCAGATACCTCAACACCCCCTTTTTTTTTTAAAAAAAAAAAAAGAGAAAGTCTTATTGACTTTCAGGGCTAGTGTTAGACATACATGAATCCTGGGCAAAAATTCACAAGATTCCAGAGCCTATAAGTAGGCTGTACTGCCTCCAGTTATGAGTTTGGGGACCCCTTCTGGCATGGAGGCCTATTTTCATTCCCCTAACGTGGACCTTTCTGACTTTGCTTTGAAAACCCATTGACTAGGATTTGCCCTATTAGTATATTAAAGTATCTATGGACAAAAACGAGGGAAGAACAGCAACAAAGGTAGGAAAAATTATTTCAGCTTTAAGAAATATGCATCTTCTCTCCCCCTTCCTCCACCTCAGTCCTCACTATCTAGGGAGTGATGGTTTTAGAGAAGGGGGCTGGGCCAATTCAGTCCTAGCTACACCACTGCTAGGTAAGTCACTTAGCCCTCCATTTTCCCCAAGTACAAAACATTTAGGGCTCCTTTTACTACACTGCAGAAGAGCTTCTTACCATGGGCTGGCCAGGTAAATGCTCCAATGCTCATTCAATTCCTATAAGCATCGGAGCATTTACCTCACTGGCCCGCAGTAAGAAGCTTTTCTGCGGCTTAGTAAAACCCAGTGTTAGATTGGGAGCCCACTTAGGACAGAGAAAGTACCTGCATATAATGAACATAAACCACTTTAGTTGTACCACAGCAAGGCACTACATCAAAACCATAACTCTGTTCCATTTAAGTTATTAGGGCAGGTTCCATTCATTTCAAATCAAGCTTGCTGGCAGGCATCTGTCACAGAAGCACCAGAATTCAAAGACTTAAAGAGTGTAATGAAGACCCCAGAGCACCAAAAGAGGGACAGCGGGCACTAACAGTGACCTAAAGACAAAGTGACGCCAACATCGTCAGGTAGTCCCAAAAGTGGTAGAGAGGTGGTGCCAAACTTGATATGAGCATCCCAAATCCTCTTAGTATTATGCAAAGAAGCCATTTTTGTGAAGGCATCAGAACCCTGGTTTGAGAGGAATACAACTTAAACATTCATCTGTATCATTCACCCGCTATTGACTGGTCCCACATACAACTTCTGGGACAATAGTGATTGTTAACATGTGAAAACAATAAACAATGCAACAGTGTTATGAAACTTCCAAGGTGATGTGAGAGGGGCAAAATAGAGCCTTTTGGAGATTTGAAAGCAGGTCCTCTAAATCCATTTTGGGAAAATTAAACTTTTTTAAAAAGCCAGTCTGTTGTACTTATATGAGCACACCAGAATCTTACAGTAATTCAGGTTTTCTCTTTGTCCCTGCCTCTATGATCCCTCCAGACTCACAATTAGAGAATGATACAGGGATGAGTACCCACAGTTAACCACGAGGCAGGGATGGGGGCAGAGCCCACAGGGACAATTTTTGTCCCCGTCTCATTCGCTAAAAACTTGACACTAGTATCAATATGTAAAAATTTAACACATCTTAGACAATCAGCAACTGAATTCAATGATTTAAAAAAAATGCAGAAGCTTTTTTTGGATTTAAATTAACTTCTGTTACATTACATCATGTATGTCTTGTCTACCTTTGATGTGGCAACAAGAGTCTTGTCTGCTGCTCAGACTCCTGCCATCAGCAACATCCTTCAATCATGTGCCCAGCTATTCAAGCATCTTACTGTTACTGCAACAGAATCATCCAGCATTGCTGGCAACAAGGAGCATTTCCAACATTCAATAGACACTTATTTTCCTCTTCACACTACACCGTTTAGGTTCTCTTCTACACCCCAATTACCTTCTCAGATGATGTAAAAATATAGGCAACTGAATCTTTTGGAAGGTTGTACCAAAACCAGATTGAAATGGAAGGCTCTATTTGTGATTTATAAACAGTTGTACAGACTAATGCTTTAATAAAAGGATTTAAATATAAAATCATAAGCGTTCAAGGCTTGTGCAAATGAGGATAGAGTCTGTGTAGATGGGGACAGAACCTGCAGGGACAGCATGGTGATGGGACAGAATCTTCGGGGTCGGGCGGGGACAAACTTTGTCCGTCATCCTTTACTAGCAATCTCTTTTGTATCCCTGTTCCTCCCCGTTTCCCCTCTGCTCTGCATAGTAAGGACACTGTCACTGTAGTCCATCCTTGCACTTACTCATCAGACTTCAATAGAGGAGTGGCTCTCATACCCAAAAACAGAATCAGTGCCTCTGTACCCTTACTTGTAAGGAGGCTGTGACATTGCAACATAGTGGGCATATCCACTTATCTTTGGGTATCCATTATACCAGACTTTACTACACCGTAATACATTTACAAAGAGAGAGTCATTTGCCCCGCCTTTCATTGTCAAGCCCCTGTCTATGACCTTTGTCTTCTGCTGTACAGACTACACTAAATCTGCCCAGTTCCTCTCTACCTATTCATAAGCCCTAAGTGTACTATTGCTTGCTTTTCTGGTTGTCATCTTTTTCATAATGCTCCTAACCAACAGCTAACACGTCACCTAATCTTTCTGAAAACCAGGAAAGAAATGGACAGAAAATGTTGCTTCTGTTTTAAGTTTCTTGCTGACATCATCAGCCATGGGATTTGGAAGAAATGAGGCTGGGATAGGCTTGTGTGGCTGTTTGTCCAAAAGTTTCAATGTGATTGGTGACATGATATCTGCTGCTTTGTTGTCCTTCTTGTTATTCCCAGATATTCAAAGCTAGGACCTGTGCAGGCTCTATTTTTGAATATCTGGTTCTTTTTAAACTGGCTAACACAAAGCTGCTTAAGTGGATTACTGCATAAAAATAGCAGACTTTTATGAAGTCCCATTTAGGCGGTAAACCTGGCTGCTTAGGGGCTGAATATCAGCAAATGTTGACTCTGCTCCCAGAGCATCCCCAACACAACTGGCTTTTAGGCGCTAATTGCAATATTCAGCAACACTTAGCCAGTTAAGTGCCACTGAATATTAGCAGATAGCCCTAAGTGATTTAATTGGTCAGTGGCCAGCTAAATCGCTTTGAATGTCAAGCCCATGATTTTCAGATTATGTGGCTATTCAGTTCTTCACCTCAGTCTTTTTACCATTAGTATTAAAACAAATGCACATTCCTATTATCCTGAGTTATTCTAGGAAATATAACATAACATTTTATTTATATACCGCAATACACTGTGAAGTTCGATGCAGTTAACAGGGGTTAGATAGAGGATCATACATAAGAGGGGAGGGCACAATGACAAGAAATAGAAGTGGCAGGTCAGAGTCAAATACAATACTGGTGAGGCGATAAATGAAGAACTCAAGAAATAAACAGATTGGATCTCGGTACAGATGAAGATATGGTAAGTGAGGAATGAGACCGTACCTAGGGCTTTCCTTCGCCTTGAGAATGAGAGACGTACAAAGAGGGCACATCATTCTGCACCTAAGTGCCCCATTGATATAAATGCCAAAAAATTGTATGCCACTATTCCCCTACTTTTTGAGAACCTCTGGGTATTTGTCTCCCACACTACAGAGGCAGGATACCAGGCTCAATTGATCTTTGGTATATGTTTTATATCTTCTATCCTGTACAGACTGCTATCATAGTGTTGTTATTGCTGAAGGAACTATAGATTTTTTTTTAAAAGGTTGCTTACCTGTAATGGTTCTTTGTACACAGTAGGGAAATGCATCCATTAGCTATAGTGATTTCACCAGAGAATGGCAGCCTTGTGAACAGTAGAGTCTTATTATTTTTAAGACACTCCCTCCTTGAAGAGCAGTGCTCCTGTGGAACAGGCACCCCACTCTGTTATCCACTTGACACACCAACACAAATTAAAAACATTGACCAAAGTTGGTAAAAAAAAAAAAAAAAGGGCTTCACAGAAGAATAAACAGCGTACCCCAAATCCCCAAGACACTGTGGCCAGTTTACTGTTCCTGCTTCTTCCTTCCCAATGAACCAAAACAAGACATTAGGGTATTTTGCTTCATAACCTGAACTTAAATTTATTAAAACTAGTCTCTCTTATCTATATCCTTCTCCTCTACAGCCAACTCCGGACTCCGTCCCTTCTACCTTATGCCTGGAACAAATTGCCTGACTCAGTATGTCAGGCTCCAGCTTTGGGTTTCTGGCCCAGAAATATCTAAGAAAAAGAACAATTTAAATTAAATCATTAAAATATAGAGTGTATGTTTGTGCAGACCGGATGGACCATTCAGGTCTTTATCTGTCATCATTTACTATGTTACGATATCTTTTTCTTGGTCGCTAACCCCGAAGGGGAACTCTAGCATCTGGTAACTATGATTTAGGTTATTCTTCCCAATGTGCATCACTTTGCATTTGTCAACATTACATTTCATCTGCCATTTGGACGCCCAGTCTTCCAATTTCCTAAGGTCTGCCTGCAATTTTTTCACAGTCTGCATGCATTTTAACAACTTTGAACAGTTTAGTGTTATCTGCAAATTTAATCACCTCACTCGTCATTCCAAGTTATAGTAACATCTGTAACTTTTAATATGACATTCTCTGCAGTAATCCTTAAGAGTGCCCTTCTGGTCTGCTGTGCCGATAGAGCCAATCTGTCATACAGATAGATGTAGAGGTAGGTTACAGAAATGGTCAGGAACCACTTCACAGGTCACAGACCTGATGGGCCGCCGCGGGAGCAGACCGCTGGGCGTGATGGACCTCTGGTCTGACCCAGTGGTGGCAACTTCTTATGTTCTTATACAGGCTGAACAATACTGTTTTATTTCAGATCTTTGGGTGCTGGGGGGGGGGGGGTCATGCCTTAATCCCCCAATGGTCATCTGGTCAGTTTGGACACTTTTTTAGCATTTAGATGCTTTTAAAACAGATCTAGCTCCAAATGTCTAAAAAAAAACCATGGATGTTTTTCTAAAGGTTTGTTTTTTCCCTGCTGAGCGTCCTGGTCCTAAGCCCACTCTAAACACACCTCTAATACACAGCCTTAAGATTTAAATGCACCGGAGACAAAACGACCAGAAAGACTTCTAGAAAGTCTATTTTGAGAATGCCCACTTGGACAATTTGACTAGTAGGACGTCCAAGTGCTGATTTATGCTGTCTTTTGGATGTCTATGTTTTTTAAAAATAAGCCCCATAATCTACATATTGTTATTGCTAGTCACACACACAAGGAGTGACACCGAGTGCACATACTATTAGCAGAACATGTTTATCCACTCCTACCCGAGAATTGTCAAGCACCATTCTGACCTCATGTACAACTTTCTTCAAATTAGTCTCCTTTCTGATACTCTATCTTATCTATTTGCTCCATCTTTGCTTATACCCTATACTACTGTCTCACAAACTTTCCAGCTGGCATCACACTATATCCAGTGCCCAGAACAGAAGTGCACAGATGTCGCTGCAATGATGTCACGTGCATGCGTGACATCATTGTGTCGCCGCCCACACATGCACAGAGGCCCATCTGGCCTTGAACCGCTTCAGGGGAGGGATCCGGGAAGTGTGGAGAGAGGAGAGACACCGGCTAGGAGAGTCATCTGTGCCGGCTGACTATCGCAGCGAGAGGCACATCCTAAATGCAGGCTGCCGGCGCGGATGACTCTCCTCCTTGCCAGTGTGTCACAGCACACCTGAAACCTCAGGGAGCACACAGTTTGCAATACACTGCTCTATATTATTAAAATGTTTTATAGTGTTGACATTGTAATGTAGTATACTTTGCCCTGCGGGACCCCCAGCCAGTCGAGTTTTCAAGATATCCTGTGTGAATATGCATGAACCAGATTTGCATATAATAGAGGTGACAGGCATGCAAATCTCCCTCATGCATATTCATTCGAGATATCTTGAAAACCTGACTGGCTGGGGGGTCCCCCAGGACAGGTTTAAGAACCTCTTATCTATTGCTTATGTTTGAGTTATTCTTGCTGTATAGTGCCTTAAGTGAATTTCTTCAAAAAAAAGGCAGTAAACTAATCTTATTATTAATACAGGTAACTGTAGTAATTAGATTGTAAGCTCTACTGTGTAGGGACTGTCTCTTGAATGTTTAATGTACAGCACTAAATATGTCTAGTAGTGCTATAGAAATAAGTAGTAGTGATGCCACATGGTTTGCCCCTCACTGGAAGGTTACATCATTTACACTTCCCTGTGCCTCTGCTTTCTTGCCTGATTCATTGCTTCCCCTATGCTCAGCTTTGGCTCAAGAGGAAGTGGCAGATAGTCCCACAGCCAGGGGAGATGGCACCTCTCATCAGCATATTGCTACCACTTCCTCTGTGTCGGATCAAACAGGCTTGCCCCTCACCTCCCACATATGATAAATGTTATCAACCAGCTGGGTATATTGGACTGATGTTCCTTATATGAGGTTGACTCACACAAACACAGTGAAGATGATCAAATGGTGCCATGATGCTTTAATTTTCAAACTTCACAAAGACTTGACATGAATGTGTTCGGCCCTATGGCCTGCATCAGTCTATAGGCATACAACAAAAATATAAATATGACTATAAAACACAAGTAAGTATAACAATAATAAGAATAACATAATTAATATTAATGATTCAGATAAAGTTTAAATAAAACCCTTCTACTAGCATTAAATCACTTATAAAAGTCTACATAAACTTTAGTAAATAATAAAAAAAATAATACACAACTCAATTGTGTATTAAAAAAATCAAAACTATCATACAGATAAAAAACATCTATAATCATAACAAGGGGAGAGTATGTGTGGGAACAGAATATGAGGCTGGTTATGGGCATGATCTTTATAACAGCAATTATGTTTTTAGGAGTTCTTGTAAAGTATAAGAAAAAATGTGCAAAGGGTAAGTCAAGTCCACCTGTCACTGACCCTCTATCACACAAGACACCACAGCCTTGTGTTTTTCCAAATTGAACCAGAGTTGTGTCCCAGTTCCACATCTTGAGCTTGAGATGTGACAGTGCTATCATTCTGCTATTTCCAAGTCTGACAGACAAAGGCAAAACAAAGGGTCACTGTTCACTGGAGTGAGACTGAAACACTGCTGGTGCTGGAATCAGTGAGAAGCTGACAGACACACAAGCTGAGAGAACCAAAGAAACAAGCTCCCGAGGGACAGCAACCAGCAGCTGCAGTCAGAGCAAAACAATAGATCCTGACAGCCAGACAAACTCAAGGATCTACCAGTGTGTACATCTACCTGCAGGAAGGGTGAACAATTTTCAAAACAGCCCATTTAACTGGGTAAATGACTTTTGGAAATTACTCTCATTATTTTGTGTGGCTATTATGCTGATTATCATTTGTATTCTGCTGATATTTATCAAATTTCTGTTATGTGATTGTTCCTCTATGCTGTTTCATTGTGTATATTTCTAATACTGTTTCATGTTAGTCCTATTACTAGGATTTAATCTGCCATCTCCAATTTATCTCATTTATTGTATTTATATTTATAGTTGGTCATTTTATTATTGTTATGCTGATAACAAAATTGTAATTTTTATGTCAAGCTGTGTCTGCTGTATATCTTGGGTGAATCTCTTCATAAAGATCCCAATAAATACATAAACACATATTTAAAAGCATGTTGTCTTTAGTGGTGGGGATTATGGGCCTGAAAGGAACTTGAGGGGAGAAATGTAGGGCTGAAGATTTACTTACACCAATCCTGGGTAACAGATGTCTATTGCTCTTACACTGACCCTGGGTAACAGATGGCTAGTCAGGGATGTAAATGTGAGTGCTAACCTATTGCTTATTGGAGCAACTGGCCCAGGAACCAACAAGAAGGGGAGATATTTTAGATTTGGTCCTTAGTAGAATGCAAGGCTTAGTACAGGAAGTAAATGGGTTGGGTCCACTGGGAAACAGTGATCAAATTTGAGCTGATATCATGTCTCTAAAAAAATCTACTGTAGCGGCATTTAATTTTTGAAAGTGTGTCTATGATCAAATGAGGAAAATGGTTAAAAAGAAGCTAAAAGGATTGGTGGCAAAAATTAGGACTGTAAACCAGATGTGTATGTTATTTAAAAATACTGTGGAATCCCAGACCAGATGTATTTAACCATCCAACAATAAAGGCCTGCCGTTACAAAAGATACCTGAACAGAACACTTGCTTTCCAAGCAGGTCAACTGAACGATTAGCTGGGCAACACTATCACGCACTCCTCATCCTACCTAAGTTTCAGAAAATTAGTAAAAACAAACCTGTTTAACCGATTTGTAACCTAAGACCTCTTAAGCCTTATCTCTTCAATACTCTAACCAAACTGTTTCCCAAGATCTCTTATGCCTTACCTCTGTATCCTGCTTGCCTGTATGTTGATGACTTTACATTGTACCTATAATCGCCGATTGTCCAGCTCTTCTTTGTTGTAAACTGCCTCGAACTACTACGGCTTTGGCAGTATATAAGAATAAAATTATTATTATTATTCCATGTACTAACAAAGGTGGAAAGAAGAGAAAACGAGAGACGGCATGGTTAAAATGTGAAGTGAAAGAGGCTATCAGAGCCAAAAAAATCCTTTAAAGAAAGGAAAAAGGATCCAAATGAAGAAAATAAAAAGAGACATAAGCATTGGCAAGATAGGTGCAAAGTATTGATAAAGAAAGATAAGAACAAATATGAAGAGAAACTTGCCAAAGAGGTAGAAACTCAGAGTAACATTTTTTAAGGTACATCAGAAGCAGAAAACCTGGGAGGGAATCCATGAGACCGTTGGATGATCAAGGACCAAAAGGGGCATTCTGGGAGGATAAAACCATAGCAGAGAGACTCTTCGGTCTTTACAGAAGAAGATGTAAGAGATCTACTATGGGGAAAAGCCTCTGCTTGCCATGGATAGATAGCATAGAATGTTGCTACTATTTGGGTTTTGGCCAGGTAAAAGTGACCTGGATTGGCCACAGTGAGAACGGGCTACTGGGCTTGATGGACCATTGGTCTGACCCAGTAAGACTATTCTTATGTACCAGAACCATTCATAATTTTCAAGGGTGATGTGGATGAACTGAAAAGAAATCTCTGTGACAAGTTAAAAAATGATAAATCACCTGGACTAGATGGTATACATCACAAGAACTCAAAAATGAAATTGCTGACCTGCTGTTAGCAATCTATAACCTGTTGCTAAAATTGGCTGTAGTACCTGAAGATTGGAGGGTAGCCAATGTTACACCAATTTTAAAAAGGGTTCCAGGGGAGATCTGGGAAATTACAGACTGGTAAGCCTGCCTTCAGTGCTGGGCAAATTAGTGAAAACAACTATAAAAAATAAAATTGTGGAACACGTAGACAAACATTTTATGGGACAGAGTCAGCATGGGTTCATTCAACTGAGGGAGATCTTGCCTCACCAATTTGATTGACTTCTTTGAAAGTGTGAATAAACATGTGGATAATTGTGAGCTGGTTGATGTAATGTACCTAGATTTTCAGAAAGCTTTTGACAAAGTTCCTCATGAGAGGCTCCAGAGAAAATTAAAGAGTTATGGGATAGAAGACAATGTTCAGTGTGGATTAGGAATTGGTTATCGGATAGGGATGCAGTTCCAGTACATCCCTTAAATGTTTAAATTAGCAGATTCCAGATTGTCACTTCTGTCCTTTGAGTATGAACCCTGGCCCCCAATCACTCCTTCAGTACCCAGCATAAATTTGGCAACACTGAGGACTGTAAGAGAGCACATGAAATGTCCTTGTGGCACCAGAGACCATCAGAAAGTATTATCTGTCCCTACTCTACTGTATACTATGCAGTACAGAGCGACATGGTAATGAAAATAGTCCCTATTTTCTACCCATCCCTATAAGTCACACATAGGTTCAGGTTTCTGTATGTTCTTTTGTTGTCTAAAGAAGTCCAGTGAGTGAAAATGTCCTTTCAGATGAGACAGTGGTTGCTTGAACACCTAAAAGATATGTTGTAAGCTGACTTAGTTTAGGCCAAACTATTTGCTTGCTCTTTCAGGATGACAACATTCTCACAAATTTTTGAGTTCAATAGGTAGCTGTTTTTCCACATCAGTGCACAGATGTTTTGGAGATAATACCATTTTAACACTTACATCCCTGCAGTAAAACTGTGATATTATTGTTACCGAGGTAAAGTTGATCCTTTACATCCCCATGTGGTTGTCACAGTACTACTGTTTTCCCCATTACTATAAAAGCAAAGAATTGACCCTGGTAACTCCACAGAAAAAAGAATTCAACAGAAACAAAAGACTCTGTGGAGAGTTGATGTTCCAGAAGTAGACTTTATTAAAAGTTCAACTTGGTAATCCACATAAAAGTATCTAGGACCCAATCCACTAGAAACTATGGACCTAACATGGTCCATTTTTCGACAAAACTGTCTTCCTCAAGGGTCCCTGAAGGTCCTATAAGACCTCATGGATTATAAATTACTATATTTTTCCGCTCCATAAGATGCACCTGATCATAAGACGCACCCACCTGTAGAGGAGGAAAAACAAAGAAAAAAAAATAAATTCTGAACCAAATGGTGTGCCCTATCTCCTGTCCTCCCTCTGGCGGTCTAGTTGTAGGCTGGGACAGGGTACAGGGCACATCTAGTGGCAGCTAGCTAGCCAGCTTCCAACCCCCAGCCAGTACCATGCCAGCCAGCCAGCCAGTTCCCAGCCCGTGCCAAGCCAGCCAACCCATCCCCAAAGCCAGCCAGCCCCCAGCCAACCCCAAGCCAGCCAGTCAGCCAGCTCCCAGCCAGTGCAAAGCCAGCCAGCCTGCCCCAAGGTAGCCAGCCAACCCACCCCCAAGCCAGCCACAAGGCAACCAGCCAACCCACTCAGCCCCCCAGTCAACCCGGACAGCCAGCCAGTCCCAAGCCAGCCAGCCAGCCCAAAGGCAGGCAAGACACCCCCCGATACTTTTTTTGCACCCCGGCTGTCCAGCGCGTTTGCCGCGCTCCTACCTCAGTTCCCCTGCTCTCTTCTGGCAGCGGTACATGAGGTAGGCGCGCGCTTTTTGCGTGCCTGCTTGGTCCCACACTGCACTCCAAATGGCTGCCTGTCAGTTCTCGTCCCATGAGAACTGACAGGCAGCCATTTGGAGTGCAGGGAGGGACCAAGCAGGCATGCAAAAAGTGCACGCCTGCCTCGTGCACCACCGACGCTGCCGGAAGAGAGCAGGGGAACTGAGGCAGGAGCACGGAAATCACGCTGGACCGCCGGGATGCCAAAAAGAGGTATGGGTTTAGTTTTTTGTTTTTTTTTTACATTCGCTCCTTAAGACGCACCCTTATTTCCACCCCCTTTTTGGGGGTGGAAAAAGTGCATCTTATGGAGCAAAAAATATGGTAGTCCTAATGAACAGATTCTACGCTAATGAAAAGTTCTCAAGAGCAGGAGAGGACCTATAGGGACCCCTTTGGAAGACAGTATTGTTGAAACACGAACTGTGTTGGGTCCATAGTTCCTGGTCGATTGGGTCCTAGATACTTTTATGTGAATTACCAAGTTGAACTTTTAATAAAGTCTATATCTGGAACATCAACTCTCCAGAGTCTTTTGTTCCTCATTTCTGTGTCATACTCTACTTTGCAGCTACAGCTGGAGGGTGCAAGGAAGGGAGCAGACACACACTGGGAGGAGTTGCAGGGGAAAAGGTTAGAGGGAGGACTAATGTACTGTACATGGTCAGTTTTCTTCTTCACAGAGTTGGAACTGTAAATCTAGCACCAAAAATATACATAATCCCTTCCTCTACTAGTCCTCTAGAGTAGAAACTTCCCAACAATAAAAAAATGACAAAAAGAAAAACTTCAGACATAGTTAATGAGAAAATATAACATCTATAATTTAATCAAACACTCAACAGACTTTTTTATCTGGGTACAAAAAGTAACTGATTACCCAACCGGGTTAAAGTGTCAAAAATACATAATAGTAATGACAAGGCAAGAGCGGTCAGGACACTCATCTAGCCCTCTGCTCTGAGAAATAAATATTCTGACAAAACAAAAAACAAACAATTTTAGGGAGGTTTATGCACTCATCCATGGCATGCATTTCACATAAGACCTACTATGTTCTTGCGCTTAATAGCATTGCTCTTGCTGAGAATGGAGTTCTGTATTCCACGCTTAATAAAAAATATATCTATACCTTTAATCACTGCATAGCTAGCCTACAAAATAAAACTTTGAACAGATGTCTGTATATCACACAGGTTGGTATCTGCAGTGAACATTATGAAAAGAGAACAGTTTGGATGGACTCATGCAAGTTTCAATGAAAACATCCACTATTTACACAGCTGGTCGCATTTTAGTGTATAAAGATCTCTATTCTGATAGAGATGCTAGGTGATCATTACACCCAATGAGATTCTTTAGAATAGGGATATTAATAAGCTACAAGTCCCAAGAGAGAAGCTGGGTCTGTCCTGGTTAAACAGAATGGAGGGCCATATCCACAGATAAAAATGGGTAAAACAGAAGTGGTTCTGCACTGTCTTCAGGGCCTGGCGTTTACTGGCATTTACCACCTACCACTTCTGTTCCACTTCAGTGTGAGCAGAAATAAATCCTACAGTCTTCATAAAAACAATGGGTGGTTTGGTGAAAGTACAAAAGATTTTACTCTTTGAATTACTAAATTAATACTGTTATTGTGCAATGTGATGAAAATGAAGCATTGTGATGTTTGGCAGCCTGAATATTCCTGTCTGAATGAAGTGCAGATATTATTCCCAAAGGATCCTGTAAAAATAAAACCCAAAAACAAAACATGTTATTTATGGGAATAATTTTGCCTGACATTCATCTGCAAGTAAGACATAAGACACAAGCAGAGAGAGAAGATAGAGCTTCATATTAATGGAAAGCCACCAGAATCCTTTAGAACAGTGGATCCCAAACCTGATCTTGGAGGCACCCCAGTCAATCAGGTTTTCATGATATACACCATGAATATTCATGAGAGAGATTTGCATGCAGTGAAGGTAGTGAAAGCCTGACTGGCTGGGGTGCCTCCAAAACTAGGTTTAAGAAGCACTATGCCTTAGAAAACAAATGTGAAGGACTGTAGTTACAAAACAAAGAAGGATGGAGATAGTGATACCAACCCCTCCCCCCAGGAAGGGAAGAGGTATCAATTAGAGAATGACACATTGACAAAATTCTTCACCGTTCCCATCCCCGCGGATAACCACGGGAAATAATCCCATGTCATTTTTTAGTGTCTATTTCAGCCTCAATCCTTCTACACCAGCATTCTTCAAAGCAAAGCTTGAGGCTCAGTGGTTGTGGCCATTCATACTCTGATTCTTCCCTCTCTCTTTAAAGAATGACATGAAGATGGTTTACCGCGGTTATCCACGGGGACGGTGATGAATTTTGTCACCGTGTTATTCTCTAGTATCAATCATTGCAGCAACTCCCAACAGTGTCCAGGGTGCATGTGTACTGGGTTCTGAAGGGAGCTGTGGTCGGGTGAAAAGGTTGTCATTGAATGGCCTGGCTACATGAGGCCTATAAGAACAGGGAAAAGCCTTGATAAAATTCCTCAGCACTAGAGAATGACATGGGGACATATTTTTCCCTGTCTCTGCAGGAACTCAATTTCCCTGTCCCATTCCTGTAAGTTCAGTCTTAACCGCACAAATCTCAAACACTTATGGTTTTAAAGTGTTGGAGGCTTGTGCAGATGAAGACAGAGCTTACAGGAAAATAACTCACGGGGACGGGACAGGAAGATGAGTTCCCGTGGGGACGGGGAAAAATTTGTCCCTGTGTCCTTCTAAATGGGGATAAGGGTATCAAGTTGACTTGGCATTATATTAACCCCATGGTATTACTCAGCAGGATGTCACAGAGGCCTCTTTAGAGCTCTCACTGCTGTTCTGATAGACCAGTGGTCTCAAACACATGGCCCGGGGGCCACATGCGGCCCGCCAGGTACTATTTTGAGGCCCTTGGTATGTTTATCATAATCACAAAAGTAAAGTAAAACAGTTTCTTGATCATATGTCTCTTTAGCTATAAATTACAATATTACTATTAAGAGCCAAAAAAAAGATTTATAAACTATAACAAGTTTTACCTCAAGCAAAATGATAATTTCTTTAATAAGACAACTATTTTTTCTGTGACCCTCCAAGTACCTACAAGTCCAAAATGTGGCCCCACAAAGGGTTTGAGTTTGAGACCACTATGATAGACTGAAGTATAGGGTATGAACATGAGCACTCTTTTGACCGTGCACTCTCTTGACTTCTAGTAACTTCTAAGGAAAGTAGAAGGCTGAAAACAAACAAAATGGAGAAACAGTGGCATTTGTACAGACCTACCCCCCTAAAAAAAAAACCCAAAAAACAAAACCAAACAATAACCCCAGAACAGATTGTGACTGTTTTTTCTAAAAAAAAATAAAATACAAAAATACAAAAATTTTGGGATTAATCCATAAGTTTAATAAGAAAAAGTTGGTTTGATTTTTAGTTTGTTTCTTTAATTAATTATTTTCATCACTATAATACAAGTGAAAAATATAAATGGCATAACAATAAAGTTTACATCTGGTAGAAAATAAAAAACATAGGGCTCCTTTTACTAAACAGCGGTAGAGCTTTCTACCACGGGCAGGCGAGTTAAATACTCCGACGCTGTGAGTGTCAGAACATTTAGTTTGCCGGCCCACGGTAGAAACCTCTACTACCATTTAGTAAAACCCAGCAATAGTGTATTGGCCAAATCATGAGAGAAAGTAGGAACATTAAATAAATAAAGAAAAATATTATTCAATTTAACAAAATAAAGGATTAACAATATGCTGATATTTCCATTATACAATACATAAATCACCTTCCTTCCCACAGGTTAATCAAAACAAACAAAGGCAACACTGTTAATAGTCTGAAATGAAGTCAAACATTTTAATGAGAAATTAAATCTTCCAAATACACTGGCTCTTCCCTGCAAAAGTGACCAAGCACTTACATAGGAACTTCAAATAAGAAGTTCTAACCACTGCTAATAATCGAGATTTTAAAACTAAAAATGCCTTTTGTCTTAACTGTGTAGCATGGGTACATCCAGAAAAAGTCAACTTTTGGTCATAAAAGGAAGAATCTTTATGCTGAAAATATGCTTTCATAACAATACTCTTATCTTCATCAGAAAAAAATGTCACCAACACTGTTGTTCTTTTAGAAATATTGTCTTGAGAATCTTCCAAAAAGGTAGGTAAACTAGGACACATATCCTGAACATTTGGTTGCTGAAAGCCAAATGGTTAAGCAGCTAACATATACAGACAGTCAAAACAAATAGAAAGGAGAAATTAGGTTCTTACCTGCTAATTTTCTCTCTTTTAGTCCCTCCAGACCTGCACAGAATGGATGGGTTTATGCACCTCTGCCAGCAGGTGGAGAATGAGAACACATTGACTTTTGACAGTAGTACAAATGGGCTGTGCAGTCCCATCTACAATCAGTCTGACGAATAGCCAAGCAGGAACTAAGAACTAAAGAACTGTGAACTATAAACACACCAATTCCACTCTCATATGGAGTAGTTGCCCGGATTGGAGAGGGAAATACTGTTGGATACCGATTATAAGAATCTTCAAAGCGTTCCCACAGTTTGCCAGCTAAGCTAGACAAACCAAATGCCACTGTTCTTACTATACTCCCCCCCCCAAAAAAAAATAAGACAACAAGATATCACAGAAAAAAACAGTACTCTTTATGAAAAAACACCGAATAAAACAACAAGGCAGGGTCTGTGCCAGTCTGGAGGGTCTAAAAGAAAGAAAATTAGCAGGTAAGAACCTAATTTCTCCTTTTTTAGAATCCCTCCAGACCAGCACAGAACGGATGAGATGTACCAAAGCAGTACCCATAAAGGGTACCCTGAAGGACCGTCACAAGAACACGGTCATCAAATACCACATCCCGACGCACCTGAACGTTCACATGGTAGTGGCAAACAAAGGAATGGAGAGAAAACCAAACTGCAGCTTTACAGATATCCACCAGAGGTACAAGAGATGACTCCGCCCAAGAAGCTGACTGACACTAAGTGGAATGAGCTTTGAGAAGATCATAGAAACATAGAATAAGACGGCAGAAAAGGGCCTTCAGCCCAACAAGTCTGCCCACTCAAATAACACCCCCTAAGTTCTTCTGTGAAGTGACCCCACATGTTGATCCTATTTGGTTTTAAAGTCAGTCACGTTACTGGCTTCAACTATTTGAAGTGGAAGATCCGGAACAGGTTTCTTCTGAAGTAGGTGCGCTGAAGCCTTACAAGGACTGGCTAAAAGGTCAAAAAGATGATCTGACTGATGGAACTCCTGGGTCCTTACGGACATCTAATTTGTGCAACTGTCTCTGCTCCAAAGAGCCCTCCCAACTACCCAAGACCAGAAGGTCAACAGACTGGTTGACATGAAAAGGTGAAACCAACTTTGGAAGAAAGGAGGGAACCCACTCCCTAGAGAACTCCAGGAAGGGAGGCCTACGCAAAAATGCCTGCAGTTCGGAAATGTGTTTCGCAGAAGTAATGGCCACCAGGAACACAGCCAAAAGTAAGGTCCTTCAATATGCAGGAGCTGAGAGGCTCAAAAGAAGGACAAATGAGCACGGAAAGAGCCAGATTGAGATCCCTGGCTGGAACCGAAGGATGAACTGGAGGCCGGAGCAATTTCATCACTTTCAAGAAATGAATCACATAGGGAGAAGAGGCCAAACCTCAATCATACAATAGACTGTGAAAAGAAGACAAAGTTGCAATCTGAACCCTGAGTGAGCACCAGGCAAGGTCCCGCTCCAAGCCATCCTGGAAATACTCCAAGATGTGAGGCAAAGACAAGCGAAGGGGAACCACGTCACAAGCAGAAAAACACGCTTCAAAGAGACGCCAAATGCGCACATGAGCCCGTGAGGTGGAAAGTCTATGAGAACCCAAGAGGGTAGAGATCACCTTATCTGAATATCCTTTCTTACTTAGGTGTTCCCTTTCAAGATCCAAGCTGTAAAACAAAAGGGACCCAGATCGAACATGGGAATGGGACCCCAAGTCAAAAGGTCGGGCAAGAGGGGCAAAGGAAGAGGATCAGACATGAGAAGACGAACCAGCTCTGCATATCATGGGAACCTGGGCCAGTCCAGAGCCACCAGGATCACATGACCTGCATGCCAAGCAGAACTCTGCCCATCAGTGGCCATGGAGGAAAGACATAAAGCAGGCCGTTGGCCAAGCCTGCACCAGAGCATCCAGCCCTTTTACCTGGTAATCCCTGGGCTGGCTGAAGAACCTTGGTGCTTTGGCATTGACACTCGTAACCATGAGGACCATGGCTACGAGTGTCAATGGACCATGCTACGAGGACCATGGTCAACTACTTGGCAGCTAGGCTTCAATGCTAAAAAATGCAAGATAATGCATCTGGGTAAGAGAAACCCGCGTAGAACATATGTACTAAATGGTGAGACCTTGGTTAGGACCACGACGGAACGCGACCTAGGGGTGATCATTAGTGAGGACATGAAGGTTGCCAATCAAGTGGAGAAGGCTTCCTCCAGGGCAAGACAAATGATGGGGTGTATCCGCAGAGGTTTCGTCAGCAGGAGACCTTAAGTTATGATGCCGTTGTACAGAGCCATGGTGAGGCCTCACTTGGAGTACTGTGTTCAGTTTTGGAGACCACACTACCGAAAGGACGTGCTGAGGATCGAGTCGGTTCAGCGAACGGCCACCAGGATGGTCTTGGGGCTCAAGGATCTCACGTATGAAGAAAGATTTAAAAAATTGCGGCTGTTCTCACTTGAGGAAAGAAGAGAACGGGGAGATATGATTGAAACATATAAGTACATCATGGGACACATCGAGTCAGAAGATGATATCTTCTGGCTCATGGGACCCTCGACCACCAGAAGGCATCCGCTGAAAATCAGGGGAGGGAAGTTTCATGGCGACTCCAGGAAGTACTTATTCACCGAAAGAGTAGTGGATCATTGGAACAGACTCCCACTCCAGGTGATAAAGGCCAGCAGCGTGACGGATTTTAAGAGAAAATGGGATACTCACGTGGGATCTTTAAGGGAGTAAATTCAGGGGAGGGGATACTTGGAATGGGCAGACTTGGTGGGCTATAGCCCTTTTCTGCTGCTTTTTTCTATGTTTCTATGACCATGACTGGCTGGCCCCATGACTGAACAATCAACTGGGCAGCCAAAATCCATGCAAGACTTACACCCTTAATGGTGAGATCCTAACAAGAACTGAAGCAGAATGAGACTTAGGGGTTATCGTCAGTGAGAACATGAAGACTGCCAATCAAGTGGAACTAGCTTCATCCAAGGCAAGGCAAATCATAGGTTGCATACGCAGGAGTTTCGTCAGCCGTAAGCCTGAAGTCATCATGCCATTGTATAGATCCATGGTGAGGCCCCACCTGGAATACTGTGTGCAATTCTGGAGGCCGCATTACCGCAAGGATGTGCTGAGACTGGAGTCAGTCCAGAGAATGGCCACCCGGATGGTCTCGGGACTCAAGGATCTCCCATACGAGGAACGGCTGGATAAATTGCAGCGGTACTCACTCGAGGAACGCAGAGAGAGGGGGTGACATGATTGAGACATTCAAGTATCTCATGGGCCGCATCGAGGTGGAAGAAGATATCTTCTTTTTCAAGGGTCCCGTGGAAAATCAGGGGCGGGAAACTGCACGGGGACACCAGGAAATTATTTTTCACTGAAAGGGTGGTTGATCGCTGGAATAGTCTTCCACTTCAGGTTATTGAGGCCAGCAGCGTGCCTGATTTTAAGGCCAAATGGGATAGACACGTGGGATCTATTCACAGAGAAAGGTAGGGGAGGGTCATTGGGGTGGGCAGACTAGATGGGCCGTGGCCCTTATCTGCCATCTATTTCTATGTTTCTATGTTTAAAGGCTTCCAGCCCGAGACACCACTCACTGGGATCCAGCACATGATGACTGAGGAAGGCCACCTGGACATCGTCTACTCCTGCTATGTGGGAATCTGAGATGTCTAGAAGATGAGCCTCTGCCCATTCCATGAGAAGAATTGCCTCCTGCGCTACCAGATGACTCTTGGTCCCCCCTGACGATTGACGTAAGCCACCCCTGTGAGAAAACCCACACCGACTTGCCTTCCAGCAATGACTGGAAAGCTACTAATACCAACTGAATGGCTCTGGTCTCCAGAATATTGATCAACCATGAAGCTTCCACAAGTGACTGGGGCTGATCTAAACTCACTCCCCGAACCAGATTGGAAGACTGTAGCCACCAGCAAAGAGGGAATGGAAAGTTCAGATCTTGAATCTGTGGAGACCACTGCCGTAGAACAGCATACTGAAGGGGACGCATGTGAGCTTGCGCCCACCTGACCACTTCCATAGAGGCCGCCATCGACCCCAAGACCTGCAGAAAATCCTGTGCCCGAGGGCAACAACAAAACATCAGGGAGCGAATCTGCAACTGCAATTTCAATGCCTGGGCCTCAGGAAGGAATACTCTCCCCAAGCTGGTTTTGAAGAGAACTCCAAGATAATCTAAACGCTAAGACGGAGTCAACTGGCTTTTGGAAAGATTGACCACCCAGCCCAGTGACTGCAGAAACTCCACAGCCTGAATTGGGACCTGGGAGCTCTCCTGAAAAGACTTTGCTCAAATCAAGTGGTTCAGACAGGGATGAACCAGAATGCCCTCCTTGCACAAGGCCCCGCCACCACTACCATAATCTTGGTGAAAGTCTACGGAGTTGTGGTCAGAACAAAAGGAAGCACACAAAACTGACAGTGCTTTCCCAAAATCGCAAAGCGAAGGAATCGCTAAGCGAAGGAATCGCTGATCGGAAGAGGCCCGAATTGGAACATGTGGATAGGTCTCTGTCAGGTCGAGAGAAATCAGAAATTCCCCAGGCTGAACAGCGAGAATTAAGGATTTCAGGGTCTCTATGTGAAAAGATGGAATCCAAAGCGCCCTGCTGATATCTTTCAGATTTAAAATGGGCCAAAAAGACCCTTTGGGCACCATGAAGTAAATGGAGTATCTGCCGGTGCAAATCTCCTGAGGGTGCACTGGAAGCACCGCTTTGAGATCCAGCATCTGATGAAATGCTCACTTTTTCCAAGTTGCCTGACAAGGAGAAGAAAGGAAAATATCTGGTAAGGGCTGGTAAAACTCGAGAGCAAGTTTCAGTGCCCCCCCCCCCATGTCGTTTTTTCTTTACTTGTTTTCTATCCTTTTCAAATGTATTTCTCCCCTTCTTCCCTTTTGTTTCGGTAAGTCATAGTTGTCTTTGATTAGCTACGCCATTTGATTTTCTCTTTGTTAAAGTATTGTTTTGGCGTATTTTTTTTTTGCCTTCCCTTTATATTTTTAATTTGTATCTCACTTACAAATTGGATAAGCGATATCAAAATTTAATAAAAACTTGAAACTTGAATCACCTCTTGGACCCACTGATCCGTTGTGATCTCGGGCCATTCCCAGTAAAACTCCCACAACCGGGCTTCTACCAGAATTGGAGGAAGGACCCACAACGAGTCATTGGCTAGTCGGGGGTAGGAGGAGCCACCTGTGGAGTCACAACCCACCACCCCAGCGGGCTCCCCAAAAGGACTGTATGCACTGAAAGAAGCATCCTCTGGAAGAAAAAGAGGCTAAGCCCTAGCCAGGGTGATAACGACAAAACTCACACAGAAACCCATGGCTGGCGCCACCCCGAGATGCCAGTCGAGGTTGGTCCTCTGGAAGCCGAGACACCTTAGAGCCACTCAAGGCCTGAACAAGCTTATCCAACTCCTCCCCAAAGAGGAAGGAACCCCAAAAAGGAAATTTACTGAGCTTAGACTTAGAGGCCACATCCGCCGACCAACCCTGAAGCCACAGGGTATGGTGAGTGGCCACTCCAAGGGAAATTGACTTGGCAGATGCCCACAACAGATCACACATGGCATCAGAGTGAAAAGAAGCACCGAGCTCAATCTTAGCCACCTCCTGATCCACCACGGACCAGTCAGCAGACTCCTGGTCAAGGTCCCACTCAGACCATCAGAAACAAGCCCGGGTCACCAGACTGACACAAATCGCCACCTAGACAGCCAACTCTGATTAAGGAGAGACTCCATCTTACGGTCCTGGGGGGTCTCTCAAGGCCGAACTGCCTTCAACTGGCACTCCACATACCTACGTGCGATAGCCGAGACCACAGCATCAACTACAGGAGACTTAAAGGTATCCCTATCCCCATCAGGAATGGGGTAGAGCCTGGCCACTGACTGCGTCAAGTGAAAAGGTGCATCCGGAGTCTTCTACTGTGCGTACATCACATCCTGAATATCCTGATGCATAGGAAAAGAATGGGAGACCGACAAGATCCCCTGAAGTAGAGGGTCCTTAGGTTCCTCCTCAAAACGCAAAACCGAAGACACCTGAAGAATAAGCTTCTGCAGCATTTTCCAGTGAAAATGCGCACGACTGAAGCACTCTAACCAACCGGCGTCTCAGAAAAACAAACGTCCGCATTATCTGGCCCCCGAGAGGATCTTGTGAATCAACCAAAAGGTCTAAGTCCTCATCAGGCAAAACCATGTCAGTAAAGAAAAAATCCTCACCCAAAGACACCTGTGGAAGACTGAGAGGAGGGGATGACTGGAAGAGGGAAGGCGCCAAGGGGGGCTGAACAGGGGCAGACGTTGCAGGTAAAGACCCCCCTGAAGAACCAGAGACCCTGGGGAATAAGCAGAACCCCCAGCCACCTTCAAGTAAGCCTTGTACATGGCTAAAGCAAAATCAGGGGCAAATTCCCCCCGAGACAAAGAAAAACTCACTGAAGGAGCAGAAACACCTAAGACCTGCTCCCCCGTCTTTCTAAAACAGGAGGGAGATCACCAGCAAAATGGTGGAGCTTCCCGCCAAAATTGACGAATACCCTGCTGAAAAAATTCTCCCCCAAGGCCTATAGCAGCAAAAAGGCCTGAATGAATCCAGCTGCCAAAGCAGAACTGCAGGCAGCAGCTGCTGTAGCGATAAAGGAATCCCCAACACTATTGGCGATAATGGAAACCTTATTTCCCTGACAGTCGGCAGCTGGGGAAATGACTGTGTGAGCGGTAGGGAAAGCCCAGGCTTCCCCATTGCTTACAGCCAGTGAACGGTGCATGTGTGAAAAGGAACCCTGCTCGCCAGGACTCGAAGCAGACGAGGATTCCCCCTCGCAGCAGCTGTACACACGCCGACACACATTGAGAACTTTTTCTGCTTCTTTAAAGTGCTCATTGTGAACCATTAAAGGAGCGAAAACAAAACTGCCAGTTAGCAATAAAAGTCAATTAAAGCTAATTCAAAGCTTCCTTCCAGATTGGCTGCGTCAGGACTTTTTTTTTACAAAGTAAAAACTTTAACGGCCATGAGAACAGTCTCCACTGGCTCTCAAAGGCGTACAGCTGAGACGCCTCTAAGAAAAAATAGGGGGGAGGTGGAGGGAATGGAGAGAGAAACTCGACCACTTGAGTGTGGCACAGATCCCCAAGCTCTGTCCGGCAACCAAAACAGGGACAAAAAGGCCACTAATCAAATCCAACAGGCCCTAACTAACCAAAGGAAAGACTGCACAGGCTTACCACCTCCACCTACTGGAGACTGAGAGAACAGGCTGATTGTATTACTGCCAAAAGTCAATGTGTTCTTAGTTTCCACCTGCTGGCAGAGGAGCATAAACCCATCCGTTCTGTGCCGGTCTGGAGGGATGATAAAGGAAGGCATCTTTAAAGAACCTAAGCAATTACATATCAGAAGCAAGGACATGGTAGAGGTGGTGGAAACAAAGACTTGTGTCTGATTTCAAGAATGCTTGGGAAAGGCACTTGGGATCTCTTAGAGAGAGGAAGAGATAATGGTTACTACAGATGGGCAGACTGAATGAGCCATTTGGCCTTCATCTATTAAGAGGTCACTGCAGCCTAGAAGTAGTTGCTCCCCCTGTTGTATTTATTGCTTAACTGAAATTTCAGAAGCCTCAGTACTTCTGAAGTTTTGAAAGGCAGCATGACCTGGTACGTTCCTGTTTTATTATACTCACAATTCTGGCACTTTCTCTTCCTCAGGCGAACGCTCCTTCTGCTCTGAAGTGAGACATTGTCACTGGTATCCACTGGATAGACAATAGCCTCTGAGCTGTGTGGATCTTCACGGATCTCCACCTTTGGTATAATGAATACAAGAACCAAAAAAAATGAAAAATAGCCAATTGTAAGATCATCACAACAAAGATTATGATATGCCCGGGTACTGTGGGTATGGAACTATTTAACCATAAACCATGTTAATAAAATTGTTCCTTAATTAAAGAAAAAAAGAAATGCATCTAGAAATTGAAATCACTGCTATATGTAATAAAAGTGAGCCAGGTATAGGGCAGTCAAGCCATTGTGATATCACTAATAAGTTGACTCTTAGATATTGATGGAATTAAGTATTATGACATCACAATATCAGCTCTGGTTATCAAAGACTGAAACTCTTCGCACTAAGGGGAGGGGGACGTTATCAATGTGGACTTCCATTAAGACATGTTATTTTAGCACTAACTCATGCTATTTTAGCACAGATTTCATTTTAGGCAATGAGACCTAGTTGCTAATAACCCAGGTTAAAAGTAAAATAACACATCTTATCAGTAGGCCATGTTGATATTTTACTGTTAATCTGGGTTATTGGTAATTAGCTCTCATTGCCTAAAATGGGACCTGAGCTACCATAGCAGGAATTAGTGGTAAAACAACTAGGGCTGTATTTTAACTGCAGTTAATTCTGCGATTAATGCATTAGTCATTAATCGCAATTTTTAAAAAATCACATTACAGCATCTCCTGTCTCCTCCAAACCTCTCTTCTGCTCTCTTCCACTCCCAACCCCTATCCATGGTGCAATCCAATCTCTCTTCCTCCCATTCGAAATTCAACATCAACCCCCCCTTTCCTGCACCAGTCTATTTTAAAGGTGGTCCTTCACTGGTTCCAGTAGCTTGTACACATGCTGCCTGCAGCATGATCTGAAGAATTCCCTCTGACCTGTCCCACTCAAGCAGAAACAGGAAGTAATGCCAAGAGAAGGCAAGGATGGATCAGAGGGAAAGGTATGGAGCAAGCCACAGGCAGCATATGTGCAGTGTTGCCAGTTTCAGGGACCAACAGAAGACCACCTTTAATGCAGACTGATGGGGAGACTGAGAGGGGGATAGTTGCTGAACCCCAGATTGGGGGAGGTGAGCTGCTGAAACTGTGAGCAGAACTGGAAGGGCCAAAGATGGAAGCTATGGTCAAGGCAGTGAGCTCCAAAAGCCATGAAAAGGGCTTAGTGCTGCTCATCACCAAGTTTGTTTTGCTGCTCATGGGGGTGGAGAGAAGAAAGGGAGAAGTGCTGGCCAATAGGAGGAGGAGGACAGAGAGAGAATGGACCCTAGAAATAAAAGAGAGATAATGGGTCTAGGGAAGGAGGGAAGGAAGAGAAAAAGGAGAGATACTGGATCTAGGGGTGGGAGAGAAGGGGAATAGGATTTTATATACCACCTCTCTGTGGTTACAATCATAGCAATCTACTTATTATATACAGGTACTTATTTTGCACCTGGGCCCATGGAGGGTTAAGTGACTTGTCCAGAGTCACAAACAGCTCCAGTGATAAATAAATAACTACTCGTAAATACCTTTAAGTAATTGTGCGATTATTTGCAATTAAAAATTTTAACTGAAATGCAGTCCTAAAAATAACCCACCTTAAAGGACATCCATGTTGATAACTATGCCCCCTCAGTGATTTTAGCTGCCCTTCAGATAATTTTGTTAGATAACTTGCTTACTGTTAAATGTTCCATAAGTTCTGAATGGGCTATCAATATTGGGTTCACTTAACATTCACACTGTAAACTGTTCAGAAATGTACCTGTAGGACATTTGAATTAAAAGAAGCCTCTCGTTTACATAGCAGCAATTCGTCGAGATATAGAGGGTAACTGTATAACATGGCCTAGAAATCTTGAATAGGCGATTATATCAAATTTTAATAAAACTTGAAGCTTGAAACTTAAACATTTTTTAAAAATGCACCTGTTTTATATGTATTTATGTAGGCTGTCAGAATGCTGTACAAATGATCCTGTTCAAAGTTTGACCTGCTCCCAAGCAGATGCAACTTTCTGCATATCCTATGCATCTCAAAGTATGCACACACGTATCTCGCAACTCCACTCAAACTATGTCTCCAGCAATGCTTACTCATGGTCCACGTAAAAGCGGGTGTGCTTTTCTTATACCCCTATATAATCTAAAAACAGCCACTTCCTGCATGTAAATCATTCTATACATGCAAGAAATGCTCTACAAACCTTTGACTGATATTTTGGTCTGAAGAAAAGTTTCCATATGCTTTGGAACTTGTGAGCTTTAGATTTTACTTTGATGTAACCCCATTCAGCTTACTGTTGGCAGTTGATAACTATTTTAGATTATTGCAATATTATCTAACCTGACTGGTTATCAAAATAATTTTTGTAGATTATGCATAATACAAAATACGACAATTTGTTTAATTGTTTAAAAAGTCAGGCCATGTGACACCTTATTATCACAAGTTACAATGGCTTCCTATTGAGGCCAGAGTATTTTTTAAGTTTGGATATCTGTGTTCTAAGTAGAGAATGATGCAGGGAAAAAAATTGTCCCCGCCCCATCCCCACAAACCATCTGATCCCATCCGCACATGCCTCGAATAGTTATGATTTTATACTGAACTTATTTTATTAAAGTACAAAAAGAAACAATATTCTGTATAATTGTCATTTTATAAATCACAAATAATACAGAGCAAGGATCAACAAAACCTCTATCTCCCCTCTCCTCCCCCTCACAAATATCCCCTCCACTATTGAGAAAACTAAAGTCAAACTGGTACTACAGAATGCTACATAGAAAAATCAAGCTAACAGAATACTTCAGTCACACATGGCAGGAATAGTGTTAGGGGAGTGCAACTACGCCCTATTCAGAGAGAGCCCTAAGCCAGCTGAAAGCTAAAGAAGCACAGCCTGGGTTTTCCAGTCCCCAGTTATGTCTAACACCAGCTCTAGCAGGATACATATTTCAAATCTGATATATTCTAATCACAAAATATAAATTTTTTTTTCTACCTTTTGTTGTATGATCATTTTATTCTTCACATCACATTGGTCTCAGGCTCTGGTTTCTATTTCCGTCTGTCTACTCTTAACTTACTTGCCAGGGTCTCCTGACCATTTGACATGCCTTCTTTCTTCTTGCTCACCATTAATCTTCCATCTCTGCGTATGTATTTTTTCTCCATATTCAGCAAGCATCTCCCTTCTCTGTCTCCTATACTTCTACTTTCTAATATTTTCCCTTTGCCCATCTCCCTACCCTTCATCATCAACACTATTCTGTGTCCCTATCCCCTCCGAGCCCAGTGTAAATCCTGTGTGCCCTATGCCCCCGTCCCGTCCAACATCTCTCTTCTGCGTTCCTCTTCTCTCTCATGTCTAGCCATCTTCTGTGTCCATATACCCTCCTGTGTCTCGCATTGCCCCACTGACTGTATCCATATACAGGAAAGGAGCTAAAATTGTAAACAACAAGGGCGGGTGTGTTCTCCTGCGTTGGTGCAGAGGAATGGAACAGGTTTCCACAATATATACAGTGCCAGGGGAATTTGAAAACATTTAAAAGACTGCTGAAACGCTACCTGTTTTGCAAAATGAAATATGGCTGAAGAATGAGGGACTACATTTGTGGCCATGTGAAGATATGCTATGAATATTGATGTTTAATCGCTGCTAACCGTTTTATAGTCATGTTTTTTAGATTGTACTTTTGTATGGTTTTCTGTTTGTAATATCCAACTATCAATATTGAAAAAGGATAGACACATCACTCAATCAAAAATTCTTATACAAATGTGTCTAAATGTAGGTTTGTACCTGGTAAACTATATAGTGGATAACCATTTAACAAATTGGCCTCAACATCCCAAAGGATCAAGCTCCTAATAGAGTCATTCCACTTATCATTGGCCTGTAATTGGAAAAAGGCGGAAAGTAAAAAACTCCCTTTCGTCAAAGGAGAAAAACCTTTCTAGCCCAAAAACCATATTCTAATCCACTATTCAAAATAGAGTACCTTGCACAAAGCTTAAGTCAAAAGAAGGTTGCAATACTAATCTCAGCTACTTTGCTGGCGAGTAGTCGCACAAATCTTGAAGGCTTAATAATAATAATAACAACTTATATACCGCACTACCGTGAAGTTCTGTACGGTTTACAAAAGATTAAAAATACAATTGAATAAGAGATAGAAATAAAATGATTAGAATAAAATTATACAAATCTAAATAGATTACTAAGCTTACAATTATCTATACAAGCTAATTGTCCAGATAGTTCAAGAACAAATGTGTCTTTAGATGTCTCCTAAATTTCACATATGAATTAGAAAGCTTGATCAGATGTTCCAGGTCCTTACCCCAAAATGCCGCTTGGTATGATAAAAGACATTGATGATGTTTTTTTAAATTTACAACCTTTAGCAGACGGAAAGACAAAATTCAAATGCGAGTTTTTCCTATATTTATTGGTTGCAAAAGAAAAGAGCTCGGTTATATATTTAGGGGTTAAACCAAACACCTTGAAACAGAAACAACCAAATTTGAACATCACCCGCGCTTCCACTGGCAACCAATGCAGTTTCCGGTAAGAAGGTGTCACATGGTAAAATTTCCTCAACCCAAAAATCAATCTGACCACAGCATTCAACCAATGATTATAATCCATAATGAAACAGGCTAAGCAATTCTCTGGGTACATCTCAACAAGAGACCATGCAGGGCCTTGTTTTGCGGGTCGCTGCATCAGGAGAGAACCTTCTCCAATATCCAAACTGCTCAATAGGCAAACATGATTCTGCTACTAAATAGGACGTGATGGGAAGAAGTGCAAAAGTGGCATTGTGAGACTCAAAGGTGAAGGGGAGGAATATATAAAAGCTGATAAAGAAAAGGCCAAATTGCTTAACAGATATTTCTCTTCTGTGTTCACGGCTGAAGCGCCAGAAGAGGGACCACAGAAGACAAATGTGAATAGGGATGGAGTCGTAATAAACCCTGATCGATTTTCAGAGGGTTGTGTTCATGAGAAGATAGCTAAAATAAAGGTAGACAAAGCAATGGGGCCGGATGGTGTACATCCAAGGGTGCTGAAGGAACTTAGGGACGTTCTGGTAGCTCCGCTAACTGACCTTCTCAACGAGTGGGACGTTCTGGTAGCTCCGCTAACTGACCTTCTCAGCGAGTGGTACTGGAGGACTGGCGAAGATGGATGTGGTCCCTCTCCACAAAAGTGGAAGTAAGGAAGAAGTAGGGAATTACAGGCCGGTAAGTCTGACTTTTGTGGTAAGCAAATTAATGGAAACGCTTTTAAGACAGAGAATGGTCAAGTTTCTGGAATCCTGTGGATTACAGGACTGGAGGCAACATGGATTCACTAGAGGTAGGTCTTGTCAGACAATCTGATCAATTTCTGTGACTGGGTAACTAGAGAATTGGATAGAGGATGTGCGCTAGACGTGGTGTATTTAGATTTTAGCAAAGCCTTTGACAGTATTCCACACAGACGTCTAATAAATAAACTAAGTGCCCTCGGGATGGGTCCCAAGGTGACGGGTTGGGTCAAGAACTGGTTGAGTGGAAGGCGACAGAGTGTAGTGATCAATGGAGATCGCTCTGAGGCAAGGGATGTTACCAGTGGTGTGCACAGATGGATCAAAAATTGGTTGGCGGGTAGAAAGCAAAGGGTAGGAGTGAAGGGCAACTACTTGGACTGGAGGAGGGTCACAAGTGGTGTTCCACAGGGGTCGGTACTTGGACCGCTGCTGTTCAATGTATTTATAAATGATCTAGAAATAGGGACGAAGTGCGAAGTAATAAAATTTGCAGACGACACCAAACTATTTAGTGGAGTTGGGACTAAAGAGGACTGTGAGGATTTACAAAGGGACCTGAACAAATTAGAAGAGTGGGCGACGAGATGGCAGATGAAGTTTAATGTAGAGAAATGTAAAGTCTTGCATGTAGGAAACAATAACCCAAAGTACAGCTACACGATGGGAGAACTGGTAATGGGTGAAAGTACCCTAGAAAAGTACTTGTGGGTAATAGTGGACAAGACAATGAAGCTGTCGGCACACTGCGCAGCGGCCTCTAAGAAGGCAAATAGAATGCTAGGTATTATCAAGAAAGATTACAACCAGAACAAAAGAAGTTATCCTGACGTTGTATCGGGCAATGGTGCGCCCGCATCTGGAGTACTGCGTCCAATATTGGTCGCCGTACCTTAAGAAGGATATGATGATACTCGAGAGGGTCCAGAAAAGAGCGACACTGATTGATAAAAGGTATGGAAAACCTTTCATATGCTGAAAGATTGGAGATACTGTGGCACTTTTCCCTGGAGAAGCGGAGAATTAGAGGAGACATGATAGAGACTTACAAGATCATGAAGGGCATAGAGAAAGTGGAGAGGGACAGATTCTTCAAACTTTCGAAAACTACAAGAACGAGAGGGCATTCGGAAAAATTAAGAGGGGACAGATTTAGAACCAATGCTAGGAAGTTCTTCTTCACCCAAAGAGTGGTGGACACCTGGAATGCGCTTCCAGAGGGTGTGATAGGACAGTGTAAGGTATTGGGGTTCAAGAAGGGATTAGATGATTTCCTGAAGGAAAAGGGGATAGAAGGGTATAGATAGAGGATTACTATACAGGTCCTGGACCTGATGGGCCGCCGCGTGAGTGAACTGCTGGGCATGATGGACCTCTGGTCTGACCCAACAGATGCACTGCTTATGTTCTTAAGAAACTAAACTCATTTTTGATAAGATAGCTTAATTGCAAAGCTTCTATTGTGAGATCATTCACTAACGGCAGAAGATAATCCTACATTTAGACTCATATTTGTATAAGAGTTTATGTTTGTAATGACATTCATTAGGTTTATTTGTACTTCATTTTTATATAAGGCGAATAATAAATAAACATACAACAACAACAATATACCAACCCCATAAATTGTTCCCCTTTGTGTCCCTGTTCCTATGCTCCCGTCCATGTCCACATCTCCCCTTTTTTCGTATATCTCCTTTACACCAAAGTGTCTCTCACCCTCTCTTTCCTCCCTCCCTTCACTGTGTTAAATATTTCACTCCCTTCATCCGCTAGGTTCAGCATCTCTTTCCCTTCCCTCTCCTCCTCCCTGCAGGTCCAGTACCTCTCTCCCTTCTCTCAATACTCCACAAGGATAAGAACATAAACAATGCCTCTGCTGGGTCAGACCTGAGGTCCATCGTGCCCAGCAGTCCGCTCACGTGGCGGCCCAACAGGTCCAGGATCTGTGCAGTAATCCTCTATCTATACCCCTCTATCCCCTTTTCCAGCAGGAAATTGTCCAATCCTTTCTTGAATCTCAGTACCGTACTCTGCCCTATTACGCCTTCTGGAAGCGCATTCCAGGTATCCACCACACGTTGGGTAAAGAAGAACTTCCTAGCATTCGTTTTGAATCTGTCCCCTTTCAACTTTTCTGAATGCCCACTTGTTCTTTTATTATTTGAAAGTTTGAAGAATCTGACTCTCTCTACTCTCTCTATGCCCTTCATGATCTTGTAAGTCTCTAGCATATCCCCTCTAAGTCTCCTCTTTCCAGGGAAGAGAGACCCAGTTTCTCCAATCTCTCAGCGTATGAAAGGTTTCCCATCCCCTTTATCAGACGCATCGCTCTCCTCTGAACCCTCTCGAGTAACGCCGTTTCCTTCTTATATTGGACGCAGTACTCCAGATGCGGACGCAACATCGCCTGATACAATGGCAGGATAACTTCTTTCATTCTGGTTGTAATACCCTTCTTGATTATGCCTAGCATTCTGTTTGCCTTCTTAGCGGCCGCTACGCACTGGGCTGTCGGCTTCATTGTCATGTCCACCATTACCCCCAAGTCCCTTTCTTGGGTACTCTCATTTAATAACATCCCTCCCATCGTATAGTTGTACCTCGGGTTTCTGTTTCCCACATGTAATACTTTACATTTCTCAACGTCGAACTTCATCTGCCATCTCGTAGCCCATTCCCCTAGTTTGTTCAAGTCCCTTTGCAATTCTTCACAGTCCTCTTTAGTCCAAGCTCCACTAAATAGTTTGGTGTCGTCCGCAAATTTTATTATCTCACACTTCGTCCCTGTTTCTAGATCATTTATGAATATATTAAATAGCAGCGGCCTGAGCACCGAGCCCTGCGGGACCCCACTCGTGACCCTCCTCCAGTCCGAGTAGTGGCCCTTCACTCCTACCCGCCAACCAGTTTCTGATCCATCTATGTGCATCTCCTTCCACCCCATGGTTCTTCAGTTTCCGGAGTAGGCGTTCATGGGGCACTTTGTCAAAGGCTTTTTGGAAATCTAGACAAATCATATTGTCTATGGGGTCTCCTTTGTCCATCCGTTTGTTAATTCCTTCGAAGAAGTGCAATAAGTTCGTTAGGCACGATCTCCCCTTGCAGAAACCATGTTGGCTGGTTATCAGAAGTTTGTTTCTTTCAAAATGTTCATCAATGTTTTCTTTTATCAGTGCTTCCACTATTTTCCCCAGAACCGATGTCAGACTCGCCGGACTGTAGTTTCCGGGGTCACCTCGTGATCCCTTTTTAAAGATGGGCATGACGTTGGCTATCTTCCAATCCTCCGGGATCACACCCGTTTTCAGGGATAGATTGCAAATTTGCTGCAGTAGTTCCGCTATCTCCTCCTTTAATTCCTTCAGAACCCTTGGATGGATTCCGTCCAGACCCGGGGATTTGTCAGTTTTTAGTTTTTCTATCTGCCTGCGTACATCTTCAAGGCTCACTTCCATGGATGTTAATTTTTCTGCTTGATTTCCATTGCTCAGGTTCCGGTATGTTGGATGTGTCTTCGTTTGTAAATACAGACGAAAAGAACATGTTAAGTCTTTCTGCCACTTCTTTCTCCTCTTTCACCACTCCCTTCCTGTCTCCGTTGTCCAGCGGTCCCACCTCCTCCCTAGCCGGTTGTTTTCCTTTAACATAACTAAAGAACGGTTTAAAATTTCGTGCTTCCCTGGCTAGCCTCTCTTCATGCTCTCTTTTGGCTTTTCGAACCACTCGGTGACATTCTTTTTGATGCTTCCTGTGCTCTTTCCAGTTCCCCTCAGTTTTGTCCTTTTTCCATTTCCTGAATGAATTTTTCTTATTGCCTATCGCTTCCTTCACTATTTTAGTTATCTACGCTGGGTCTTTTGTTTGACTCTTTTTGCACCCCTTTCTGAATCTGGGGATATACAGATTTTGCGCCTCGCTCACCGTGTTCTTGAGAAAAGACCAGGCATGTTCTATCGTTTGCCATTTTTTGGAAGTGTTACTAGGTTTCTTCCTTACCATTTCCCTCATTGCTTCGTAGTTTCCTTTCCTGAAGTTGAAAGTTGTCACTATGGTTCTCTTTCCTTTCGGTATTCCTACCTCAACCTTGAACTTATGATCACTGTTTCCCAACGGTCCCACTACCTCTACTTCCTTTGCAGGTCCCCTTAATCCATTTAGGATTAGATCCAGAGTGACATTTCCTCTCGTTGGTTCGCTAACAAGCTTCTCCATGAAACAATCTTGTATAGCCTCCAGGAATTCTGTCTCCCTAGTGCATTTTGAGCTTCCAAGACTCCAGTCTATCCCGGGGTAGTTGAAGTCTCCCATAATAACCGTGTTACTGCTTTTCATTCTCGCTTCATCTCGGCTTCCATTTCTTCATTGATATCTCCGGTTTGCCTGGGTGGACGATAGTATAGGCCCATCTTTATTTCAGGCCCTTTCCTTTCCGGTATTTTAACCCATAGCGATTCCAGCTTGTTGGTCGTCTCTGCTGTGTCCATTTTTGTCGATTATATGCTTTCTGTCCTGACCTGTCCTGGCGATAGAGCTTGTACCCCGGCAGTGCTGTATACCATTTGTTTTCTTCATTCCACCACGTTTCAGAGACTCCAATGATGTCTATGTCCTCTGCATTGGCCATGGCTTCTAATTCCCCCATTTTGTTTCTTAGGCTCCTTGCATTAGTATATATGCAATTTAGATCCTGGTATTTTCTTGTCTTCATTTCATTTCCCAGTGCTTTGGTCTTTAGTTTCTTCTCTTTTGTTACAATTCTTCTAACCTCCTCTTCTGGGTTAGTCGACTCCTGTAATTTGTCCATTGTTTCTTCCCAGCCTTTCTTCCCGTCGGTATCTTCACGGGATACCTTCTTCCAAATCGTCGACGCTTGATCGACTGTCGGCTTTCCCCTTCTTCTTAGTTTAAAGCCTGTTCTATTCCTCTCCTGACGTTGTTTGCTAGAAATTTTGTTCCTGCCGCGCTCAGGATGCAGTCCATCCTCTCCTTGCTCTTGCCCCAGAATGTTGTCCAGTTCCTCACGAAGTGGAACCCTTCTTCCTCACACCATCTCCTCATCCACCTCTTTCCCTTTCCTCTAGCTCCTCCTCCCATGGGTCTAACATCTCTCCCCTTACCAGTTCTGAGCTGTGAATCCAGTACCTCTTTCTTCCAATTCCCAGCTTTAGGTGTAACACCTCTCTTTTCCCTTCAGCTCCAGTCCTCCTCCACATCAGTACCTTCCTCTCTTCCCTCCAGCCCCGACCCCCCTCCCCACTGGTCCTAAGACCTCTCTTCCCCCAGCCCAAATCCAGCACCGTCCTTCAACTCCAGCTCTGAAAGCCAGCACCTCCTCCCCCATCGATAGCAGGCTTCTCAAAACTTTTTGGCATGACACAGCCAACTCGATTGGGTAAGGTAGGCACGAGGGGAACTGGGGAGTAGATGCAGAACTGAGGGGATGTTGCTGTGCTGACCCTGGTACAATTTTTGTCATGGGAACAAGGTCGTCTACCACTCTAGTGGGGCGGTGGAAGACCTTGTTCCGTTCCTGTGTAAATTAGTTACATTGTTTTCCATTTTTGTGGGCTAACTGCGGATTGCTGCGGGAATCCTTCACCGTGTCATTCTAGTTATAAAATTTTGCAGTATGGTTAGGCACCTAATTATCTTACTGACCATTTTAATTTCACAAGACCTAGATGCTCATTGCGTATTGCAACTTTATTTGCATTTCCTTCCGCAAAAGGCTGCTTATTAGTAATATAGTAAATAACAGCAGATAAAGACCTGAACGGTCCATCCAGTCTGCCCAATAGTTATACCCATTAAAAATGCATGATTAATTTAACTTGTCTCTTCTTTGATATTTCTGAGTCATAGACTTTAAAGTCCACTTGGTATTGTCATAGGTTCCAAATGCTGAAGTTGCTGTCCAAGCTCACTCCAGCCTATCCAATCATCCTGTTAGCGGGATATCTACCATAAAGTCTGGCCAGTAACATCCTCATGTTCCAAGTTAGTGGAGTTACCATTGATGCCCTCCCCAGTCCAATCCTACACCAAATCATCACGTATGGGACACAGACCATGCAAGTCTGTCCAGTACCAGCCTTAGCTCTTTAATTTACATTCTTCGTTTTCTAGTTAGAGATCCTCTATGTTTATCCCACGCTTTTTTGAATTCCATCACCATTTTCCTCTCCACCACTTCCCTCGGGAGGGTATTTCAGGCATCTAACACCCTCTCAGTGTAAAAGAATTTCCTAACATTGCTCCTGAGTCTGTCTCCCTGCAAATTCAAATTATGCCCTCTAGTTTTACCATTTTCTCTTCTCTGGAAAAGATTTGGTTCTATATTAATACTTTTCAAATATTTAAACGTCT
Source organism: Geotrypetes seraphini (assembly GCF_902459505.1). Classification (NCBI taxonomy): domain Eukaryota; kingdom Metazoa; phylum Chordata; class Amphibia; order Gymnophiona; family Dermophiidae; genus Geotrypetes; species Geotrypetes seraphini. The sequence goes on along the minus strand of NC_047093.1, from coordinate 62,251,217 downwards.
GTATCATATCTCTCCTCACCTCCAGAGTATACATATTTAGGTCTTTCAGTTTCTTCTCATACTTCTTTTGGTTTCGTTGCCTTGCTCTGGACCACTTCAAATCTTTTTATATCCTTCACCAGATACGGCCTCCAAAACTGAAGACAATACTCCAAGTGCAGCCTCACCAATGACCTATACTGGAGCATCAACACCTCCCTTCTGCTGGTTATTCCTCTTTCTATACAGCCTAGTATCCTTCTGGCTACAGCCACCACCTTTTCACACTGTTTAGATGCCTTTAGATCCTTAGACACAATCACCCCAAGGTCCCTCTCTCCATCAGTACTTATCAGCCTATCACCTCCCAGCACATACGGTTCCCTCGGATTTCTACCCCCCAAATGCATCACTCTGCAATTCTTCGCATTGAATTTTAGTTGCCAGACATTAGATATTTCTTCTAACTTTTCCAGATCCTTTTTCATGTTTTCCACTCCCTCCGGGGTGTCTACTATGTTACAAATCTTGGTATCATCTGCAAAAAGGCTAACCTTACCTTCTAACCTTTCAGCAATGTCATTCACAAACAAAATCGCCCAGCACCGATCCCTGAGGCACTCCACTAGTCACCTTTCCCTCCTCCGAGCGAATTCCATTAACCACCACCCACTGGCGTCTGTCCGTCAACCAACTTCTAATCCAGTTCACGACTTTGGGCCCAATGTTTTTATTGTTTACTTTCATTTCAAACAGCCAGTTGGGATGTCGACTTACACTGATTATTAGATAATTCAAATTCTTATTTACATTTTAGAAAGCAAGTTAAATTTTTGGACAACTGATGATTTGTACTGCACTGATCTACAAGGTATTGCGGTATATAAATAAATTTTACGTTATGTTATGTAAATCAAGCTTGTATGCCACTTAAATGAGATAAAAGAAAAGTAGCATTTTATAACAATATTTGCATCTGATTAACTAAAGATTAATCCTGGAGATAATCTGTGAGAAGCTTTCACATGCTTTTGGCTTTGGATAACTACTTTGGTGCTGGACAAATAATTATCTGTATAAGAGATTAAGGCAGGACATCCTAATAAAGAAATGGGAAAAACAAAGATGTACAGTATCTGAGGAGATGGAGGGGTTAAAAGGAGATGCACAAGTTGCAGATAAGGTGGTGTTGAGGAGGTTCTAAATATCTATAACTTCTGTAGAAAAAAAAATTCAATGTCTGGACATCCTCTTTCATTTTGGATAAATGAAGCCATCATCTCCTCTGGTTACAGTCTGTTAAATTAAACATACGATACACAGAATGGACTGAAAACTGGCGGTTAGTTTCTAGGTTCAGGAAGTACATGTGGTGAAGCGTTTCTACCACAGGCGTTTGCAGGAAAAAATGTGACAAGATGTCAACAATTAATTTTAGAGGACTGGTAAACTGTGGTGGCTGCCATTATGCCAGAAAGTGAAAGAAGTTTGGACACTCAGGGAATCAAGACCCTACAGAAGAGACTTAAATTAATGCAGCAGTATCACAATAAAATGAGCTCAGGATACCAAAGTATACCTCTTCCCTCTACATATTAGATATAATAATATTCCTCTCCTGTTTCTCACTGCATGTTATCAGGGCCAGCACATGTCACTGAGAGCCACCTTCTATACTTTCTTCCTCCTGCTTATACACAGGCAGACTCATGCACTGCATGATAAGCTTTCATATAATATTGCCAACCAGAAATTCAGAGACTGCTAGAAGGGCCAACACAAGAAATTTACAAGATTGGGGTCTCTGCAGGCTGTGCTGACTTTCACTGGATCAACACTGAAATTAAGCATAGGTAGTATGAATTCTAAGCTTCAAATAGCAGGAGTCTTACCTGGAAAAAGAGTGACCATATTTTCCAGATCTAATATACCTATAAGGTCTCAGTACCTACGGTACCTGGCAAAGGGAGAAAGAATTCAGCAACAGAGCTGGAAGATGAAGGTAGAAGGAACCCCACCCGGGAAAAAGGCCCCCAAAACATTTGTAGTAGAAATGCTCATTGCAATTGCATTTTACTAAGGTTCGTATATATTTCTCATTAGGGCAACCAGACCATCCTCCTGCTTCAAAGTAAAATCCACTGTATCTCATCTAGTCTAATATTGTAATTTCTATTCTGCTTAACCAAACTCTCTGGCTCAAGGCAGATCACAATCTCACAAGAAGTGGGCAAACATCCCAGAATTACATTAAAATTTTTAAATTTTTAAAATTCAATTGGTTATTATCTTAATAAGTAATAATCAAGTACATATGTTTTTAAAGGACATCTGAAAGCATAATAACTATTTATCTTTCTTAAATTACTTTAATTTTTTTTTTTTTTACAAAGCTTAGGACCACAACATACAATAGCTCTATTCCTAATTGAAATTTTCCAGCATTAAAGATTAGATGAAATGGTCAACCTAATCTCTTGGGAGGAACAAAGAAACCTTCCAGCTGAATGAAGTGAGATAATTTTATTTAGATAATCAGGAGCCACACCATATAAAAATTTAAAAACAAGCAATAAATGTTTAAAATGAATTCTTGCCCTTACTGAGAGTCAATGTAGCCTTCTAATTAACAGAGATGCATGATCAGTAGATCTATCCTCCCAAATAGAGAATAACATGGGGACAAATTTTTCCCCGTCCCCAAGGGACTCAATTTTCCATTCCCATCCCTACGAGTTCTTTTCCTGTCCCTGCCCCCTTCTTGCAAACTCCATCCTCATCTGCACAAGCCTTAAACACTTTAAAATCATAAGTGTTCAAGGCTTATGTAGTTAAGGCAGAGCTTACAGTAATGGGACAGTGTCAGCGAAAAAGCTCATGGGGACGGGACGGGGAAATTGAGGTCCTGCGGAGACGGGGACAAATTTGTCCACATGTCATTCTCTACTCCCAAAGTCAGTTTCACTGCTGCTTTCTGTACTATTTGCAATCGCTGAATTTGTAAATCTGGTAAACCCAACAACACAATATTACAATAATCTAACTGATTCATAATAGTAGACAGTAGAATTGTTTGTAGCTGGGAAGAGTTTAAAAAGGCTTTATTCTATAAACTAATTTTAGCTTTATAAAGGCTTTTCCAAAGAAGTCACGCATCCTTGAAATTTCTACACTGTCATAATCAGTTGGTAGTTGTCAGTCTATATTTACATCAGGTCCCCTTCTATTACAGCTTCAGAAGAATGTTAAAGACTTATCTTTTCTCTTATAATGCTGATTGCTAGACAATATGCTCTCTAGAATCTATTTTTTAATAACTGATCCCAAATCTTATTGCGGGATATAAGAAACTATACGGTATGGTATAGTATGTGTCTCCAACTTTAGGTTCAAATCTAATGTGACTCCTAAAATTTTAATTTCTGACTGAAGAGGCATGTCTGAAGTATCTAACTTTAGTTTCACTTTGGCATATCGTTTGTTTCCTTCTACCCAAATAATTTTAGTTTAATTTGGGTTGAGTTTTGATCCATTAAGGAGCATCCAAATATGAATTTCAATAAATAACCTAGTCAAAGTCAATGTTTCTTTTGTGGACTCTTTTACAGGAAACAAAATTGTTATATCATCTTCACATGAATAATGCATCGCCTCAAAGGAATTAAGTAACCTTTGCTATTCACTGAGATATATATTGAATAAGACTGGAAAGGTTTGATAAACTCCCCTCAACATCTTCCAAGGTTCAGATGTTTGCTAATTCCATATTGCCTATATAGTTCTATGTTGTAAAACTATCTCAAGACTGCACCCATAATACCACATGCACTTAATCTTTCTGCAAGTATTTAATAACTGACCAAATTAAAAGCCATTGACATATCCAAACTACACAATTAGAATCTGCATTCCTTTATCAACATTCCATCTTAAATTTAAAATCAAGGCTAGCAAGACTGTTTCAGTGCTATAGTTAGAATGGAATCCTGATGTACTGGGTCAAGAACTTGATACTGAAAAAAATATTCTTGTAGCTGTAGTCTTGCCACTGCCTCAACTAGCTATGCTAAAAATAGAATGTTTGCCACAGGTCTATAATTTGAAGAGTAGGTGGAACCTGAATTACCCTTCAAAAGAGGAGTCAGAATAATACGACTCAAATCATTTGGCATTATTTCCCTTAGATAGTAGTCGATTTACTAAGCAAATAAGAGTAGAGATCAATGAGCCTGGTAGATTTTTCAAAATCCAGGTTGGAATCAGGCCAAGGACATAGGTATATTTAGCAAATTTCTTTATAAGCTTCACTAACAAAGTTTCTGTAACTTTTGAAAAAGAACCCCACACCCAATCAGTAAGTATTCCTTCAGCTGTCTCTAGGATAGATTCATCTTCCCACTTGGCAGATGACTTAAAAGTTTCAAGTTCTTTGGAAATTTCCCTACAAACTTTGGAAATTTTTCCTTGAGAATAGGATGCAAAATCCTCACTGGTAAATTCTGATGAGATAACCTGCCTTGAATTTATTGTTAAAGTGCAGACGACTTTAAATAGTTTTTGGGGGGATTATTACAGAAATCTTGGAGTAAAAAGAAATCTTTTTCTATGCTTGAATAACTTTTTCATATGCGTGAATTTTCTGTTTCCAGTATTTTCTCAGATCCTCTGCTGGAAATGAGGACCAAGATCTCTCCAGCTTCCTACAGTCTTTTTTCATTTGCCTAAGCTCCTCAGTATACAATGGATCTTCCCTTGATCTTGGCTCAGGAAATATTTTTAAAGGGGCAACCTTATCAAGTCTCCCTGAAATGTGGCATTCCATAGTTCTATCAAGGACTATCCTTGTTAGATTTGTTGAATGCAGGATTTTTTTTCTTTGACACATTTTCATTTATGGCAGCATGAAAAAAATGCAAACAGATAATGCACCATGCAAGATGAGTGTGGAAAGGACATAGAAAGATAGAAGAACATCTTGCCTTAGAGCAGTGTTTTACAACCTTTTTACACCCTTGGACCAGCAGAAATAAAAGAATTATTTTGTAGACCGGTAAACTACTAGGACTAAAATTTAAAAACCCTGTTTACGCCCCATCTCCACGAGCTCGGTCCCCGCAAACCATCTGATCCCATCTGCACAAGCCGCAGTTATGATTTTATATTGAACGTATTTTATTAAAGTATTAAAAGAAACAATATTCTGAACAATTGTGATTTTATAAATAAAAATATACAGAGCACGGACCAACAAAACCCATGTCTCCCCTCCCCTTCACATATATCCCCTCTACTATCAAGAAAACTGAATAAGCCAATTTATTATAGATTGCTACATAGAAATATCATGCTAACAGAATACTGCAATCTTCAGTTATGTCTCTAGCAGGATATATATATTTCAAATCTGATATATTCTAATGACAAAATAGAAATAAAATTATTTTTTTTCTACCTTTTGTTGTCTCTGGTTTCTGCTTTCATTTTCTTTTCACTCTTTTCCTTCCAGCGTTTGCCCTGTCTCTTCAATCCAGCATCTGCGCGTTCCATCCAATGTCTGCCCTCTCTCCCTTCCATATGTATCTGACTTCTTTCTATGCCCCTCTCCCTTGTCCATCCAGCCTGTGCCTCCTCTCTCCTTTTTACATCATTCATTACAGCTTCACTGCCTTCTTCATTTTTATCTCTCCTAAACCAGATTTAGCATCTTTATCCCTCTCTCATTTCTCTGCTGACCCCCTTTCCAGCATCCAGTCTTTCTCCTTTCTCATTACTCTCTCCCCTTTCCCTCATCTGATCTCTCCATTCCACCCTGACCCCCTTCCCCTCCTGTAATCTCCCTGCCAGCTGTTTCCTTCCTTTTTTCTTTCTCCCTTCCCTTCTTCCTTTTTTCCTTCTCCCTTCCCTCCTCCCTCTATCCAACATTAACTCTCTTCCCATCCCTTTCCCTCCTCCCCTCATAGCAGCATCTCTCCTTCTTCTCCCTTTCCTCCTCTCTCTATCCAACATTAACTCTCTTCCCATACCTTTCCCTCCTCCCCTCCCAGCAGCATCTCTCCTTCTAACTCCCTCCAAGTCCAGTAACAGCTCTCCCTTTATCCAGCAGCCTCCTACAGTGGCTTCCTCCCCTTCCAGCAGCTCTCAGTACTTGCCGGTAAATCACTGCCCTGGTAAGTAGGAGAGCTGGTGGGAGGGGAGACAGCCACTGTGAAGGCTCCCCAGGATCTTGCTCGCACACACTGATCATCTCCCTCCACCTGCACCTGTATCTGCAGCTCTCTCCGTTCTACTTGCAACTTCCCTGCGGCCCAGCAACTCAGCAGGGGTAGCGATCAAGACAGGCTGCCGACGTCGGGACCTTCACTCTCTGAGTCCCGCCTATTTTGTTTCAACTTCCTGTTTCCGAACAGGCGAGACTCAGAGAGAGAAGGCCCCGACGTCGGCAGCCTGTCTTGAGGCTGGGAGGAACAGCAGTCGGCAGGAAATTTAACTGCAGACTTGATCTCGCTGGCCCTGCACGGACCGGCAGAAATTTTCTGTGGACCGGCACTGGTCTGCGGACCGGCGGTTGAAGAACAGTGCCTTAGAGTACAGTCAGACAAAAAAAGGCAAAAAAGGTGTCTTTTCAACCAAATAATAAAGTCTTTATTTGAAACGGTGGTCCCAAGAAGGATTCCTGTTTCGGCGTATAAGAAAATGCCTTCCTCAGGGGATTAGTGTGCAGTCGAGCAGCAGTATTGCAATCACCATCAAAGACACCTCCCTTGCCTTTTCTGTGGAAAGGACACAGCATCAAAGGTGTTAAGCTAAAAAAAAGAATACCAGCATACCAGAGGACTGCTATTAACAGGGTAATATTCTGAATCTTTCACACATATAAAAGGCCTCTTATAAACTTAGGTCATGCCTGTATGCATTGTACAAGCATGTGCAAACATAGAACAAATGTGCTCAGTGGAAGGGTCTGGGCTAGCCATAGGCAGAGTCATGCTTTATTTATTTATTTATTTATTTTTTTAATGTATACTTGTGTACTTTACATAATATTTGGGCCTGCTCCTGAGCATAAGAACATAAAAATTGCCATACTGGGACAGAACGAAGGTCCATCAAGCCCAGCATCCTGTTTCCAACAGTGGCCAACCCAAGTAGTAGTAAATCCCCCAAGTAGTAAAACAGATTTTATGTTGCTTATCCTAGGAATAAGCAGTGGATTTCCCCAAGCCATCTCAATGATGGCCTATGGACTTCTGTTTTAGGAAATTATCCAAACCTTTTAAAAACCCTGCTAAGCTCTCTCTTTTAGGAAATTATCAAAACCTTTTTTAAACCCTGGTAAGCAGATGTAAATGTCTACACCCACAATTTAAGCATTATTTCTGCATAATTTAATTTATACTAGTATTTTGAAAAGACACATAGGTTACAAATATAATACCTTCTCCACTTCCACCTTAGGCAACCTGTTATAAAATTACCCTCTATATGACGGGAAATTAACAGTTCAGGTCTAATGGGTACTAGGAAGCAGAAAAGAGACCCTCCAGATATTTTTCCCATAAAAACCTGTTTGTGGCATTGAATGGCCAGAGTCACTGAGCTTGTGCTTCTGGTTCCAGTGCAATACACTGTGGCTCTGCACTTACCTTGTACAGTGCAGGTGTACTGAAGACGACTGGTTGATGTTCCACTGTACTATCCAAGTGTATCTCTGCCACGTCATTTCCAATCTCATTACTGTTACTTTCTGTGGCCTTGGGTTCCTCCGCTGTTCCTTCTGTATCACTGTCATCAGTGCTTGCAAATCTTCTGTTGTTGTGGGGTATTGTTGTTTTGCCTCTTGGAGGAGTAAGAGTGGCCAGAAAGGCTGGAAAAGTGAATGTAGCCAGAAACCTAACTTTCAGCTGGATATATGCTGGATTGTCCTTCAGCCTCTGCTCTACCATGCCCCGAATAACCTGCAGCTTCTGTTCAAAGTTCCTCATCTGGTTCTCCTCCGTTGGTGGCAGGAGGCTTGTGGTTCTTTGTTCCAAAGCTTTCTTCTGCAGCAGTAGTCTAGAGAGCATCTTTAAACTGCAGACAGAAGGAGGCAAATAAGGTAATGGATTTATCAGCATTGGCAACTGCACTCCCTGCTCTCCCTTCAGCCATTTCTTCACCTTCTCATCTTCCTCAAGGGAGACAAGGCTGAAGTCTAGAGGGTCTACTACATTACTGTGTGCTGGGTTGGGTGGGATATGTGGATGCTGGACAGCCTCTGGTGCAGTTTCTGTCATTTCCCTGACTGAGTGATCAGGCTGTTTGACCCTTTCTGATACACTAGGAGTGGCTGACAGATGGTGTGGCTTTTGTGCAACACAGTCTGTAGGTGTCGTATTTTGGCCTGGTACAGCAAAGACTTCCTCACTTGTATCTCTGGTTGAGTCTGCTGAAGGCAGCTCTGGACGAGCACACAGCAAGGGTGCGTTAAGAGAAACAGCAGATTGCACTGTGCTGGTGCCAGAAGAAGGAACGGAGATCAGAGAGGAAGGTAGCTCCCCTGCTGAGCTACCGTTTGCGTTAAATGAAGTTACAAGTAGTGGAAGAGAGGAATGCGCAGATCCCTCTTGCACAGAAAGGTTGGAGGCATGTGCGTCATTTGATGTGCCTGGGCTGCTGACTGAGGGCTTCACCGTGGATACTGGCAGCACACTTACAGCACTCTGTTCTATATTTGATGACATGGGTAAGGATTTATTATTACTTGGAGAACTTGCTCCTGTTACCGCTTTTGCTTCCATCTCATTATGACTAGGAAGTCCTACAACTTTTCTCAGGGACAAAGGGATCAATCCCTGAGGTGTCAACACCCAAGTTATGGGCAACATAATGTCAGGGGCACTGCCAGGACCTCCTTGAGCAGTCACAAGTGTTGGCAGAAGACAAATGGGAGTTTTTTGCTGAGACTGAATTGGCGTCACCTGGGATTTGTCCTTCAGCGCTTCTTGCTCACCCAGTGCAATTTTCAGAGGAAATTTTATGTCCAGAGGTGGTGCTGCCAGAATCTGACCAGATGCCTGGGCTGGATTTTGGCAAGGTGAAGATACTGCACCATTTCCTGGCATCTGCACACTTGCACTGCCCTGATGAGGTGCCATTCCACTGACAGGGCTGGAAGACTCCAAGGCTTTACCACCTGAGTTTCCAGATGGCTGCACATTGTTTACCATTGTGGAACTGGGACTTGCTGATGCCTGTGCAGCTGTCATGCCATTCTGTAATGGCATGAGTGCTGTTGAGGAGCATGGTACTTGTGGCAAGGCAGGCAACAGTCTCTTTGCTGGGCGTGAGGAGATGGGTGTTGTTGGTTGTCCTGCTCCCTGCTGGGTCACCTGCTGGAAGACCAACATTTGTGGTTTCAGAATGACTCCTTTTTCTTTTGATGTTTTATCCATGGATTCCCTGCTCCTTTTCTCCCTTAGGAGCTCCAACACGGTTTTTGGCTTCTCTCTTGGTAAGTACGAATTGCGTGCACAGGGCTGAGCAGCTGGTAAAGATGCCCACTTTGCTGTCTGTATTCCAGGCTGTGTTTCACTTTGCTTTGACATATTTTCCTGAGGCACGGAGATGCTTTGCTGGGAATAATTCTGCACAGTAGAATCTGCAGGAAAAGCAATATGAAAAATATCTGAACTTGAAGGAGGGATGGACCTGAAGCACTGAACACTTTGTGAGAGGAGCAATACTATTCTCAGCCTTTAAAAACCTGGCAGGCAGTGGAAGCATTACTAGTACCAGAGATATAATGGTATACTGCAGGCACCACAGGATGAGAAGCTAAGTTCTTAGGGTGACTCTTCTGCCACACATATAAAACTCAACAAGCAGAACCACTATATCAGCAAAATCTCTTGTTCAATCACAATCATTATTATTTTTCCACTCCAAGATGAATGTACAGTGGGAAGATCTAATTTAAAAGGTTTCATGAAAAAGAACTAACTGCTAGAGACCCTATTTTTCCACAGTAAGGGAAATCTGCTGACTGGGATTGTATAGGCTTTAATTATTAATTTTCCTCCCTGTGCTGCGAGTGCCAGCCCTTCCAGTAAAGGTCACAAATGGAATGGGGTCTGATTGGTTTCAGCAGCATGCAACTTCAGAGTCAATGAGGACCGATTGGATCCAGTGAGCATGAGGTCCTTTGTGATTCTTGCTAAGCAGCTGCACCCAGGGAGCGTAGGAGAGCAATTACATAACTTCACAATGAGACACAATGATTATTACTCATCAACGCTATTTATTAAACACTACATTCGGTGCATCTTGCACTTAACATATAGTAGCAATTAGTGCAAATAATACATTTTTAAAAAGCTCAAAGCACAAATTGTGACATTACCTGAAGTTTTCTGGGAAGAGCAGGAAGTCTGAAAAAGGAAGCAGATAAAAAGTGCAAAAGCACACTTAGGACAAATTTAAGCAACATAAATCCAAGAGTAGCCTAAAATTCAATTCAGCATGAAGTCACTGCTGCACAGGTCCAACCTCTGTCAGAGATTAGAGCAAGGAGGTGACTGCTGTTATCCTCTCATCACCCAAGCTCTCTACAAAGTGAAGATCTGTGCGAACCCACCGAGAAAGGCAGTTTCACTTCACCAATAAATACATATTCTTCTTTTCAAAAAGACCAAGCCAAATCTAAAGCAGTTCACACACGAGTAATAAGTAGTATAAAATAAGAACAACAAAAAAGTAAAAACTAACCAGGTAAAAAGAAATTAGATTCTTACCTTGATATCTTTTCCAGTAGATAACATACTGCAGAAGATGCCAATCACAGCTTTTCAAGTCCTCCTTCTCCACAGTCTCTACTGCCCCCTTCAGTTCATACCAAAGCTGATGACAGCCCTACATAAGACAGGAGAAGGAAGGATAAAGGGAATTCCCCAAAACCTGGTGTCTGATCTGCTAAGATGAAATTAAAACAACCCATGAAGAAACAGTAATATAGTTAAAACATTAACAAACCTCTAAGAAGAACAATGAATCCAAGAAAATATAAACAGCCTGAACTTTTATGTAGCTCATTCATTCCTCCCCTGCTGGGCCGGGCGTGTGAGCGTGCTCCGCCCCAGTACCTGCCGGGAGGCCTTATACTTGACTACTATACAGCAGCAGGAGCCATCTTCGTCCGTCGCTGCCCCTGCCTCGCTCCCATCGAGACCGACTCCCACCAGAGCTCCCGGCTGCCTGCTTCCTGCTGGGCCAGGGGTGTGAGCGTACTCCGCCCCCCAGTACCTGCCGGGAGCCCTTAAACTTGACTACTACAGCAGCAGGAGCCATCTTCGTCCTTTGCTGCCCCTGCCTCGCTCCCATCGAGACCTACACCCACCAGAGCTCCCGGCTGTCTGATTCCTGCTGGGTCGGGCGCGTGAGCATGCTCCGCCCCCCAGTACCTGCCAGGAGCACTTAAACTTTAGCAGCTGAACGGCGCGCTACCGTTCGACGCGCCAGCTAAGGCGCACGGCAAAGGCGCGTGCCTTTGTGAAATGACTTAGCAGAATGCAAAGAAGTCTCCCTACACCATGCCTCTTCCCAACCAGCTACCATATTCTGCTCTACGTGGCTCATCAACGGGCGTGGGAGTCTACTGCTGACGACTGTCCACAAACGCCCTACCTCCTGCTCTGAAGATCCCACCTGTAGCTCCGACTGGCCAAGCAGCTAAGTATTTGCATGCCCGACCAACTCAAGTACTGGCATGTCTCGATAATATTCTAATAACTTGCATGCCTCCAGTTAGTCTGGACAACTCGAATACTGACTTGTCTAGATAACATACTTTATACTTGCATGACACCAACTATCTCTAAGCTATACTAAGTTCCTGAATGTCTGGTTATTCTATTACCTAGTTAATTCCAATAATTACTGGTCAATTCCAACCAGTACTTGCAGGGTCAACCAACTACCAGCTCCACTAATTTTCTTCCAGCCCTGACCCAATGCGTGGCCATCTTTCTCGCCAGCCCAGTGAGGGGTAGGGCAACCAATCCGTCCCCCTATCCTCAGAGAATACAGCCTGCTCCACTTCCCATCGATCGGCAGACTACCTAGCCCCATTCTCTTCAATTCTTTCTTTTAACCACAGGGCCAACATGTCTGACTTCACAGGAAAGCTTATAGCCCTCCTCCTTCTCTACCTACTTGGCATGAGAAATTGGATCTCTAGAGCCTTAGCATTTGAACCTATCCCAACCTACCTCACATGGAACAGAATCACTGGTCTTGAAAAATCACTTCGCACCCCTCGAATCATATTATATTAATCCTATATACAGTCTCTTCCTAATCCAAAAGCCTGATTGACAGCGAGATCTTAGTTATGGAGTTGGCACATTAGATAAATTGCTAGGCAGGAGGTTCAGCAAACGATCCCTATCTACTGGATAATATATTATAAAGATAAGAACCTAATTTCTTTTTCTAGTGCAAAAGGGATGGTATGCTGAACCATAGGGATGTCCTTAAGCAGTCCCCAAACTCTAGGGTGGGATAGATGAGCCTCATTGAAATACTGAGGACCCAAAAGTGGCATCCTCCTGTGCTACTATGTCTACCCTGTAGAATTTGGTGAAGGTGTGAAGGGAGGCTCAGGTTGCTGATCTACAACTCTCCTTCGGTGGAATCATCTGAGCTTCTGCACAAGAGGAAGCCACTCCTCTTGTTCAGAGGGTTGTGTTCGTGAGGAGATAACTAAAATAAAGGTAGACAAAGTGATGGGGCCAGATGGTGTACATCCGAGGGTGCTGAAGGAACTTAGGGAAGTTCTGGTAGCTCCAATGACTGACCTTTTCAATGAGTCTCTAGAATTGGGAGTGGTACCGGAGGACTGGAGATGTGGTCCCTCTCCACAAAAGTGGAAGTAAGGAAGAAGTAGGGAATTACAGGCCAGTAAGTCCGACTTCTGTGGTAAGAAAATTAATGGAAACGCTTTTAAAACAGAAATGGTCAAGTTTCTGGAATCCTGTGGATTACAGGACTGGAGGCAACATGGATTTCACTAGAGGTAGGTCTTTGTCAGACAAAGCTGATCAATTTTTTTATGTTTAATTTCTTTATTCATTTTTTCATATTACAACAAGTGTATCAGAAAAATACATATAATCTTATAAACACACACTTGATTTTCCTTCATGAATACTTTAAGTACAATATATCATATTTATATTCATATTTTTATAATGTTTTAGATAATATGTAAATCATTTAATATGTATGACAAATATAAATATAAATAACCCCCCCACCCCAAGCCCTCCCTTCCTATTTCAGAAACTCTAACCTAATACTTCAAAATGCATTAATTAATTCATACATATTGTAAGGTAAATAAAATAATGATGGGTAGGGCTAACTAGACTACCTGCATAGCAGACACAGTATTTGCGGTGGACTAGCACATTTTAAGGAAGTTTGACTTGGGTTTTGTTCAATGCTGATCAATTTTTTTGACTGGGTGACCAGAGAATTGGATAGATGTGCGCTAGATGTGGTGTATTTAGATTTTAGCAAAGCCTTTTACAGTGTTCCACATAGTCATCTAATAAATAAACTGAGTGCCCTTGGGATGGCTTTCTGGAAGCTACCAAAATGTCTTGAACAGACTGAGAGAACTGTAGAGAGTCTGTTAGGTTGAAAGGTACCAAGCTGTTAAGTGTAGAGACTGCAGATTGGGATGTAGCAAGGATCCTTGACTCTGAGTAAGCAGAGAGGGAAAAACTGGTAGAAGCAGAGGCTCCCTGGTGCTGAGTTGAAGTAGAAGGGAGTACCACGGTTGTCTGGGCCACTGAGGAGCTATCAGAATTATGGTGGCATGTTCTGTCTTGAATTTGACAAGTGTCTTGAGAATCAGAGGGAATGGAGGGAAGGTATTGAGAAACTGACCCTTCCAATCCAGGAGAAAAGAATCTGCCTCGAGATGCTGGCGAGAGTATATTCGAGAGCAGAACAGAGGCAGCTTGTTGTTGAGGGGAAACGCAAAGAGGCCTATCTGAGGGGTCCCCCATTGAGCAAACACCTGACGTAGAGGCGAGGAATTGAATGTCCATTCGTAAGGTTGCAGAAGACGACTCAATTTGTCCGCCAGATAGTTGTGCTGACCTTGAATATATGCAACTCTGAGAAAGATGTTCTGATGGATTGCCCAATCCCACAGCTTCAGAGCTTCTTGACAAAGGGAGTGAGAACCTGTACCTCCCTGTTTGTTGACATAGTACATGGACAAGGACTATGTTGTCGTGAAGAAGGTGTTGAAAAGCTTTGAGAGCATTGAAAATTGCTCTGAGTTCCAACAGATTGATGTGACAAAGACGGTCCGCAGGAGTCCACTGACCTTGGGTACGGAGTCCGTTGAGATGGGCTCCCCATGTGTAGGTTGACGAGTCTGTTGTGAGAACCTTCTGATGAGGGAGATTGTGGAACAGCAAACTTCTGGAAAGATTGGAAGAGAGCATCCACCAGTGGAGAGATTGCTTCAACAAAGGAGTTACTGTAATTTGTTGAGAAAGCGGGTCGGTAGCTTATTGCCACTGAGATGTCAGGGTCCACTGAGGTATGCGAAGGTGAAGTCTGGCAAAAGGTGTCACGTGAATTGTAGAAGCCATGTGACTGAGCAGAACCATCATTTGTCTTGCTGAAATTGATGTGAGATGAGACACTTGATGGCAAAGGCGAATGAGGGTATCCCGACGTGGTGGAGGTAGAAACACTCTGAGCTGGACAGTGTCTAGAGTGGCCCCATTGAATTGGGGAGACTGAGATGGGGTCAGCTGGGATTTTGGAAAGTTGACTTCGAACCCCAGACTTTGGAGGAACATAATAGTCTGTTGGGTCGCTGCAATAACCCTTTGTTGAGAGGGGGCTTTGATGAGCCAGTCGTCCAGATACGGAAAAACTTGAAGACCTTGGGTACGGAGGGCTGCAGCCACCACGACCCTGGGGGATGAGGTGAGTCCGAAAGGAAGAACTCTGTATTGTAGATGAAGATTTCCCATCCAAAATCTTAAATACTTGCGAGAGCCTGGATGAATCGGGATATGAGTGTAAGCGTCTTTGAGATCCATAGAGCATAGCCAATCTCCCTGATTCATTAGGGAATACAGAGTGGGTAAAGAAAGCATCCGAAACTTCTCTTTGACTAGAAATTTGTTGAGAGCTCTGAGGTCCAGAATGGGTCGCAAATCCCCCGTCTTCTTTGGAACTAGAAAATAACGGGAATAAAAGCCCATGTTCCGTTGATGCAGAGGAACCTCCTCGACAGCTCGAAGGTGAAGAAGAGCCTGAGCTTCCTGAAGAAGGGGAAGTTGCGACGAATTGGAAGGACCCTCGTTTGGAGTGCGATCTGGAGGCACCTGAAGAAAGTGAAGTGAGTATCCTTCCCAAAGGATGGTGAGAACCCAGAGATCTGAGGTGATCATCTCCCACTGGTGATAAAATTGGTGAAGGTGACCTCCTATGGGCAGAAGAGAATTTTGATGCAGAGAGGTTGGTATGCTAAGACTGGAAATGTCAAAAAGACTGAGCAGGTTTAGTCGCAGCAGGAGCTTTCTGCTGTCGTTGTTGCTGTGGAGGCCTTCTAGGCAGAGGCCTGGAGAAAGCTGGTGTCGTTTTTTGGGGATAACGACATGGTGGTTGCTTGAATGGCTGAGCGGGAGGTGTCTTAGGCTTCGGCCGAATCAAGGAAGCAAAAGAGCGCTCATGTTCAGAGAGGCGCTTTGTAGCAGCTTCAATAGAATCATCAAAGAGTTCATTTCCCTGGCAAGGCAAGTTCGCTAGACGGTCCTGCAGATTGGGATCCATATCAACAATTCGGAGCCAGTCGAGACGACGCATGGCTACTGCAAAGGCAGAAACTCTAGAAGAGAGCTCAAAAGCATCATATGTGGCTTGCAGCATGAAGAGACGAAGTTGAAACAAAGTTCTGATGATCTGTTTGAATTCTAGGAGACTTTGTTCCTCAAGAGCCGGGTAGAATTTAGGCAGTAATTTGAGGAAATGGTTAAAATAAGCCGTGAAAATGTAGTTATAATTGAGAATTCTGTTAGCCATCATGGAATTCTGGTATAATCTGCAGCCAAACTTGTCCATGGTACGGCCCTCCCCGCCTGGAAGGACTGCAGCGTAAAGCTTAGCTTTCTTTAAAGAAGATTCCACCGAAGACTGATGGGACAATTGAGATTTCTCGAAGCCTTTGCAAAGTACTGTGCGATACCTGGATTCCAGCTTGGATGGAATGGCTATGATGGAATAAGGAGTTTCCATATAAATTTCTCCAGAATTCTACTGTTCAACGGCTCCCCCTTCTGCTTCTATTCCTTTCTCTCCTCTCTTCTACCTTCCAAAGTATTTAGATCAATGCTGTCTTGTTAAAATGTTTATTTTATTTTTACTCTAACTCTACTTTTCACTTCTCTATTACCCTCCAGGTACTTTAGTTAGATTGTGAGCCTTCGGGACAGTAAGGGAATTTTTCAAGTACCTTTCTTATTTCTAATCTTAATGTATATTTTCTGTAAACCGCTTAGAACCTAACGGATGTAGCGGTATATAAGAAATAAATTACATTACAATTACATTAAGAAAGTTTGCTTCAATACTGGAGTCATAGGAAGCCTCAAGGTCTCCATGGCTGGATGAGGCAACTCCATGTCGGCCAAGTATTCAGGTGTATACTTGGAATCAGAGTGGAGATCCAGTTGAAGAGCTTTTCCCATGTCGAAGACGAACCTGGCAAAAGAGGCAGACTTCGAGGTGGAGGCACCTTCAGGAGAAGGAGTGCGAGACCGAGGGACTACTGAGTAGAACGGAGAAGCCTCTCTGGAATACTGAGACAGAGGCTCAGAGTCCAGGCACACAGTGATTGAGGAAGCTGCACTACCTGCGTGAGGAGGAGTCAGTGAGTGTTTGCACTTCAAAACCCTCGATGGTGAGGTCCCCGTGGTTCGAGGAACAGATTGGGTTGAGACAGGAGGAGAAGGCTCCCTTGGAGGCGGTCTCGATGGAGGAGTCCTCGACCTCGATGGACTTCGAGGAGAAGCAGCCAGTGCAATAGATTTGCGAGACTTATGTTTAGATTTGGAAGCATTCTCAGTAGCCTTGGATAAACGAGGCATAGAAGTCTCAGTATCCAAAGGCAAGAGTTTCTGTTGTAGAGATGTCTCCTGAGGAAGCTTGGAAGCGAGATGCCTCGAATGCCTCGAGCGATGCTTCGGTCGAGGTGGAGGAGACTGTGTCCGAGGCTTAGGTGAAGAGTCACTGGATGAGAACTGGTGAGACTTCCAAGGCTTGCCTCGAGGTGCTGCTACAGGAGTCTCAGACTGCTGCTCAGGCTGTCTCATAGGAAGCAGGGTCGAGGACGGAAAGAGTTGAGCCATGACCGAAGAAATCTGAGTGGTCAGAATGGTTTTTAACATATCCTCGAACATAGGCACCGAGACAAAGGGATCAGGTCTCGAAGGTGCAGCAGTGCGCTCTAAGGAGGGCGACCTCGAGGATGAATATTCCTGATGCTTGGAGGAATGCTTAGCTGGAGGTCTCGAAGAGGCTGGCAGGACCGCGGACACGGCCTGGGATGCCTGAGACTCTGGGATGGGACTTGGACAAATTGGGGGAATGGGCAGAGAGATGGCAGATGAAGTTCAATGTTGAGAAATGTAAAGTATTGCATGTGGGAATCAGAAACCCGAGGCACAGCTATACGATGGGAGGGATGTTATTGAATGAGAGTACCCAAGAAAGGGACTTGGGGGTAATGGTGGACATGACAATGAAGCCGACGGCACAGTGCACAGCGGTCGCCAAGAGAGCAAATAAAATGCTGGGGATAATCAAGAAGGGTATTACAACAAGAACGAAAGAAGTTATCCTGCCGCTGTACCGGGCAATGTGCGTCCGCATCTTGAGTACTGCGTCCAGTATTGGTCACCATACCTTAAGAAGGATATGGTGTTACTCGAGAGAGTTCAGAGGAGAGCGACACGACTGATTAAGGGGATGGAAAGCCTTTCATACGCTGAGAGATTGGAGAAACTGGGTCTCTTTTCCCTGGAGAAGAGAAGACTTAGAGGGGATATGATAGAGACTTACAAGATCATGAAGGGCATAAAGAGAGTAGAGAGGGACAGATTCTTCAAACTTTCAGAACATAAAAAAACAAGAGGGCATTTGGAAAAGTTGAAAGGGGACAGATTCAAAACGAATGCTAGGAAGTTCTTCTTTACCCAACGTGTGGTGGACACCTGGAATGCGTTTCCAGAGGACGTTATAGGGCAGCGAACGGTACTGGGGTTTAAGAAAGGATTGGACAATTTCCTGCTGGACCTGATGGGCCGCCGCGTGAGCGGACTGCTGGGCGCGATGGACCTCAGGTCTGACCCAGCGGAGGCATTTCTTATGTTCTTATGGAGGCTTCTTAGGAATGGTACCTGATGGAGAAACAGGAGACTTACCCGTTGAGGATGACTTCAGAGGAGCTGCCGTCGAGGCCTTCGAGACCACAGATGTCGAGGTCGAGGACTTAGATGTCGAGGCTGACCCAAAGCCGAGGTTGAGACCTTCTCAGGCGGTTGGTCCATAGTGCCAAAAAGTTGAAGTTTGGCACGGCGTCGACGAAGGGCTTGAGGTTGAAGGGTAGCATAGCGTAAGCCAGCGTCGGGGGCAATGTTTAGGACCCAAACAAACAATACACCGACTATGTGGATCGGTGATTGAAATAGTTTTGTTGCACTGGCTACACTTTTTGAACCCGGTAAGAGGCCGGGACATAGAAAAAACAAAGTCCGACATATCGAACGAGGTGAGTGGCCAGGCCTAGGCTGAAAGGCTGCTGACCGGAAAGAAAGAACGAAAAACTGAATAAAAGGTTTTTTTTGGTTTTTTTTTATAGAAACGAATGGAAACACGAGCATAGCGACTGAATAATAAAAAGTCGCGGTGAGAGAAGGTAACGAAGGCTGCAGAGCTGAAAAGAGGAGGACTTCTCGGCTCCGCAGAAAACGTTGAACTGAGGTTCCTCACAGGAGACGTGCGCCCTAACTCGGGCGGGAAGGCACTCGCACATGCGCAGTGCAGCACTCGGAACCTCTTACAAAGATCTTCAAGCAAGTCTGCTTTCGAGGCTGTCCGCTGCGGGGCTCTGTCAGTGATGTCACCCACTGTTGAGAATATATGCCTGCTGTCCCTGGATAACAACTGTTACTGTAAGTAACTGTGCTTTCAGAACCTGGGAGGGAGGGGAGCTGGGTGTAGAGACTTACAAGGGAGTGAGTGAGGGGGCTGGATGCAAAGCCTGGCAGAGCACTCCTGATGCCTTGCAGGCCTCCACTGGACCTGCCGTGAGACCTAATGGTCTAGCGGTGGCCAGATAGAAGGGATCCCTCCCGCCTCCTGTCCCAGCCCAATTCTAATTATTTTATCTCCCTCCCGCTTCCCCTGTGTACCTTAAGTATCCCTGGTGGTCCAGTGGTGAATCGTGGCAGGAGCGACCTTTCTTCGCTCCTGCCCGTGCAGAGCTCCTTCACTCCTGACTGTGCTGATTGGCTGCCGCGAGCTCTTACAGTCCCGCGAGAACTTGCGGCAGCCAGTTAGCTAGTGGTTCTGCATAGGCAGGAGTGACGGAAGGTCACTCCTGCCACGATTCACCGTTGGACCACCAGGGATACTTAAGGTACACGGAGGAGATGGAAGGGAGATAAAAATAATTAGAATCGGGCTTGGGCAGGAGACGTGAAGGAACCCTCCTGTTCCAGCCACTACTGGACCATCAGTTCTCATAGCAGGCCTGACAGAGGCCTGCAAACAGGTTTGGGATGGGGGTGGGTCAGTGCTGACCTGAATATAAACAGAGACCCCCATTTTGGTCCATTTTTTTGGCCCAAAAATCTCTGTTTATATTCGAGCATATTCAGTAACTGCAGAAAATCAAAACACACTTTTCAAGATTCACCCCCCCCCCCTGATTTTCCCCATAGACTGTCACAGCCTATAGTCATAGATCATGTTCTGGGGAAAATGCAGCCTGCTTCAGTTTCCTGAATGTGTAGCTGGATCAGGAGAGGCTCTCTGCCTCAAGCCACTGGTTCGTTCCCATGCTGAGATCTTTGGGCTACTAGTCAGACCTTATTCTTTAAACACCAGGACCATGACGAATGACTTGGAAAGGGGGTAGGTGAAGTTGCAGCCAGCACCCTGAGCATCTTGAAGGACCTCCATTGATGCCTAGCAGCCTGCACTTAAGCTCCTGACCAAGTCAAGAATGCGAGCAACTGCTGAGGGCCCGGAACCCTGAGCTCTACAAGTCTTCAGCAGGCTGGCTGTGCAAGTCCCCGATGGATACATCTGCCAGCTGCAGACTAAAACATCTGTTCTTCTTCGAGTATGCAGTGCAGTTCCTTTGAACCGAGATTTCCAACACTGCAGAAAAAATAAACCCACAAACAAGCCAAATATCCGAAAAACACCGCAAAACAATAAAAAAATAAACAGAGCAGATCAGAAAGACATCTTCATGTTCACTTGCAGAGGGAAGAACTGAAGGGGGCAGCTGAGATCATGGAGAAGGAGGAGTTGAAAAGCTGTGATTGACATCTTCTGCAGTTTGCTCTAGTCCTGCCCGATCCAGGGAAATTTTTTTTCAGTTCGATTTGGTCTATTGAACTGATTTTTCAATTTGATTCACTTTTCCTGTCCAAGAGGACATTTTTTTTCAAACATCATAGCGGGTTTATTTTGTAGCCTCTTCTTCTACACCCCCCTCCCCCTTTTCCCTCTCCAATCACACGCCGGCACTGTGGTGTAAACAAAATAAACAAAAAAGACTTTTCCTCTCTCTCTCTCAGACAGCGAGCCTAAGCTAGAACCTAACACCAGCTCTGGCAGGATACACATTTCAAATCTGACATATTGTTATCACAAAATAGAAAATAAAATTATTTTTTCTAACTTTTATTGTCTGGTCATTTTATTATTCAAATCATGTTGGTCCCAGGCTCTGGTTTCTGTATGTCTTCTGTAAATTTGCTTACCAGGGTCTCCTGCCCATTTGACATTTTCTTCTTCCTCCATGCTCATTATCCATCTTCCATCTCTGTACCTTCCATTTCACTGCCATATCCAATATTTCTACCATCTCTCTCTCTCTCTGCCCTGTGCCCTGGGTCAAACCTCTCTATTCTCCTCCATGCAGCGTCTCTTCTTTCCTCCCCTCCATCATGCGTAACATTTCTTTTTGGCGCTCTTTTTTAAAGTACAGACACCGGAGCGCTTTAATACAAACGTTGTCAAGACATACAAGTTCCTTGTTGTCCCCTGAGGAAGGCGACGCTGTTGCCGAAACTCTGATCCTAGTTGGGACCAAATTTATATTGTATCTGAAGGACTTGTTTTTACATTTTGGACATTTTATTATAAAACATATGTAACTGAAGGTTGGTTTAAGACATCTCCTGTGCCTCTTCTTTTTGTTTCTCTGTTTGACTATGAGGCCTAGGACCTTCTTTTTCTCTTTTTTCTCAACATATCTTTTTCCCCATGCACCATCTCTCCCTGCCCTCTACCCTATGTCCAACATTTCTCCCCTCCATGCATGTCCCCCTCCCATGCAGTATATCTCCTCCTCACCCCTTTCTACCTCTATTGCAGCTCTCCTTTCCTCTCTTCCATCCCATCTCCACCAATTCTTCCTTTCCTCTCTCACACCATTTGCAGCAGCTTTCTTCCTTCCTACCCACCTGTGCAGCAGCTTTTCATCCTGCCCTCCCATCCCCCTGTGCAGTAGCTTTCCATCACTCCTATTCCCCTGTGCAGCACCTCCTGACCGACCCCCATCCCCCTTCAGTCCTCCTAAAGTAGCAGCAGCAGTGGTGGTGGCAACTTGGCAGAGGCAGTGCGGTGAACAGGCTTCTCATGGTCTGCCTGACAGAGCTTCCCTCTACCACATCATCAGTGTGTGGCAGAGGGAAGGCCCCTATGGGGCATGCCAAGAGAAGCCTGTTTACCACGCTGCCTCTGCCAAGTCAGTCACCGCAACCACTGCTGCTACTTTAGGATGCCTGGAGGTATGTCAGGTGTCATGACTCATTGAATCAATGAGTCTGATTTGTTTTTTTTTTAAAAGTGAATCAATTCACCAAGGTGAATTGATTCAAATTGGCAAATCATACAGCACTAGTATGCTTGCAAACACAGATGAATAACCCTATGGTTCAGCATACCATCCCTGAATTAATACATTCAATAAAATAATGGAGAAGCATAGTAACATAAAAAAAGGAATGAAAGCACATGATCAAATCTCAAAAACACTGCTCCAATAATCAGGTATTTTAATTTTTGTTCCCTAAATCTGGGAAATTCACCTCAACCTTCAAAGCTGGTGGTCATGAGTTCTATAAAAATGGGGCTGCTCCAGCAACTGAAGATAGGGTTAGATTTTTTTGAGGGGTGGGGGTGAGGTGATTGTGATACCTGCTGGATTCTTTTGTTGTTTTTTTTCTTATGTATCTAATGCCTATTATTTAATGTTTTGGAATGAATGAGTGGCTTTATTATACTATGTTTTTCAAGGGTCCCACGGCAACAAGGGGGCATCCATGGAAAATCAGGGGCGGGAAACTGCACGGGGACACCGGGAAATTCTTTTTCATTGAAAGGGTGGTTGATCGCTGGAATAGTCTTCCACTTCAGGTTATTGAGGCCAGCAGTGTGCCTGATTTTAAGGCCAAATGGGATAGACACGTGGGATCTATTCACAGAGAAAGGTAGGGGAGGGGTGGGCAGACTAGATGGGCTGTGGCCCTTATCTGCCGTCTATTTCTATGTTTCTATCAAATAGATGGTTTAAAAATCATTAAAAAAAAAACAACAACCAATCTTTGATGAGTAACCGCTAATCTATTTCTCCGGGAGATGGAAGAGAAGGAACATTCCAGAAAGAGAAAGTTCTTTGCCATCAAACAAATTTCAGTAACCATTAAATAATAGCAAAATATAGTTTTGTCAGGAAACCAGCATTCTGTTTTATTACAGAGTTGGTGCATGTTTCTGATGCTTGACAGTGACTGAAGGTTTCTCATTTTGCCCCACTGTATTGGTGGACTTGTAGTCCTACTTAAAGCCTGGAATAACTTCATAAAACTCTATAACAAATACACTAAATCAAACTGCATCCTAGACCCCTGTCCTCCCAACATAATGAAAGCAGCCCCTTTAGACTTTAAAATAACACTATGGACTCACATGTCTAATAATTTCAAAAACGGAAAATTCCTATCAAAAAATGGTCACATCATAATCACCCCAATTCCAAAAAACCGTAAACTACCCCTAACATCAGTAACTAATTATAGACCAGTAGCATCCATCCCATTTTTCGTAAAAATAATGGAAGGTTTGGTACAAACCCAATTGATGAACTACCTGGATCAGTTCTCGTTGCTACATGAAACCCAGTCAGGCTTCAGACCGCTGTTTAGTACGGAGACGGTGATTGCAGCGATCCTAGATTACATACGCAACTTATTCAGCAAGGGTCACAAAGCTTTAGTCATGCAATTCGACATGAGCTCGGCCTTCGACTTGGTGGATCACAAAAAATTACTACAATGCTTAGACGCAATCGGCATCGGAGGCGAGGTGCTGGACTGGTTTCGAGGATTCCTTACGACCCGCACCTATCAAGTGCGCTTCAATTGTAACCTCTCCAAAATATGGAGAAACCCATCAGGCGTACCACAGGGGTCCCCACTATCCCCACTCCTCTTCAACGTCTACATAGCTTCACTGGATACGCAGCTGACACAGCGAGGCGTAAAAGTATTTAGTTATGCAGACGACTTCACAATCATTATCCCGTTTACTACCTCGCCCTCCGAAGTCACCCCAACAGCAACTGAATCGCTAAACATGATGGAACAATGGACCACAGATTTCAAACTAAAGCTCAATGCAGAGAAAACTAAATTCTTTATAGCCTCGCCACACGTACATAACACGACAAAATCACTACACATTAACAATCTTAACTACCCTATTCAACCAACGATGAAGATTCTAGGAGTAATACTAGACCAAGAACTAACCATGAAAGACCATATAGACTCCCTAATCAAAAGAGGGTTTTTCACTCTCTGGAAACTTAGGTCCATTAAGGCGTACTTCCACACTTCAGCCTTCAGAATTCTAGTACAATCCCTAATACTAAGCCACCTAGATTATTGCAACATCACCCATCTGACAATCCCCCAGAAGCAAATGCAAAGACTACAACTGATACAAAACGCAGCAGTCAGGATGATTCTCGGGTTGAAGAAGTCCGACCATATAACCCCTTCCTACAGACTCCTACACTGGCTGCCGATGAAGGCACGCACGAAGTTCAAGCTAGGATGTCTCTGCTTCAAGGTATTAAACGGTCTAGCCCCTAAATATATTACAGACCTCTTCTCATTCCCAACCAACAGACATAAAAGAAAAACACACCTGAAATTTGTCTCCCCTCCGGCTAGAGGGTGTAAATATAAGAGATACCAACAACTGCTATCGTACCAGGCAGCCACATGGGGTAAAGACTTAGAAAAACTAATTGCACACACAAACAACTATGGCGAATTCAGGAAACACTTAAAAACCTACCTGTTCTTGAAATACCTAGGTAACGAACCAGAACATCAGCCCCCCTCATAACACCACCACATACCCGACCCTGTAAATTGTAAACCCCAACCCTAATCACTAACCATGAACACACCATTCAATTCATGGAATATTTCTAAATTTTGTGTTAGCAGCATGGCACTTCCTGGTCTTGCAGCACACAAACTGTTGTTAATATTATTAATGTTGGAATTACCAGATGTACAATGCTATACCCTTTAATTCGCTGTATGTACAGTTTCTCTTTATTGTATTTACAGTTTCTCTTTATTGTAAACCACTTCTCTTTATTGTAAACCACTTCTCTTTATTGTAAACCGCCTAGAAGTCGCAAGATTGTTGGCGGTATATAAGAATAAAGTTATTATTATTATTATAGCTAAAACTAAGAAATGAACTCAGTTTGTTCTTTGTGACTGGGAACTCCTATGCACATTGGGAAGAAAATGTTGAAGTGTGTTAAGCAGGAATTAAGTTATTCTAATTATTGAAATCTAGAGAGATCAAGTGACTTCACAAGATCACAAAGACAGTCAGAAAGAAACGGGGTTTGAGCCCACATCTCCTAAGTTCTGGCTTATAGCTTGATGTTCTATACTGTGTGAATGAGGACAAGGATGAATATACTAAGTAAGTCCAATTAAGTAGCTGGCTGGGAGATGTTTAAGCAAATGCCAAATACAATCAAGGCTCACTGAACCAAACTGTCTCTGACTTTTCTACCACTAAGGAGAAGTTTCCAGATTGCAGTGGAATACCCTTCTTAGGTTTTTATGGGAGGAGGGATCATTAAAACGCTTTAAATGATTATTAAAGGTCCATTATCTTACTACTGCTTTTAAGATTTCCCTTTCTGAGAGTTAGTACTTATCAGATCCTAGGTATCTATTTTCTGTTTAAGTATTTTTTTTCCGTATAAGTGGTTTTGCATGTTATGTTCTTTCCTATCATTTAATGGAATTCTTTTCATTGAATTTCTTAACTATTAGATATTGTACACCACTAAGTTCTTGTGTAAACCCAAGTAGTACAGCAAGTTTAATAAAGTGAGAGAGAGAGCGAGTGTGTGTGTGTATATATGCGTGTATGAAATCTGCCAGTTCTAGTATTTATATTGGACCAACAGGCTGAGAACCACATTTCAAATCCCACCTCTTCTGTTGATATTCCTTGTGACATGGGTAAGTGGCTTACTTCATGTTGTCTCAGGTACCAACAAAGACTTATTCTGGGAAGAGGCATATTGCATCCACATTTTAATAATGCTGTAGACCACCATGAACATTAGGGATGTACAGTCAAACCTTGGATAGCGAGTAACGTGGTTTCCGAGTGTTTTGCAAGATAAGCAAAACATTTTATTAAATTTTAACTTGATAAACAAGCACTGTCTTGCTGTAAGAGCACATATCACATGTCACGTCATCAGAACCCACAGTTGAAGCGTGCACATCTTACGCTGAATGCGGTTGAACGCAATAAAAGTACCACGTCCAATTTACCCACAGTTCAAGCACGCACTAAATACGCGCATCTTACACCAAACGCGGCTGACTGTAATAGAAGTGTCACACCCAATTTACCTATAGCTCAAGCACTCACAGCATACAGTATTTTGTATTAAAGTTTTTGGGCTGTAGAACTAATCATCTGAGTTTCCATTATTTCCTACGGGGAAATTCTCTTTGATATACGAGTGCTTTGGATTACGAGCATTCTTCCAGAACAAATTATGCTCGCAAAACAAAGTTTTACTGTAGTTATCAATGTGGATTAACATAAAGTTTTATTTTACCACAAGTTGTGCTATTTTCATAACGTTCCATTTTATGCAAAGAGATCAGTTAATAACTGGGGTACTACATCTTAACAGTAGCCCATGTTGATAACTCCCCTACACCGTAATTGGAAAGAAGGACTAAAAATGATTAGCTGAAAAACATACTGAAAAGTAGGTTTGTGAATAGAGCACAAAAAGGAATATCTGAATGATTTCTGCCTGGTTTATAAAAAAAATAAATTCTAAAAGAAAAACAAACTATGAGAAAATGATTTGCAGAAGGAAGGGGAGGTCTTGGTAGACATTTGTTGTTGGGTAGCCCTGGTTTTGTTAGATGCTTTTGTGCTACACAAAAAGTGAAAGTAGAAGAGATCATGTTGGGTCTGGTGCCGAGGAAATAGCTGAGTGTTGAGAACGTGGCTGAGTCCTTACCTGCTGATGTCCAACACTGCTTGCAAATGATCTCAGCAGCGCAGCTTGCTTCACCTTTCTCTCCTGAATCACCTTTAAGCAGCCAACTCCATCAATCTTAAAAAGCTGGGGAGATAAAGCAAATGAAGGCTATCAGCTGGATACTCAAAACCTGGCACAATATCACCAGGACCATTTCAAAACCAATGCCCTTTGACTTTGCTGGCAAGAACCTTTCATCAGTTGCTTTTTGTCGCTTCCAGGTCCCATTTCATGCAATCTACCCATTCAGTGAAGAAAGTACCTAAGATATATTGCTAACAACACCTGAACCACTATTTAATGACTAGTATTTTTTTTTTATTATTGGCCTTTAATTTTATGTAACAATTCTATCCCACATTAACTATATAATCTAAGCAGGTAAAAGCCAAACATTCACAATTAAATAAAAGATCACATAAGACATGCATGGCAACAACCTGCCAAGGCAAAGTATCATAGAAACATGATGGCAGATAAAGGCCAAATGGTCCACTATCAGCTCCTCTCACTAAAAGATTCCATGTGCCTGTCCCATGCTTTCTTGAATTCAGATACAGTCTTTATCTCCTAACTTTAAGACCTCAGGCTTAAACACTTTTCAAAGGGCCCAATTTGGGATACTAAATCCTTTGAAATAAACCCTTAAATATTTTTTGTTCTATAAACCTTCCTCAAAGCCCACTGAGCTCCTAAAGCTGTAAGGGCTTTTTACTCCAGGTCAGGCTCTCAGTGTAGGGCTTACCCAAATAAGCAGCACAAAAACTGGTGAACTGATGAGATTCACACTCTGAAGCTGGTCTCTGATCTTGTCCGCTGGAGAGGGGGATAAAAGGGCATAAAAAAACAAAATCAATATTTCCTGAAGACTAAGTGTGGGAGTATAGTATTCTGCTCTATGCTTACATTTTCCCTAAAGTCTTTCTTTCAATCTAATGTCACCTTGAGTCCTGCTAACTGCAGATGTCTGTACTGTTTGAGATGAAGAGGAAGCAAGTGTAGTGAAAAGGGTACCTTGTGTTCGATGCCCCAGAGGTCTTGCACGACTCAGACTGTAAGGTAATATCACATTGCCCACCCAAGGAGTCACTGCCATCAGAAGCCTCCTGTTAATTGTGTTCTTCTGTGAGACTCTCTTCTTCTTCTGACACTCTCTCTCCAAGCCATGATATTGCATAATGGGCTCCGGGCCCACTTGTATATTCAGAGCCATCCTTGAAGATTTGGAAACCCGAGACCGATTTGACTGCTTTCTCTGGGTGGGAAAACAAAGGAAAATGGAACAGTTGTATTAAAAATGAAAAATCAGCATGAAGCACTGCCTCATTTTCAGGTTTCTCCAAATGTCAATTTACTATCATTTTGGGACCTGGGGATAAATGCAGATATGGTCAGAGGAAAAGGTTGCCACTCTCAGGAATTACCAAGTAAATAGTGTCAGACTATAGGAACACCTATTGCCTGTTTATCAAGAAGCCTTTGTTCTAGAGAGTTGTATTCAGTATCTACTTGTTAATGTAAAATACTTGCCAAGAAAGATAAGGAGAAATTAGGTTCTTACCTGCTAATTTACTTTCTTTTAGCTTCTCCAGACCAGTAGAGGTTAACTTTACGATTGGGTATATATCTAATCATGACCAGCAGGTGGAGACTGAAAACAAAACTTTGGGACAGTATATCCTAGCCCCTCCTCTCTATTTCCCTCAGTCTGCCGAATAGCCAAGCAGAACCAAGAACTGGAAACAACAGAGAGAAAAAACAATACTCCGAAAGGAGTAACCAATAACATACCCAAAAAATGCTGTTGGAAAATGCAGAGGAGAAATTCCCGAAGGAAGAAGGTCCCCACAGCTCGCCAGCTAAGCCAGCCGAGCCACAGCCGCTGTTCTTCAATTCTCCCCGGCCCTAGAAAAATACTAGAACCCGCAGCAAAAACCAAAAACTGCCCGCGCAACAGCCCCAACAACAACAACAACAGACAGGGTGGGGACCTCTACTGGTCTGGAGAAGCTAAAAGAAAGTAAATTAGCAGGTAAGAACCTAATTTCTCCTTCTTTAGCACTCTCCAGACCAGTAGAGGTTAACTTTACGATTGGGACGTACCAAAGCAGTCCCTCTCACGGGCGGGACCCCCGAAGGGCCGATACCAGAACACGCTCACCGAACACCGCGTCCCGACGCGCCTGAACATCTACCCGATAATGCCGAACAAATGAATGCAAGGAGGACCAAACCGCAGCCTTACAAATATCCACCGGAGGCACGAGCGACGACTCAGCCCAAGAAGCCGCCTGACCCCTAGTGGAATGAGCCCTGAGAAACTCCGGAACCGGCTTCTGACTCAGAAGATAAGCGGAAGCGATCGTCTCCTTGATCCAGCGCGCAATAGTAGCCTTAGAAGCGCCAGCCCCCCGACGAGGACCCGCCAGAAGCACAAAGAGATGATCGGAGCTCCGAAAATCCCGGGTCCGCTGCACATAAGCATGGAGGACCCGACCGACATCCAACTTGCGCAGCTGTCGTTGCTCAGAAGAACCCTCCCGACTACCCAAGACCGGGAGGACCACCGATTGATTGACATGAAAAGGAGAAACTACCTTCGGCAGAAAGGAAGGAACAGGCCGCAAAACAACCCGCTCCTTTGAAAACTCCAGGAAGGGAGCCCTACAAGAGAAAGCCTGTAGCTCCGACACCCGTCTAGCGGAAGTAATGGCCACCAAAAAGACCGACTTCAGCGTAAGGTCCTTCAACGAACAGCCATCCAACGGCTCGAAAGGAGGGCGCACTAGAACAGAGAGAACCAGATTGAGATCCCAAGAGGGAATCGAGGGCCTTATGGGAGGCCTGAGCAACTTGGCCGCCCTAAGAAAGCGAATCACATCAGGAATGGCTGACAAACGCTGACCTGTCACCAGCCCCCGAAAAGCCGACAGGGCCGCCAGATGAACCCGAAGAGAAGACCAGGCCAGGCCCCTATCCAGGCCATCCTGCAAAAACTCTAGAATGTTAGGCAGAGAAGCGCGAAAGGAGACCACTCCCCGCGCTCGGCACCATTCCTCAAACAGACGCCAAACCCGTACATAAGCCCGAGAGGTAGAAAGCCTCCGGGACCCCAAAAGTGTAGAGATCACCTTGTCGGAATATCCCTTCTTACTCAGGCGGCCCCTTTCAAGAGCCAAGCCGTAAGACAAAAGGGAGACGGGTCGAACATGGGAATGGGACCCTGCGTCAGAAGATCGCACTCGAGAGGCAGAGGAAGAGGATCCGCCACCAGATGCCTCACCAGATCCGCATACCACGGACGACGAGGCCAATCCGGAGCCACCAAGACCACCAGCCCCGGATGGCGAACAATGCGAAGCAGTACTCTGCCTACTAATGGCCAAGGAGGGAACACATACAACAGCCCCTCCGTTGGCCACGGTTGGACCAGAGCATCCAGACCCTCGGCCAGACCGTCCCTGCGACGACTGAAGAAGCGGGGTACTTTGGCGTTGCCACTTGTAGCCATCAGATCCATCAGGGGCTGCCCCCAAGCACGCACTAGCAACTGAAACACCTCGGCGCCGAGACACCACTCTCCCGGATCCAAGAAGTGACGACTGAGGAAGTCCGCCTGAACGTTTTCTACCCCGGCAATGTGAGAGGCCGAGAGGTCCAGAAGATGCGACTCCGCCCAAACCATGAGCCGAGCCGCCTCCTGCGCCACCAGAGTGCTCTTGGTGCCCCCCTGACGATTGACATAAGCCACTGCCGTGGCATTGTCCGACAGGACTCTGACCGACTTGCCCAACAAAAGGGAGTGGAAAGCCAACAGCGCCAGCCGGACCGCCCTGGTCTCCAACACGTTGATCGACCAGGAGGCCTCCTCCGTGGACCAGGTTCCCTGAGCAGAGTGACCCAGACACTGGGCCCCCCAACCCAGGAGACTCGCATCCGTAAGGAGCACCGTCCACTGCGGAAGATCCAGACCCACCCCCTGAACTAGGTGAGGGGTCCGGAGCCACCAACGCAGACTGCAGCGCGCCAAGCCTCGCAGGGGAACCGGAACATCCATCCCGTGCCTCTGGGGAGACCACCTCCGGAGCAGAGCATACTGAAGAGGACGCATGTGGGCCCGCGCCCACCTCACCACGTCCAGGGACGCCGCCATCGACCCCAGGACCTGGAGGAAATCTCGCGCCCGAGGACACCGGGACGCCAAAAGCAGGCGAATCTGAGACTGCAATTTGCTCACCCGGGCCTCTGGGAGGAAGACCTTCCCCAAGGAGGTGTCGAACAGCACCCCGAGGTACTCCAGACGCTGAGCCGGAACCAACCGACTCTTGGAAAGGTTGACCACCCAGCCCAGCGACCGGAGAAACTCCACCACCCGAGCCGTAACCCGGTAGCTTTCCTGCAACGACTTGGCCCGAATTAACCAGTCGTCCAGGTAGGGGTGTACCAGAATGCCCTCCGACCGCAAGGCTGCCGCGACGACCACCATCACCTTGGTGAACGTCCGGGGAGCCGTGGCCAGCCCAAAGGGAAGCGCACAGAACTGATAGTGCCGACCCAAGATCGCAAAGCGCAGGAAACGCTGATGAGAGGTCCGAATAGGAACATGCAAGTAGGCCTCCGTCAGATCGAGAGAAGTGAGAAACTCCCCCAGAATGACCGACCGCAGCGTTTCCATACGGAAAGAGGGAACCTTGAGAGCCCTGTTGACCCCTTTCAAATCGAGGATGGGCCGAAAAGTCCCCTCCTTCTTGGGCACCACAAAGTAAATGGAGTACCTGCCCGTGCCCCACTCCGGGGGGGGCACCGGAACTACTGCGCTGAAGGGTCTGGCGAAAAGCCTGCTTCTTCCCCGGAGTCTGACACGGAGAAGCGAGGAAAAAATCCGGCAGAGAGCGGGCGAACTCCAGGGCATAACCGTCCCGCACCACCTCCAGGACCCACTGATCGGACGTGATCTCGGCCCATTTGGGAAAAAAGTCGCGCAGCCGGGCCCCCACCGGAACCAAGGGGGGCGCCGGCAAGGCGTCATTGTGCAGGACGGGAAGCGGGGGAACCGGCGGAGGGGTTCCCTGCCCCCCGACGGGCCCCCCGAAAGGGCTGCATGCGCTGGAAGAACCGACCCCGGGAAAACCCCGGAGACTGGAAAGAAGCAGCCCCACGCCCAGGGCGATACTTGCGAAATTCCCGCAAACGCCCCCGGGCCGCACCCCCCCGAGACGCCGGGCGGGCACGGTCCTCCGGCAAACGGGGAACTTTCGAGTCCGACAGAGTCTGAATTAACTTATCCAAGTCCTCTCCAAATAAAAACGACCCCCGAAAGGGAAATTTAGTAAGCTTAGCTTTGGACGCAGCATCCGCCGCCCAAGCGCGCAGCCACAACACACGCCTTGCGGCCACGCCAAAAGCCATGGACTTAGCCGAGATCCGCACCAAGTCATACAGAGCATCCGAGAGGAATGAGGCAGCCATCTCAATCTTTGCTACCTCCTGATCCACCAGAGACCAGTCGTCAGACTCTCGATCCAAGACCCGCTCCGCCCACCGAAACACGGCGCGAGCGACCAGTCCCCCACAAATAGCCGCCTGGACCCCAAAAGCAGAGACTTGAAAATTTTGCTTAAGGATGTTCTCCAATTTGCGCTCCTCAGAGTCCCGCAAGGCAGAACCGCCCTCAACAGGCACGGTATGCCGCTTGGAAATAGCCGAGACCACCGCATCCACGACTGGCGAAGCTAACGTAGCCCGATCCCCTTCAGGAATGGGATACAGGCGAGCCATGCTGCGCGCCAGCCGAAACGGCGTCTCCGGCGTTTTCCACTGCTCAAGAATAATATCCCGAATATCCTGATGCATAGGAAAAGAGCGGGAAACGGAACGGATCCCTCGTAACAGAGGGTCCCCCACACGCGGAGTCTCCGGCGGCGCGTCCTCAAAACGCAAAGCCGAAGAAACCTGTTGAATAAGGTCAGGCAGCTCATCTCTCTGAAAAAGGCGCACCACGGACGCCTCGTCACTGGAGAACGGGAAACCCGACAACCCGCCGCCAGCTTCCGTCCCCTCCAGAGGGTCCTGGAATTCCTCAGAAGGGTCCAGGTCCTCCTCCATACCGACACGTTCCTCCGACCACAAATCCTCGTCCCACGACACCCGCGGACGCTTGGACAAGAGAGGCGGCGGAGGGGACGTCACGTCAGACGAGAGAGGCAAAGCCGCAGGGAGCGCGGAGGAAACCCCACCCCCCGAGACCCCCTGGGCGCAACCGGGACCCCCAGCCGCCTGAAAATAGGCTTTGCATAATGAAAAGAAAAAATCAGGGGAAAAACCCCCCGAGGGTCCCAAGGGACTCCCTGCCACAGCAGGGGACCCAGCAGAAACCTGCCCCTGCTTAGACAAAACAGGGGGAAGGTCACCTGAGGTGGAAGACAAAATGGAGGGGCCAGACAGAGAAGATGGCGTCTTTCCCGCCAAAACAGCTCCCTCCACAGCCTGAAGCGGCTGAGAGACCTGAATAGTCTCAGCCGCTAAAACAGGCAAGCCGGCATCAGCTGTCAAAATATCAGCTGAGAGGGAATCCTCTAAAACCCGACCGTCGGCGGCTCGGGGAATCCCTCCGTGGGCGGACGGAGAAGACCGGGCTTCTCCACCGTTCCCTGCCGACTCGCGAGGCACCATCGGCGGGGAGCTCTGGGCGCCTGCAGCCGCTGCCGACGGAGCTCCTCCACCGCACCGGCCTGAACACCGCTTGCACAGGCCGGCCGCGAGTGCCTCGCGTCTGGAGCACAATGAGCACTTTTTCCCTTTAGAAGTGCTCATTGCTCCATACGCGACCTAGCTGTAAAAAAGTGCCGGTTAGTTGAAAAAATACAGTAAAATACAGTTTTCTTAAAGGGATACAACCCTCCAGACCAGCACTACCTCAGGATTTTTTTTTTTTTTTTTTTTTTTTACAGAACAGACTCCACAGGCTCTCGAAGCAATATGCCTTGCTTGATTTAGGGGGCAAGGCTTACTGCTGAGGCTCCTCTAAAAAAATATGGGGAGGTGGAGAAAGTGGGGGGAGGGACCCCGCTCGTGACCCGCCGGGTTTGACACCCCCGAGGTCGGACGAACCCCCAAACAGAGTCCGTCCAAGCTCCGTCCGGCTAAAAACAGGGACAATAAACCTCTAAACAAATTCCAACAGCCCTACCAAGGGAGATGGGTACAGATCACTCAACACCTGCTGGAGACTGAAAGAAGACTGAGGGAAATAGAGAGGAGGGGCTAGGATATACTGTCCCAAAGTTTTGTTTTCAGTCTCCACCTGCTGGTCATGATTAGATATATACCCAATCGTAAAGTTAACCTCTACTGGTCTGGAGAGTGCTAAAGAAGCCTTTGTTCTAGAGAGTTGTATTCAGTATCTACTTGTTAATGTAAAATACTTGCCAAGAAAGATAATGCCAATTCACAAGTCCTGGCAAGAGGAGTTAGGAACCCATCAAGAATATACCATATTTAGGGGGTACAACAAATGATAATTTGGACCTTGCTGGATGTAAACAGACTGATTTGAGAGTTAAAATTGTACACTGTACACTTGCTCTGAAGGAGAGAGGGGTGTAATGTTCAACTGTCTAGGACAAAGGTGTCCAAAAGGTCGATTGTAATTGACCAGTAGATCGCTAAGGCAATGCAAGTCGATCGCGGAGCCCATGCCTTTGCATTCTGTTCACCCTGCTTCCTGACGCCAGGCCAGGCGCATAAAAAACCAGGTGTACAGCCTTCTCCCCTTCTCCCCCCCTCCCACCGACGTCAATTCTGACTAACTTCCTCTCAGATGTCAAAATTGACGTCGGGGTGGAAGACTTGTGGGCCATCGGCGGCAGTGGCTTGGGGGGCAGGGAGAGATAAAGACAGACAGAAAGATAGAAAGGGGGGGGCAGGGAGAGAAAGAAAGAGGAGGGGCAAGGAGAGAGGAAGAAAAGGTTGGACTCATGGAGAGACAGAGATGTTGGTTGGGGAATGGAATGAGGTCTGGAGGAGAGGCAGCATGCAGGAGGCAGAAAGAAAGAAAGGCAGAAATAAATAAATAATTGGATTTACAGTCAGTAGAAGGAAATGCAACCAGAGACTCATGAAATCACCAGACAGCAAAGGTAGGAAAAATGATTTTATTTTAAAATTTAGTGATTAAAATGTGTCAGTTTTATTTTAAATTTAATGATAAAAATATGTCTGAATTTATATCTGCTGTCTATATTTTGTACTATGGCCCCCTTTTACTAAACCGCGATAGCGTTTTTTAGCCTATGAGCGTCGGGAGCAGCGTGGGGCATTCAGCACAGCTCCCTGTGCTAAAAACCGCTATCGCAGTTTAGTAAAAGGGGAGGGGGTATATTTGTCCAATTTTGTATAGTTGTTACTGAAGCGACATTGCATATTTTAAAGTCATCTACCTCTTTGAAAAAAAACCCCCAAATATAAATGATAATTAACATTTTCTCTGCGTATAGTGTGCTTTGTGTTTTTTAAAATTCTATTGTTGGTAGATCATTTAGACTTGGTCATTTTAAAAGTAGCTCGCAAGCCAAAAAAAGCGTGGGCACCCCTAGTCTAGGGTGCAAAAATTATTTGTACTGGCTATTTATGCCTTTGATACTAGGTTAATTCTAGCAATCAGTATGTTTTGCAATATCAGCCCCACACTTCGTAACAGGATACACATTTTCAAATTGCATAAAGTGCTTATTTTAGAAAGGCCAGGTACCAGGCACACCCACTTACTCAACTTAAAAGATATAGTTTTAATCAACTCTGAAGGTCCCCCCTAAAATACTGCTATTAATTCTAAATGGTTATTGAATATGATAAAGAGATTAAGTTCTTACCTTGCTAATATCTTTTCTAGTAGATAGGTGTGTCATTTTGGATGGACAGGTAATATTCCAGTGCCCACGAGCCATGCAGAAGGAATCCACTCTGGCTTTTGAATCCCTCCCACTTCATCAGAGGGCTCGGCTGCCCCCTTCAGTTTACTGTAGTTACAAAACAGGCAATATCCTCTTCTAGAAATACTGGTGAAGGAGGGGTACTTAGAATCTTCCCAAAGAAGAAATCTGTTCTGCCTCAATCTGAATGTCCTTCCAGGGTTGAATCTTTGGGCTGCCAGAGCTGAATCTTCGGGCTGACCAGCGTCTGAATGAGCCTCCAATCCCTGCGGACTCATGGCTGCAAAAATGGGGTGAAGCGAAACGCAGCCAGAACCCTCCGAGACCCTGCTGAGCCCCCAACAGATGCCTAACAGCCTGTGATGCAGTAGGTGAGCAGTGCTACAAGGTAACGGCTACGAGCTCCAAAAATGCTTCTGCAGGCTGGCTAACAGGTACCACAAGGGATCAGCCTGTCAACTGTAGACCTCAGTCTGCTTTTCCTCCACACAGGCAGAGCTGTACCCATAACTAGGGGAGCTTTTAGCACCAAAATGAAGCAAAAAGACTGTAGAAAGACCAAAAAACATCAACAAAAATAAAGAAATAAGCAGAGCAGATCAGAGACTCCTTCAGGTTTGTGTGCAGAAGGAAAAAAAACTGAAGGGGGCAGCAGAACACTTTGGTGAAGTAGAAGGGATTCAAAAGTTGGAGTAGATTTCTTCTGCACAGCTCACAGGTACTGGGATATTACCAGTCTGTCCAGAATGACACACCTATTGCACTAGAAATATGAGTATTTTATAAATGCAACATAGGCACCTATGTGCCTATATAAAAGAGACAACCAGAACAAGCCTCGGTGGCACAAAAATTGAAATGCATAAGTTTTACACCTGTTTCTAAGTTGGGGTAAATGTGTGTATGTACGCATATATTTTATAAAACAGACTTACTCTACCAACAGCTATGCACATATTACACTAAAACGTGCGCAGTCTTTTGGCGTGCCTAGTTTATTTTTACATGCATGGATGGCCACATAATTTTAAAAAGCCCTTCTGTATAATATGGGCTTTACATGTGTAAAAAGCTTTATAACATTATCTCCAATGTTCCTAACAGCTGTAAAAACTGCAGATGGTCCCTCTCTACAGCAACATCAGAGCCCGCAGATTAGGCACAAACATCTCTCACTCAGTGCCCCCCCCCTTAAAGTACCCACTGCAAACACTGTAAACCACAGAATTGTATTAAAACTCAGGATGTATTAATGAGCAACACGAATACTAGCTATATAGTAAACTTTACCAGTTCTGATCTAAATGCACCAGAAAGCAAAAAGGGGGTAATTTTATGCATGTTATAAAATTCTAAATGACAACAACATTAGTAATTATTTTTGGAGGAAGGTGGGTTTAGACAGGTGATGGAAACTTTTCTCTAGGTTTCTGGATCTGGAACAACTGTATCCCTGTTGAGATTTCTGTTCTATTTGTTCAAGCCCTATTTAGGGGGGAAGTGCTCTTAATTGTTCACCTTTGGTTGTTAGCATCAGATGCAGCCTAATTTTAGGTGAAGTGTGGCTACATCTGGCAGGTTTCAATTGCCTATTCCAATAAATAATCTGGTTCTCACATCGTTTGGTGTGTTTGGTCTGCTCCTTGTCTGCACGGCTTTGGCTTTTGCTAATTTGTGTGTACACTTGCATAACATAGGTATGGACAATTACACGTGCTTGAGACAAGGGAGTGAGTTTTAAATGTCTCTCAAGCAGGTGCAAATGGCTGAGTCTGCAACATAAGCATAGTGTTGCTACTTATCCTAGTACTTTATGAAGATTTGGAAGCCTGAGTATCTTTTTTAAAAATAGCACCTAAGTGCCCTCTTAAACTAGGTATCCCTTTATAAAATTCAAAATATTTAAAGCTAACTCATAGGCACAGAGCTCATGATGGCCCAAAAGTTACCAGTATTCTGACAGGGTATTCTGCATTTCTATCTCATTTATCTTCTCTCAGACTCGGTGGCTGACATGTATCAGACATTTTCAGAACCGTAATAAATCTGAAAATGAACAATGAAAACAGAGTGCTATCTGCTTGCATGTATGAAAAGTAACTTAGGTAGGAAATTTCAGCTTTCATAGAACAGGTATTGCTGAAAAATGCTGTTTCAACCCACACTCCTGAACCCACTATTCAATGCTGTTCCCTTTCATTTGGCTTGAACAGATGACATTCAAAACGGCTGCCTGCAAAAACTTTACTTCTTAAGATAGGACTATGAGTAAAGGAATTACATGATACTTACAAATTTCTTCTTTTGTAAGCGAGTATTCCTTCTTAATATTTTCTTCACATCATCCAGCGTAACTTTTAACGCCTTCTTCCCACTCTTGGAAACCTGTGGCAAACAAATCATAAAAAAAGTTATCCCTGTGAAGTCCTTAAAACTCATCACATCTGCCTTAACTGTGCAGAACCTCTCACTATAAAGCATGACACTCATTTCTCTCTTTACTTAAGAAAAGAGGAACAATTAGGTTCCTACCTTGATAATCCTCTTTACTGTAAAACAGCTTACAATTCTTTACCGATGGGTTGTGTACCCCAACTCACAAGTTGGATTGTAGAAGGCAATAAATCATTTTTCTCAGCTCCTCCTCCTTGGACAGTGCCCGCTCTCTTCAGTCCATACCAAAGCAAGCGATAACCCCTAAAAGAGAAAAGGACACCAAGGAGGGGTTCAGGGGACTCCCGGATAATATTAATTTTGCTCTACTCTGCAATAAGAACAAAAAACAGTATAGCATTGCAATTACAGAACTAAAGGTGGAACAAACTCACCACCTACCTGTGTGCAACTAGCACTAACACTTGTATAGTTTTGTGAAAGCAGTGTGCAGCGAACACTGGAACTTTAATCCACTGCTTTACAAACTTTTTTCTTCTCTTCTCTTTTGGCTGCCATGAGCCAAGCCATTGGAAAGTCAACCCACACTATTATTCAATGCAGGCTTTATCAATCTCTGACAGGGTGGGGTGTAATTGTATGCTGTTCTACAAGAAAGAGGATTAATCAAGGTAAGAACTTAATCCTTACTTCCAGTGCAAACAGCATATGATTTCTTACAGATGGGATGTACCAGAGCAGTCCCTTGAATCTAGGATGGAACAGATGAGCCTGCAACAAGCATAGAGGACCCAAACGCCATGTTCGTTTGTGCCAACACTCCACTCTGTAAAACTTTGTAAAGGTATGAAGGGTGGACCATGTGGCTGCCCTGCAAATTTCATCAGACGGCACTGTCCTGGACTCTGCCTAAGAAGCCACACATATGGAAGAGTGAGCTTTCAAGGCCAATGTACATCAAGGCCAATGTACATCAAGGAGATTGCCATGTGAATTTGTTGGGAGATAGAAGCCTTAGAGGCTGGTATTCCCCCACAATTGGAGCTGGATAAGACAAACAGATGGTCTGAGAGCCTAAAATTGTCACCTCAAGTACCCTCCGCACATCCAACAGCTTCAAAACCTTGTCCTGTTTCTTTTCACCCGTGGGCAGGAACGCATGTAACCTCACTTCCTGATTAACATGGAATGCCAAAACCACCTTCAGCAGAAAGGAAGGCAAGGTGAGCAAAAACACTCCTGTTTCCATGAATCTGAGAAAAGGTCTCTGCATGATAATGCCTGCAGCTCGGATACCCTCCTAGCTGAAGTGATTGTGACCAAAAACACCATCTTCACAGTCAGATATATGATAGAAGATTCAAATAAAGGTTCATACGGAGCCAATAGGTTCATAAAGAACCAATAAAGGTTCATTCAGAGCCAATAAAGGTTCATAAGGAGCCTTAGAGAGGGCCCGTAATACGATATTAAGATTTCACGTTGGAAAGGGCTGCCTCACCGGAGGACACATTGAAATAGCTGGATGAGAGGCTAGAGATACTTGATCGAGTCTGACCCAGAAGTATGAAAGACTAGCTTCTTAAACTTTAAGAGACCCAACTGCCAAGACCTTCTCCAATCTCTCCTGCAGGAACAAGAGGACCTCAGGAATAGAAGTCCAGAAAGAATTCAATTGTTAAGCCCTGCACCAATGCTGAAAAATCTTCCACATTTTAGCATTGGCTGTCACTGTTGCTGGTTTTCTGAAGCTGAGGAGAGTCTCTGAATAACCTTTCCATGCTAAGGTTACATGCTCAATAACCATGCTGTTAAGACCAAAGCTTCTGTATTGTCTAATACTACGGTCCCCTGCAACTCAATGTCGTGATGAAGTGGTAGTCTGAGGTAGCTGTCCTGCTGCAAGTGGACCAGATCCGTGTACCATGGGCAACATGGCCAATCCAGGGCTTCATCCCAGATGAGTTGCTATTCTATGAATGGCTCAGCCTAACATCAGCCACGGTGGAAACATGTACAGCAGTTGTCTTGCTGACCAAATCTTCCACTGAAAAACTGAGGAGCTTTCTTGGTGTCTGCCAAAGACATGAGACTGAACGTTGGGCGCCCCAGAATCTCACAATGCAGTTGAATGCTCTTTGGGACACCACCCACTCTCATGGATCCAGCGTCCACCTGCTGAGGTAGTCATCTTGGACATTGTCCACTCCTGCTACATGCGTTGCTGTTATCGCCTGCAGATAGACTTCTGCCCACCAAAACAACAATTGGACTTCCAGCTTCAGAGAAGAACTCTTGGTTCCCAATTGCCTGGTGACATATGCCACCACTGACTGCTTTGCCTTTCAGCAGTGTTTGGAAAAACGGAGAGCTAATTGGATGGCCCTCAACTCCAGGCTGTTGACGGATCATGTTTTCCACAATGGTAAGTCATCGGCCTTGCACTGGATGACCCTCCCACTGACTAAAAACATAAGAACATAAGATTTTCCGCTGCTGGGTCAGACCAGTGGTCCATCGTGCCCAGCAGTCAGCTAACGCGGTGGCCCTTAGGTCAAAGACCAGTGCCTTATTTGAGTTTAGCCTTACTT
Source organism: Geotrypetes seraphini (assembly GCF_902459505.1). Classification (NCBI taxonomy): domain Eukaryota; kingdom Metazoa; phylum Chordata; class Amphibia; order Gymnophiona; family Dermophiidae; genus Geotrypetes; species Geotrypetes seraphini. The sequence continues at coordinate 62,210,400 of NC_047093.1, read as the reverse complement.
GCGTATGTTCTTATCCAACCTTGTCTTGAATCCCTGAAGGGTGCTTTCCTCTATAATAGCCTCCAGAAGAGCATTCCAGATTTCTACCACTCTCTGGGTGAAGAAGAATTTCCTTACGTTTGTACAGAATCTTTTCCCTTCTAACTTTAGCGAGTGCCCTCGTGTTCTCTTCACCTTGGAGAGGGTAATCAATTTCTCTTTCTCTACTAAGTCAATTCCCTTCAATATCTTGAATGTTTCGATTATGTCCTCTCTCAGTCTTCTCTTTTAAAGAGAGAAGAGGCCCAGTTTCTCTAGCCTCTCGCTGTACGGCAACTCCTCCAGTCCCTTAACCATTTTTGTCGCTCTTCTCTGGACCCTTTTGAGTAGTACTATGTCCTTTTTCATGTACGGTGACCACTGTTGGACGCAGTATTCTAGGTGGGGGGCGTAACATGGCCCGGTATAACGGCATGATAACCTTTTCAGATTTGTTTGTGATCCCCTTCTTAATCATTCCTTGCATTCTGTTTGCCATTTTCGCCGCCACCGCACATTGCACATATGGTTTCATTGACTTGTCTACAAGTACTCCCAAGTCTCTTTCCTGGGGGCTCTCTCCGAGTATAGCACAGGACATCCTGTATTCGTGCATATGATTTTTGTTACCGACATGCATCACCTTCCACTTATCCACATTGAACCTCATTTGCCATTTCACGGCCCATTCCTCAATTGTATTTATGTCTCTTTGTAGGTCTTCGCAATCCTTCTGTGTCTTCACTACTCTGAATAACTGTTATCATCCGCAAATTTAATCACTTCACTCATCGTGCCAATATCTACGGCATTTATAAATATGTTGAAGAGCACAGGCCCGAGCACCGAACCCTGCGGCACTCCACTCGTGACGCTTTTCCAGTCCGAGTATTGTTCATTTACCCCCACTCTCTGTTTCCTATCCGCCAACCAGTTTTTAATCCATGTGAGTATATCACCCTCGATTCCATGGTTCGCAATTTTTCAAAGTAGACGTTCATGTGGAACCTTGTCGTATGCCTTCTGAAAATCTAGATATACGATGTTGACTGGGTCACCCTTGTCTATCTGCCCATTTACTCCTTCGAAGAAGTGCAGTAAGTTTGTCAAGCAAGATCTTCCTTTGCTGAAGCCGTGCTGGCTGGTCCTCATCAGTTTGTGTCCATCAAGGTGATCGATGATGCGGTACTTTATCAGCACCTCTACCATCTTTCCTGGTACCAAAGTCAGACTCACTGGTCTGTAGTTCCCCAGATCTCCCTTTGAACCTTTCTTGAAGATCGTCATATCATTCGCCACTTTCCAGTCTTCCGGAATGTTTCCTGATTTGATTGACAGATTGGCTATTAGTTGGAGTAGTTCAGCTATAACTCCTTTCAGTTCCTTGATAACCCTCGGGTGGATGCCGTCCGGTCCCGGGGATTTATTGTTTTTAAGCTTATCAATCTGTCTGTATACCTCTTCTAGACTGACCATCGTCCCTGTCAGTTTCCCGTCTTCATTTCCTGTGTATAGCCTGTCGGCTTCCAGTATATTGGATATATTCTCTTCGGTAAATACAGACACAAAAAATGTGTTCAGTTTGTCTGCGATGGCTTTGTCCTCCTTTAGTACTCCCTTTATTCCCTGGTCATCTAATGGCCACACCGCTTCCTTCGCGGGTTGTTTCACCTTAATATATCGAAAGGATGGCTTAAAGTTTTTGGCCTCCTTGGCTATTTTTTCTTCGTAGTCTCTTTTGGCCCCTCTTACCGCCTTATGGCACTTGATTTGATGTTTGTGCTTTTTTCAGCTTTCTTCCGTTTTTGTCCTTTTCCATTCTTCTTGTCTCTGATCGCTTCCTTCACTGCTACAGTGAGCCATGCCGGTTCCTTGTTCTTCTTCCTCTTGGAACCCTTATTGATACATGGTATATATAAATTTTGTGCCTCTGTGACTGTGTCTTTAAAAAGGGTTCATGCTTACTCTAGCGTATTTACAGTGCTTATCCTCTTCTTAATCTTCTTCCTCACTATGACTCTCTTCCCTTCATAGTTCCCTTTTTGAAAGTTCAGAGACTGGCATCCATCATTAGTATCACCCATGACTCTAAGTGGAGAGGAAGGTCTCTAGATAACGACTCTGGCTAAAGCCACCATTTTAAGCTCTGTTGGGTCTCCGTTATCCAGACTAACTCTTTCTGAAATGAGTCCGACTGCGGAGACCAATGTGCTAGAGTTTACGTGCATATTCCCATAGTGCTTTGTAGGGGCACAGGTGCACTCTTTTCCATGGAATCACCTCTATGGGTGCCACCACTGACCCCAGAATCTGAAGGTTATGCCAAGTTGCAGGAGCTGGCTTCACCAAGATGACTAAGATCTGGCATCTGAGCTTCAGTTTGTGTGACTTTGGAAGAAACACTTGACCATCTGAATAATTTCCTGAAAGAGAAGTCCATAGGCCATTATTGAGATGGCATGGGGAAATTCACTGCTTATTCCTAGGATAAGCAGAATAAAATCTGTTTTACTACTTTGGATCTAGCTAGGTACTTGGGACCTGGGTTGGCCACTGTTGGAAACAGGATACCAAGCTCAATGAACCTTCAGTCTGTCCCAGTATGGTAATTCTTATGTTGAACAGCATTCCCAAATATTCCACACACAGAGTTGGTTCCATGTGGCTCTTTCTGAAATTGATAATTCACCCGAGATCCTGTAAGAACTGGACTTCCTGAGCTGCAGTTCAGCAAGGACAGTGTTCTGAACAGCCAATCATCCAAGTAAGGATGAACCTGGATTTCTGCCTTGCACAGGTGGGCTGCTGCCACCACCACCATTATTTTGATGAAAGTGAGCGGCCCAGTGGCCAACCCGAAAGTCAGTTTGCACATGACTTCTCTAGCACATGAAACCTGAGAAATTTTCTGTGATCTGCGAATATGCAAATAAGCCTCTGTCAGATCCAGTGAGACCAAAAATTTGCCTGGTTGCCCACTGCCACCGAAGAAATGACTGATCTCACAGTTTCCATCTGGGAACTTTCAATATCGTATTGACCGCCTTGAGATCTAGGATTGGCCTCCAATTGTCTGAGTCTTTCGTGGATACGATAAATTATATGGAGTATCTCCCCGAGTCCATGTCTGGAACTGGCTCTATGGCTCTAGTTTGTAACAGCCTTTGCACTGTCACTCTGACCTTGAGAGCCTTCTCCTGTCTTCCCCCCCCCTCCCCCGGGAGTCCAAGAAGAGGTCCTGGAGTGGACGATAAAATTAAAGCTTAGCCCTGTCGAATTATGTCTAGCACCCACTGGTCTGAAGAAATCTGTGCCCAACTCTCTCAGAACTCTGAAAGTCTCCCTCCTATGCATGGGAGCTTGGAGGCCAACCTGGTGTCACTGGGACTTCTTAGAGTTGGCTGCTAAGTGCAAGCTGGATGTCTGGGCTCTCCTTGAGCTATCAAACCTTTGTCTAGATCCTTGATAGGACCTCTGTGAAGAGGATCCCGCAGACATATAATGTGTCTTCTGTAGCCACGAAAGGAACCTCGATTGGAACTGCCTGGTTTACTTGTGGTTTACTGTCTGGCAAGGATTTAGGATGATGGCCCATTACACTTGTCATTGGGTTGTCCAATCCTTTGGCAAAGAACAATTGCCTCTTAAAGGGTTTTCTTCCTCTCTCTCCCATCGCACCTTCAGTATATGCAATGGTTGTTACTAATCCATAGCCTTCCCACTATCAACTGGTGTACCTCAAGGCTCTGTCCTGGGAACATTTCTTTTCTCAAGCTAAGCCTTCCCACTATCAACTGGTGTACCTCAAGGCTCTGTCCTGGGACCATTTCTTTTCTCAAGCTATACTTGCTCACTTGGAGTGGTGATCTCTTCCCACGGCTTCCAGTATTACCTCTATGCTGATGACTCCCAGATCTACCTCTTTATTCCAGATTTCTCTGTTGAAACCCAGACTAAAGTCTCAGCCTACCTGTCTGACACTGCTGCCTGGATGTCTCACCACCATCTAAAATTGAATATAGCTAAAACAGAATTGCTCATCTTCCCACTTAAACCTACCTCTCCGCTTCCCTCATTCTCCATCTCTGTGGACAACACTCTCATCCTTCCTGTTTTGTCTGTTCGCAATCTCGGGGTCATCTTTGACTCCTCTCTCTCTTTCACCAGTTACAACATATCGCTAAAACCTGCCGCTTCTTTCTCTATAATATTGCCACAGTCCGACCCTTCCTCTCTGAGCATACTACAAAAACACTTATCCACACCCTCATCACCTCATACTTAGACTACCGCAACTCACTACTCTCAGGCCTTCCACTTAGCCATCTCACTCCCCTCCAATCTGTTCAGAATTTAGCCGAACGATTCATATTCCGGAAGAGCCGCTTTACTCATGTTACTCCTAAAGGGAACTGTTCAGGAGCCAATGAGGCGGAGCTGAGAAAAATGATTGATGCCTTCTACAATCCAACTTGTGAATTAGGATACACAACCCATCTGTAAAGAATCATATGTTGTTTGCACAGGAACTTAGAGGCTCCAATTATGGAAAGAGTGTATTTAAAAATCAGCCATTCCTTCCTTAGATATTTTGAAACATAGTGCAACAGTACTGCTGTGTTAAATTTCCAACTGTCCGACTGCACATTAATATCGATGAAAAACTTTTTAAAACAGGTGCCATCTTGCAGAGTTACAATCTATTACAGTAAGCATACATTTATAGCAGTATTTAAACAGTCTTTCCCACATGGCTATAATATAGGAGGGCAGAACAGCTGGTTGTGTTTACAATTTGATATTTTATGAACAAGAAACAAATTTATTTGGATTTAGCTCACACCTTTTTCGACAGTAGCTCGTGTACATTCAGGTATCAAAAGCATTTATCTTTCCCATGAGGGCTCATAATTTAAGAGGCCAATCTACTAAAGCTTAGCATGTAATAACAGTTATTAGTGTACGTTTTGTGTCACACAGGTATGAAACAGGAAGTGCAGAATTTAGTGCATTCTGTCTGTTAATGCATCCTAAGCTTTAATAAAAGGGCCCCTAAGCAAGAATAGTCTGACAGACAGCTAGGTTTCCTCTCTTGGCATGGGTCTGGCTTAAGTCATAGGACTGGCACTTCAGAAGTGTAAAACAAAAAAAGAGAAAAGAAAACTGATTGAACATTATTCCTGGCTCTCTGTTACCTAAACAGTGATTCAACCAAAAACAAAAACACAAACGCTTAAGAAAAAATATAATTTTGGTACAAAACAATTATCTTGCAAATGTAACCCTCTACATTTAGCAAATGAGTAGTAATATCTCAAGTGTGAAGACCAGATTTCTGCCTTCTATCTAGCAGTGTAGAAACTATGCTGAGACACAAATCAACTCCAGAAAAAAAATAGAGAACATGGGCCCATTTGAGTAGAATTTACTAAAAGACCTATTTCACTAAAGTGTGGTAACATTTTGCACTTAATGCATCTTACGTGTAAAAACCTAAGGTGCAGTAAATTCAAAATTGGAGTGATAAATGCAGGGGTTGCGGCTAGTATCTGCCCTGCATTTACTGCACAGGCTCCACATTACAGGCCTCAGTATAAACAGACCAAAACTTCAGAACCTGTGCCAGCACAACCCTACCCCCTACCACTCCTGATCAAGAGCCATATTTCAACCCTCTCTCTCTACTATCAGGACCTACCTGGGGGGTATCCCTAGTCATCTAGTGAACGGGGCAGGAGCAATAGGTGCTCTGTATTGATAAAATGCACATTAAACAGTGCTCTTGGTTTATAAAAAAGGTATAAAGGTCCTTCTTGGTTAAAGACAATCTGTTAGTACCAGAGCTATGGCTATTTCGGTGGTAGGGATGACGCTTTGCAATAATCTGGTTGGACAACTGAGAATGAATAAGAACTTTCAGAGTTTTAAAAATTATTTAAATATTTTTATAGTTTTTTAAGTGGTTAAGAAGCAGTGACTGAAGGAATGAAATGATTAATGGAAATATCTGCATATTGTTTTGTTTTGTGTTTTATACTGCTTTTTTGGTGGGTTTTTATCTTATGATTATGGCGCTTTTTTTTTGGGGGGGGGGTTGTAATCAGCTTAGGTATAAGTGGAAGACAAGTTTAAAAAAAAAAATAAGTGTCTGCTACAGTGGTCAAATTCTGCCCCAAGAAAACTGGCCAACCAATTTCTTGTAAGGATAAACCACAACATGAATTGAAGAAACTATGGGACAGGCATATGGGATCTCTTAGAGGGAGGCAGAGATAGTGGATGATAGGATGGGCAGATTAGATGGGTCATATGGCCTTTATCTGCTGCCATTTTTTTCTGTTTATTCAACATGATATGTTGTTGGTACCTTTGTTTTCCCCATTATTATTCTTATTATTCCTGAGCTAAACTTGTGGAAAATGTGTTTTACCTTTTTTGACCTGCTCTTTCCTTTTGGAATTTCACATCAGTCTTTGTATTGATTGAATATTTTATGTTGTTACATAGTTTAAACACTAAACATATTTTCAAAACAACAAAAAACCTACAATTTTTTTAAATCAAATGTAATAGCTTTGCCTGTTATCTAGTAAAACAGATAAGTAAAAACTTAATGCCTCATGCCATATAAACACTGCTGAGGTTTAAAGGAAAAAAAAGGTACAAAGTTAAATAAAGCCTTCCTACCGTCTTCAGCAGCTCAGCAGTGTCCTCCGTGCTGACAGTGCTGTGACAAGATGAAATGCCCTTTAGCACAGTGTTTGTCTCCAACAGGGCCTGAGTTGGTGGATCTCTCACCTCTGAAGCAGGCTTACTAGGGCCACTTTCTGTACTTCCTTGCACAGATGGGCGGTCCGGGCCAAAGGAACCTTTTGAAATGGTGTGTCTCATCGATGCTTTCTGGAGCACTGCTGAGGTGGCTTTGGTGGGGACCCATAAGTCCATACTGGGCAAAATATACCTGGCTTTTCTGAGATTCTTGTAGGTTTCAATTTCTTCATCGGAGCTAGTCTCTGATTTTTCAGTGTCTTCGTTGTCACTGCTGTTACTAGTGACATCTGAGGAGCTAGAGCCCGGTTTCTTCCGGCTTCGGTGCTTCCGCCAGCCTTTTATAAATGAAGACTTCTTCTGTAAAAGGAAAATAAACCCTCACATACAGCTGTGCTTTTTTCCTATAGGCACTGCAGTCTAGTGCTCCTCATGCATAAAAGCAGCAGTCTCTCTCCACCGCACTCGTCTACCCCACCTCTGTGGCTCTATCTCCACTTTTATTTTTTTTAATTCTTTATTCATTTTCAAATTGAACAGCAAGTGCACAAAAGAATATATTATACAAGTTATTTCACAATAGCACATTAATCTCTACCACATAAAAATCTAGTGATATAATAACCCCCCCATCCTCCCCTCCTTTATCACATTTTCAATAGGAATAAACACACATATTATATAGCATATTATAACCTATTATGTAAAATTATTCCCAACTCCCTCCCCTCTTTAATGTGCTAAAAAGGAAAAGGAAAAGAGAAGAATTGATGACTACTCACCACAATATGTTGCCAATGACCCCCATATTTTTATAAAGTTAGTATATGTCCCTCTTTGTACTGCTATTGCTCGTTCCATTTTAAATATATGGCATAATGAATTCCACCAAAATGTATAACTAAGATATTATCTATCTCCACTTTTAACATGTACAATCTGCATGTGCTCATGGGAGTCAGGGAAGCAGTAAGCTCACAGCACAGTGCTGGGGGCAGGAGTTAAGAAATTGGCTCTGCTTTTCTCCCTCTGAACTGTCAATTAAATATGTAAAGCTAGAAATAACAGGATGGTTTTAGGTGCTTGGCCCCAATACCCAGTCTTCGTGTGCATGCTCTTTCTCTGAAATATCCCATTACATGAGCTGTCTCTCTTCGGTGCAGAAAGTGAAAGCATGACTGTATATTGCATTGCTGTTACCTGTGTTGTATTTGTTCTGTGGCAGGGCAGTGTATGAATGTGTGCCTAAGGAAAGTTCCCACTGCTGCTGGCCATGCTTTGAAACTAAAAATCAAAGCTGAATAAAAAACACACTAATCTGAAATTTAGCCGTTATGCTGGAGAGAGGATGGAATACCTGATAACCAAGCATGAATTTCCATTTGCTCAGACACTGTGAATCTGTCCTGCCTGGTAATTCTGATGCTATTTTGGCCCAGTGACCTAAGAGATAACAAACACACATCAATCTTATAATGCGTAATAAAAACATACTGGGGGTCAATATTCAGCCTGTGGTGGTTTGCTACCATGGGCAGATCCTAGACCAGTGTCTCGCAAACCTTTTGAAGCTGCGACACACTAAACTGGGAGCCGCGTCTGGAGGGTGCGGAGGCCCTCCAGAAGGGGCCCTGAGCTTGCTATTAGTTCTGCGAGAGGAGGAGAGGTGCCAGCACTAACTGATTGTCTACAGGACATGCCTCTCGCTATGAGAGGCACGTCCTGAAGGCAGTCAGCTAGCACCTCTCCTTGGCAGCGTCTCGCGGCATACAGTTTGTGATACACTGTCCTAGACACTAGTACTGAATATCTGGTACATTAGCAGCCCAGAAGCAATCTGGGTCTGGTTGACAATCAGTGCCAGTTCCCAGATAGCTATCAAGGTAAGTTAGAATTAACAGTGGTGCCCGGATAACTCCTGGCTCTGCCTTAGTTCCATCCAAACACTAACCAGAGAGTGCCATGGTGGTCAGTACTGAATATCAGTGGCAGTCTCAGTCAGTGTGATTTGGAATACTGTGTGCAATTCTGGAGGCCACACTACCGAAAAGATGTGCTGAGAGTAGAGTCGGTGCAACTGATGGCCACCAGGATGTTCTCAGGGCTCAAGGATCTATCGTACGAGGAAAGGCTGAAAAATTTGCGGCTGTACTCACTCGAGAAACGTAGGGAGAGAAGAGACATGATCGAGACGTTTAAGTATATTACCAGTCGTATCGAGATGGAAGAAGAGATTCTCTTTCTCAAAGGACCCTCAGCCACAAGAGGGCATCCGCTCAAACTCAGGGGCGGGAAATTTCATGGCGACACCAGGAAATATTTCTTCACCGAGAGAGTGGTTGATCCTTGGAACGAGCTCCCGGTGCAAGTGATCGAGGCAAACAGCGTGCAAGAATTTAAGAGCAAATGGGATGCCCATGTGGGATCCCTTAGAGGATTAAGCCAAGGGAACCTGTCACCGGGAGTGGGATCCCTAGGATAGTAGACTTGGGGGTGGGTCAGTAGAGTGGGCAGACTGATGGGCTATGGCCCTTATCTGCCGTCATCTTCTATGTTTCTAACTAGACAGGAGCCCTCATAATAAGTTAAATCACACTGAACATTTACTCCATTTTTGAACCTCTATAGCATTTGGTTCCTCACAGCTGTGCTAGCAGTAAATTTAAGAGACTGAGATTAGGAGTGAGGTTTGCTACTGTATGCACAAACTTACCTATTTGGAAACACTGCTCCTGTGAGATACTGTGAACTAGACTCTCAGGGGTCAATATGCAAAACCATTTAGCCAGCCGATGACAGTTAAATTGCTTAGTTAGGGCTAGCTGCTAATATTCAGTGGCATTTAACCAGCTAAGTACTGCTGAATATTACAGTTAATGCCAAACACAAAGCTGGCTGTTTGGGGGGCATTCCAGGGGCGCAGCCAGCACAAAAAAGGGATTGCATAAATGTCTGTCCTATTTTTATGTGGTAACCAATGACTGCTTAAGTAATAAATATTGACTTAAGTGGCTATTTGTTAGTTGGCTTAAAAATAGCCAGATATTTAGAGCTGAAGCCTGCACAAATTCCAGTTCTGAATATCCGGGAATAACACTGTCGGTGAGCAAAATGCTCACTGCCAACAGCTAAAAACTGATCCCTCATACACTCTTTAATGCCCTGGGACATGATAGAAAAAGTCTGTGTATTTTAGATTAGCAAAAACAATAGTTAGTTTACTGAGAACTAGATAACAAGTGACCCCTGGAGAAATTTCATCGACAGCAGCCAACAAAAAGAGGCAGCACTGAGAGAGCGGACAGCCACTAAGACACATTTGTTTACAATACATCAAGAGGCAGTTCAGGGCTAGCATCTCAGTACATAGGAATGTCAGCAAGAAGTACATATCAGCTGAAAAGAGGGGAGGTCAAAGAGGAATCTGTAGCCTGGAACCGATACACTGTGAAAATACAGCCCCCGGGGAAAGAGATGCACATGCAGAATACTGAGGGGACCTGGGGTTATATTCACAACTATATAATAACAAGCAACAGAAGAAGCTGCAAATTTCTCAGCAAGGAAGACATGCTCTAAAAGTGGCTGCAGTTAAAAATATCTTACCTACGCCATATTTTTCTAACAGCTCAATGAACTTTGCTTCCTCCTCTGGGCTCCATTTACCTTTCTTCAGCCCTTGGCTTATACCTTTCAGATACCTGCCAGAGAAGGGAGAGACACATGTATGCAATACAGCGTCTATACCAGTATGTTCATCAGACAACTTACAAAATGTTACCCCAAACATTCCCACTAGTGCTCACTTCATTAGAGCCTTAATTAGCATTGAAGTATTTTTCTTTTTGTACTAAAGTCCATTGGATCTGTCAGCTGAAGTACGTATTGGGCCATTTAATTGATTCTCCAATGACTTCAGCTTTGAGAATTAACATAAAATTCCTTCATTAAAAGATAGCACAAAAACATCATCTTTAAAAAGTGGTTTAGTTTAGCTTATTTTTAATTCTGCTATATTGCCTTTCATAGGACCAGAAAAAAAAAAAGCAGTTTACATATGAGAAAAGTGAAAAAAATGGTTTACTTATAAAGGGGAATATGACAAAAAGAACCAAAAGCGATAAATGACACAAACACATAACAAAGAAGTACCAAACTAAAGGGATAAATCACAACAGTAAAACAAGAAAGAGATGTTTAAAAAAGAATTTTAAATACCCTGCAGAAAATTATTCACTGAACATGACATTGTGTGCCTGGTCAGACCAATGGTTCATCAAGCCCAGCATCCTGTCTCAGACAGTGGGCATTCTGGATCACTGGTAAATTCCAGTAGGAAAAATTCATTTCACAAAATACACTCTGCACACTCCCAATTGGAATCCATAGTCTTCTTTGAACAGTTTAGGCCCACATTTACTAAAGATAGCGACTCAATCGCTGTTGGCCGATTCTCTGGCTGATTTTCAAACAGTGACTGATTCACTATCAAGTTGGCTTGCAAATGATTTGCACAGAGGCGCAAATCATTTGAATGCAAACTCACTGACTGAATCGCTCACTGAGCGATTGAGTTGGTGCAGAGCCCTGAAAGTAGTGACAAGAGAAGCAGCCTCCTGTCACTGCTGTCAGGGCTTCTGCCGGGTTTAAATTTTTTTTTTTTAATGGCAGAGATATTTTGCATGTATTGCATGCAAAATATCTGCCTAATAAAAAGAAAAAATGCTCCCCCCTCCAACAAAGCGCCCCTCCCTCCATCCAACTAAAAAAATGGCATGAGAGATGCCCACTCCCTCCTGCCACCATACACTAAATCGGACACTCTCCCCCCAATATGGCAGGAGGGATGCCCTCTCCCTCCTGCCATCGCCCCCACGCGACGTGATATGGCAGTAGGGATGCCCATTCCCTCCTGCCGTTGGGCCCCTCGGGTCTCTTCCCCCTCTCCACCCCTCTCTTTAAGTCGGGAGCAGGAGGGGTGCTCTTCTGCCAGCTGCCTGTCAGCAATGCGGGCCACTGGCCCCACTCCGTGAATCATGTGATGCACAGGGAGGGGGGCCTAAGGTCATGATTGGCTCAGGCACCTCCCTTGGGAATAGCCTACAGAAGTCCCTGATTGGCCAAAACAATGGCCTACATTGTAGGCATCTTCACGAGTCTAGAGAGATGCCTAGCATAAGAACATAAGAAACGCCCTCTCTGGATCAGACCGAGGTCCATCTAGTCCGGTGATCCACACACGCGGCGGCCCATTTAGGTACTCCTTTTTGGAGACCTGGATTTACCGTATCCCTCAATATGATATGCAAGAAGGTGTGCATCCAACTTGCGTTTGAATCCCAGAACAGTAGTCTCCTCCACAACCTCCTCTGGGAGTGCATTCCAAGCACCCACCACGCGCTGTGTGAAACAGAATTTCCTGACATTTGTCCTAAACCTGCTGCCACTCAGTTTCAGTCTATGTCCTCTTGTCCTCGTCACATCAGAATATTTAAGTAATGCTTCTTTTTGGTCTATTTTATCAAATCCTTTTAATATTTTAAAAGTGTCTGTCAAATCCCCTCTTAGTCTTCTCTTCTCAAGGGTAAACAGCCCCAGCTTCCTGAGTCGATCTTTGTAGGTCAAATTTTCCATTCCTTTGATAAGTTTCGTGGTTCGCCTCTGCACCTTTTCCAGCAGAGTTATATCTTTTTTAAGGTATGGAGACCAGTGTTGGACACAGTATTCTAAGTGCGGTCGGACCATTGTTCTATAAAGTGGCATTATGACCTCCTCCGTTCTACTCGTAATCCCCTTCTTAATTATGCCCAACATCCCGTTCGCTTTCTTCGCCGTCGCCGCCGCCGCACATTGTGCCGATGGTTTTAGGGTACTGTCAATCAGTACCCTCAAATCCCTTTCCTGCTCGCTTTTTGCTAACTTCACCCCCAACATCCTGTACTCATGTTCCTTGTTTTTCTTTCCTAGATGCATCACCTTGCATTTGTTTATATTAAAGTTCATCTGCCACTTTATCGCCCACGTTTCCAGCTTGTTCAGATCTTTCTGGAGGTCCTCGCAGTCCCTTTGAGAGCCAACTGCCCGACATAGTTTTGTATCATCTGCAAACTTAATTATATTGCATGTTGTATCCTCTTCCAGGTCGTTTATAAAAATATTGAACAAGATAGGCCCAAGAACTGAGCCCTGGGGCACGCCGCTAATCACTTTCTCCCAGTCCGAGAATTTCCCATTTATGCTAACCCGTTGCCTTCTGTTTTCCAGCCATTTGCCGATCCATCTGTGTACTTCTCCTTCAATTCCATGGCTTATTAGTTTCTTCATAAGCCTTGCATGAGGGACTTTGTCAAACGCTTTCTGAAAGTCCAAGTAAATTATATCCACTGGTTCTCCACCATCCATTTGTTTGTTCACTTTCTCAAAGAATTGTAGTAAGTTTGTCAAACATGATTTCCCTTTCCTGAAACCGTGTTGACTATCCCTTATTAGATTGTGGTCTTCCAAGTGTTGTACAATGTTCTCTTTGATTAGTGTTTCAATTATTTTCCCTGGAACCGATGTGATGCTCACAGGTCGGTAGTTTCCTGGATCCCCTCTTGATCCTTTTTTGAAAATTGGGATGACATTAGCTATCCTCCAGTCTTCTGGTATTTGTCCAGTTCTAATTGACATGTTAGCCACTTAGTAATAGATCGCCAATTTCCTCCTTGAGTTCCTTTAATACTCTCGGGTGAATTCCATCCGGTCCAGGGGATTTGTCGCTTTTTAGTTTGTCAATCTGGGAGTAAATCATGTCCAGCGTCACCTTCACTGTTGTTAGGCTTTCCTCTGTGGCCCCGGTGAATATCTTCCCTGTGTCTGGCATTATTGAAGTGTCCTCATTTGTGAAGACTGAGGCAAAGAATGTATTTAACCTGTCGGCAACCTGTTTATCCTCTTTAATTGACCCTTTCTTTCCATGATCGTCGAGAGGTCCTACCGCCTCTCTTGCTGGTTTCTTTCCCTTTATATATCTAAAAAAGGGCCACCTAAGCTCACCTAAGACCACTTCCAGGTGAAACTATGCACGCGCCTAGCCTTGGACAAGTTTAGGTGGGCCTACGTGCCTTCCCTAGACTCGAAGACACCTACAATGTAGGCAGCCTGCCTCGGGGTGTTGTTTTTTTTTTTAACGTGCGTCCCGATTGGCTGGTTCGACAGCAGTAGGACAAATACCGCCACCTACAATTGGGACGCCATTTATAGAATTTGCCCCTAAAAGTCTGCCCCGCACTGTCTTCATGTTCCAGTAATTACTGGAGTTCCCATTGAAGCCATATACAGAGCACAGACCATGCAAGTCTGCCCAGTACTGGCCTTAGTTTTTAAATTTATACCATTCATTTTCTAATTAGAGATCTTCTATGTTTATCTTACACTCTTTTGAATTCCATCACTGTTTTCTTCTCCACCACCTCTCTTGGGAGGGCATGCCAGACATCTACCTCCTTTCTCCGTGAAAAAGAATTTCCTATCATTACGCCTAAGTCTACTCCTCTGCACTCTCAATTTATGCTCTTTAGTTTTACCATTTTCCCTTCTCTGGAAAAGATTGTACCAGCCCTATTATTGCTTGGCTGACTGCTGTTAAATTTCTGCCCCACTTTATCAATGTTCAAGCAAAACACACAGCCCAGGGCTCTTTAAAACTTTAAAACCACCTGTTTTCCATCTCATCTTCAGACTTCACTCAGCCAGAGCAGCTCACTTTCTGTGCTCATTCAGTTAGTGATTGACCGGAAACAAGCAAAGAAGTCGTTGATTCCATTTCCCTCCCCCATGTTCCATGACATCATCAACAGGAAATTTTGTGACATCAGAGAATGGCCACATTACTGGTTTCTATCATGCCAGAGTGACAGACATCTCCTCCTCATGGCATAGGTACCTATCATAGCAATCATCCCAGGACCCAATGGAGATGTTAAACTCTGCTTGTTCATAAAGCTGAGTTTTCTTCAGGTCCCACTCTATGTTAGAGCCTCAAAGTATCACCTCACTAAAGTCATAATTCAGAGCGTCCTCAGCACTGATTACACCAATATCCACTGTTGTGTTTTTCCATACGTACATGCTGCTAAACATCTCTTCCACTTCAATTATCTGAATTGAGAAACTATTAATGAACTTATCAATACTGTTCGTTAAACTCAGAAGTATAACATCGCAATGCAGCAACATAGTACATGCCAGCAGATAAAGATCAGTATGTGTGACAGTTTTTCATATTTTATATGGTCAAGGACAATCATAACTGCTAGAATAAATCTCCTGGACATGCTTTTAAAAAAGCAGTTTTATCTTCAATTGCCCTCCCAAAACCAAATGAGGTCACTTCTTTGAGCAGGAAATTCCCAGGGGAAAATATCCATTAGACCTAGGTTCTTCCAGGAATGAGAATAAGATAATTTCAATTTTAAAATTACAATTATTCTCTTTGGACTTCCTTAAAATGAGACAAATGTTCATATAGTAGACTAGGACACTCTCCATCCTCCTAACGTCTCCCAAGTCCCCTGATTCTTAGAACTCTCAAAAAGGTTTATCTAAGTTTCTCTTTTTTGATAGAAGCAAATATGCATTTGACTAGGCTCCCTTTCAATTTAAGCTGCATTGGAAAAAAAAAAGTCTTGTGTTCATTTTAATATACGAAGAGAGAGAGCGAGAGAGAGACTGAGATTTAAAGGATGCAAGAGCACTTTGGGATGTGTGGATGAATATGAATTCATCCCCTGCTACATTCACATCTCAATAATTTGTCAGAGGATTATTTTCTAAGTGGACTTTTATTTTCAAAATTTCTATACCGTTTTATCCGAAATGGTTCTCAAGGAGTTACATACATAAAATGTTAAAAGTCTATACAAAATAAGAAAGTAAAATAAAAATATTAAGTGCAGCATGAATTCAGTATAGTATAAATCAATTGCTGAGTCTTCAACATCTTCCTAAAAGAATTCCTCTTTCCACATTTTTTAATTTGGCCAACAAGGCAATTCCATAGCTTTAACTCCTGCACATGTAAAAGTCATAGCGTTCGTATCTACATGTTTAGGATTGGTCTTTGTTTCAACAATATAGCACCTGCAGAACACAGGGACCTTTGTGGTTGATAACAAGACATCTTATTCTTTAAAATTTCAGGCATCGTACCATATAAGAATTGATGACATAACATGATTGCCTTATACTGAATTTGAAACGCAACTGGCAACCAATGCAGTTGTTGAAGATATGGAGTAATATGCTCATATCTTGATGTTCCAGTTATCAACCTAGCTGTGGCATTCTGGACCACCTGCAATGCCCTACATCTGGTCTTAGTTATTCCCAGATACAGGATATTGCAGCAGTCCAGCCGTGACAAGACAATTGCTTGTATAACAGCACGGAGGTCAGGAAATGACAGCATTGGTTTCACCCAGTACAATAAGTGTATTTTATGGAAAACATATTTGCACTGTTTTTACTACTTGACAATTCATAGTAAAGCCCTGGTTCCAATTTTACTCCCAATACTACTCCCAATACTATCATAGACTCCCTCACTAGTAGTACCTCATCCATTACTTTTAATGTTTTTGGCCATTTAATGTGGTCTGATTTCCCCACAAACATAAGAACATAAGAACATAAGAACTGCCATCTCCGGATCAGACCTTCGGTCCATCAAGTCCGGCGATCCGCACACGCGGAGGCCCTGCCAGGTGTACACCTGGCGTAATTTATAGTCCACCATATCTTTATATGCCTCTCTTAAAGGAGATATGCATCTAGTTTGCTCTTGAAGCCTAGGACGGTTCGATTCCTCAATAATCTCCTCTGGGAGGGCATTCCAGGCGTCAACCACCCTCTGAGTGAAGCAGAACTTCCTGATATTAGTCCTGAACTTGCCCCCCCTTAGCTTCATTACATGTCCTCTAGTCCGTGTCAAATTGGACAGTGTAAATAATCTTCTCTGCTCTATTTTGTCCGATTCCTTTCAGTATTTTGAAGGTCTCGATCATATCCCCACGCAGTCTCCTTTTCTCAAGGGGAGAACAATCCTAGTGTTATAAGTCTATCCTCATATTCCAGTCTCTCCATACCCTTCACCAGTTTTGTCGCTCGTTCTCTGCACCCTCTCCAGCAGTTTTATATCCTTCTTTAGGTAGGGAGACCAATGTTGGACGCAGTATTCCAAGTGTGGTCTGACCATTGCCCTATAAAGCGGCATTATAACTTTCTCCGATCTACTCGAGATTCCTTTCTTTATCATGCCCAACAGTCTATTTGCCTTCTTTGCCGCTGCCGCGCATTGTGCCGACGGCTTCAGGGTCCTATCTATCAGTACACCCAGGTCCTTTTCTTGTTCACTACTTCCCCAGAGTTGCACCTGACATTGTATACTCGTATTCCTTATTCTTATTTCCTAAATGCATTACCTTGCATTTCTCCACATTGAACTTCATCTGCCATTTCTCTCCGCCCATGTTTCTAACCGACACAAGTCGCTCTGGAGTTTCTCTCTATCCTCCTGCGATCTGATCGCCCGGCATAGTTTTGTATCGTCTGCAAACTTGATGATCTCACTGGATGTTCCTTCCTCCAGGTCATTGATATAAATATTAAAAAGGATCGGCCCAAGTACCGAGCCCTGGGGTACTCCACTAGTCACTTTCTCCCAGTCGGAGAACTTCCCATTTATGCCCACTCTCTGCTTTCGGTTTTCCAGCCATTTGCCTATCCATCTTTGTATATCTCCCTCTATGCCATGGCTTTGTAGTTTCCTGAGAAGTCTTTCGTGTGGAACTTGTCGAACGCTTTCTGGAAGTCCAAGTATATTATGTCCACAGGCTTCCCACTATCAATTTGCTCGTTCACGGTCTCAAAAAATTGGAGTAAATTCGTCAAACACGATTTCCCTTTCCTGAATCCATGTTGACTGGGTTTCATCAAGTCGTGTGCGTCCAAGTGCCGGACTATGCTATCCTTGATCAGTGCTTCAACCATCTTGCCGGGGACCGACGTAAGACTCACAGGCCTATAGTTGCCCGGTTCCCCTCTCGATCCTTTTTTGAAAATTGGCGTGACGTTCGCTATCCTCCAGTCGTCCGGTATCTGTCCAGTTCTGATTGTCAGGTTTGCAAGTTTTTGCAATAACTCTCCGATTTCAACCTTCAATTCCTTTAAGACTCTCGGGTGAATTCCATCCGGTCCAGGGGATTTGTCACTTTTAAGTTTGTCGATCTGATAGTATATCTGGTCTAAGTCCACTTCAACTGTGGTGAGGCTGTCTTCTATTTCTCCTGGAAACACTTTCTCCGCTTCAGGTATTGTTGAGGTGTCTTCCTTCGTAAAGACAGACGCAAAGAAGGAATTTAGTTTGTCTGCGATTTGTTTATCTTCCTTGATGTAACCCTTTTCTTCCCTGGTCGTCCAGGGGTCCCACTGCCTCTTTTGCAGGTTTTTTCCCTTTCACGTATCTAAAGAAGGGCTTGAAGTTTTTGGCCTCCTGGGCTATTTTTTCCTCATAATCCTGTTTGGCATCCCTCACCGCCTTGTGACATTTCTTCTGATCATCTTTATGTTTGTTCCAGGCTTCGGTTGTCTTTATGCATTTCCATTTTTTGAAAGAGTCCTTCTTTTCTTTTATGGCTTCCTTCACCTGTATGGTAAGCCATGCCGGTTCTCTTTTGCTCTTTGTTCTCTGATCTTTGGAAATCCTCGGAATGTAGAGATCTTGTGCTTCTGTGATAGTATTTTTCAGTAGGGACCATGCCTGATCTACCGTTTCAAGTTTGTCCACCATCTTCTCTAGTCGTTTTTCTACCATGGCCCTCATGCGATCGTATTTACCCTTTTTAAAGTTTAAGGTGGTGGTTAAGGTTTTGGCATGTTTCCCTTTCCCCGATGTCAAGTTTAAAGTTGATTACATTGTGATCACTCGTTCCCAGTGGAACCACGACTTCCACTTCTGTTATCGGTCCCGTGAGGCCATTAAGGACCAAGTCCAAGGTGGCGTTGCCTCTTGTCGGCTCTTTTACCATTTGTTCCAGGAAGCAATCCCCTAGCACCTCCAGGAACTTGGCCTCCTTGCCGCAGTGGAGGTTGCTAGTTTCCAGTCTAATCCCTGGGAAATTGAAGTCTCCCAATATAATTACATTGCCCGTCTTGCATTCTTGTTTGATTTCCTCCATCATTTCTGAGTCAGTTTCCTCCGCCTGTCCTGGAGGACGATAGTAAAGGCCAATTTTCGTATCTGCGCCATATTGACCAGGAATTTTGATCCAGAGTGACTCAAGCTTCTCTTTCATTTCTGTTGTAACCATTTCAACAGAATCTATTCCCTCCTTAACATATAGAGCAATACCTCCACCTTTCTGCCCTACTCGATCTCTTCTATACAGTTTGTATCCCTGAAGTACTGTGTCCCATTTGTTTTCTTCATTCCACCATGTTTCTGTTATGCAAATGATATCCAATATGTCATGTCTCGCTATTGTCTCTAGTTCCCCCCATTTTGTTACCTAGGCTTCTAGCATTCGTATACATACATCTAAGTTCCCTTCGTGTTACCTTTTTGGACCTTCTACTCTTGGCCGTCCCTATAGTTTCAATTACGGTATCCTTTACTGCTCCTGTGTTATCACCCTTGTTTGCTGTGTGTTCGTCCTCTCCTGTGTCTGAGTTGTCCATTCCTGCTTTTTCTCCCTTATTGGCTGTGAGGTCGTCTTCTCTTGTGTAGGAGTAGTAGTCCTTGGCTTCTTCGCCAGGGCATCCTGCTATCCGTGCCATCGACCGGTGGTCGACTGTCGGCTTTCCCCTATCTTTCAGTTTAAAGCCTTCTCGATTGCCTTCTTCATGTTGCCTGCCAAAACTCGTGCTCCTTCCTTGTTGAGGTGTAGTCCATCCCTTCTGTAGTACTTGCTTTTTCCCCAGAACGCCGTCCAGTTGCGCACGAAGTCGAAGCCTTCTTCTTCGCACCATCGTCTCATCCAGGCGTTGATTACTTGCAATTCCCCTTGTCTCTTTCCATCTGCTCTGGTACTGGGAGGATCTCAGAGAAGGCCACCTTCACCTCCCTGATCTTCCAGTTGTCTTCCGAGTGAGCGGAGCTGGCCCTTCACTCTTCCCCTGTCATACTTCCGCCCGCTCACATCATTTGTTCCCACGTGGATAAGCACAGCGGTGTCCTCGTCCCCATGCGCCATCTATGATCCTGGAGATCCTGTTGGTCACATCCTTCACTCTTGCTCCAGGCAGACAGGTGACGACTCTGTCCTCTCTTCCTCCTGCGGTGTGGCTGTCCACATGTCGTATAATGGGAGTCGCCTACGATGATCCCCATCTTCTTTATTCGGGAGTTCCTTGGGGGGGCGTAGGTCCACGTCCTTGGAGTAGGGCCAGTCTTCTTCCTCCAATGATACTCTTGAAATTGTTTCCTGTTCTTTGGGTGGGGGCGATGTCTTCCTGTGCTCTCACTATTCCTCCTGGTGTGCGGTTGTCTCCTACCTCGTCTTCGGTTTCTTCTGGGTTTGCATGGGTGTCTTCTCTCCTCACATGGGTTCCTGAGTACAGTTATTCCAGCCCTGGGATCTCTACGTGGTGCTGATGAGCTTCCTCTATGAACATTTCTAGTTTCTTGACCTCGTCGTTTGGGGCTGTACTCCACTAGAATCTTCTCCTGTGCTCGGATTCTGTCTTCGAGTTCCATCACTGTTCCTTCCAATAGTCTTACCTGACATTTCAAGCTATCCATCTCCATGCATCGATTGCAAATGTATGCCTGGATCCCCGAAGGGAGGTAGTCATACATATTGCAGCCGATACAGAAGACCGGAAAGCTCACCTTCTGACTTCTTTGGCTTCCATTTCTTACTTCCCTTGTGTGTGCTTGTGTCCCCTTGCCTGCTGTTTCCTTATGTTGCTTGCCTTGCTGTGTCTTTTTGTGTGTGCTGTCTCCGCTCTACCTCACCTTGATTGTATGTGTGGGTTTGTTCCCTTGGCGTCTGTCTCTTCCTTACCTTCTGTGTTTGTCGCTTCTTACCGTTTAGTCCTCCTCGGTGTTCTTGATAGTAGATACTTGATAGTAGATACTCGTCCCTTGCAAGGCCCTTCGCAAAGGCGCTCTCGCTAAGGCGAGCGCCTTTACCGCTCGCCTTCGCCGCGCGCCGAACGGCTGGGCGCCGTTGGCTCCGCTCAGCTTCGGTTTGCCTTCCTTCCTTCTGCTTTTGCCCTAAATCCTCTGTCTCTCTCTTCTGCTTTCTCCTGCTTGCCTCCTTGTCTTGCAATGTGCTCCGAGATTGGCCCCTCCCCTTTTAAGGGGGAGTTTCGGTGGCTGATGTCAGGGGTGGGCGGAGCTAACTCTCGCCGATCCCCTTAGTCTCCTGCCTCTTCTCTCCCCTTCTCAGCTTCGGTTTGCCTTCCTTCCTTCTGCTTTTGCCCTAAATCCTCTGTCTCTCTCTTCTGCTTTCTCCTGCTTGCCTACATTCAATCTTAAACCCTGCTTCTACATCCATCCAGTGATTTCACTCATTTAACTACTCAACAGCTTTTCCAACACATCTCCCCATACACACACTGGGGGGGAAAAAAAAAAAGATATCATCCGCATAAATACGGTATTCAACTCCTAAAGATTGAAACAACTGACCAAATGTTGAGTGAATGAACACTTACATAGGGTATGTTAATTACATAGATGTTACATAGGGCACGGCCATTTTCAGAGTTTTATGACTTGCCTCTCAGTGATGTTACAAATCATAAAACTCTGAAAATGACCATTATCTCTGTACCACCTTCTTGGCAACTAAGACAGAGAGATACAGGCTCACCTTTATTCTGTAGAAAAAATGCTAAAAATTCTTAATTGCAAATCTCAGATCTCACATGCAAGATGCTAATTACCTGTCTCTACATTGACTGTCACTCCTTCCTGGCACTTCTGTGCGAATTTTATACCAGTCACGTTCTCCAAATTTAGCCACAGCTTTCAACAGCAACTATAATGAATGACACACAAAAGCAAAGCAAAAAATTACTCAGTGCATTTGCAACTGCTGGCATCTCTGCTTTCCCCTGCCTGGAATGAAACAAAATGTTTGGCCTCAGTGCAAAATATATTGGGACCCTTGCAAAAATCCTTTAAGGTTTGTAGAAAAGGAAAGGGAGCTCACAGCATCCTCCTCTGGTGTCCAGGATCCTTTTTTCAAGCTGGGATCCACAGATTTTGTCCAGCGATGAAGGAGCTGCATGGAATCTCTTCCTTCCATATAATATGCCACTAAAAGAAAATATTTCACAATAAATACTCAGTATGATTAAAGCCATTCAGCTTGCTCAAAACAAATCACTTTTCATAGATGTTTCTTTGCTTAGTTTGGGGGGAGGCAGGGGAGTATGGCGGTCATATTAGGGGTACGGGTAAGGGAGTAAATAAGCACCAGCACTTGGGAAGACATCACAATTCATAACCCTTCTGCTTCACTTCTGCTTTCGAGTTTCCTCCTGCTCCTGTTGAAACCAAACCTGAGATTTTGGAGCCATGAGAATTGGTTCACAGTTAACTGAGGATTTTTCCTCTTATTTGTAATAAGCATCTCACCTCAACATACCTAGTCTCAACTGGGGGATCACTCAGAACTCTGCAATCAGGAAACCTAAATCTGGACACCAGATGTCATTTTTGAGGAATGATCACAATTCTTCCCCTCGACCTGTGTGGGTTATGAACACTACCTATGCAGCAGCCTCAACCCCAGCTGACAGGGAATGAACTGGAAGCCTTCTAGATAGGCTTGGAGTTATAGGTTTCAGATAAAATGATAGGGGAATAAACACCAGGAAACATTATTTAGACCAAACAAAAACGCTATCTCCCTCCCAGTGCTTTAGCACTATAGTTTGGACAGTTATGTGACAAAGATCACCGTAGCAAAACTGTGCATTTTATATTTTTGAAGCATGGTAAATTAAAAAAAATATATTTTAAACTGTGTGTTTGTGGTTTCCACATGCTTGCTGTTCTGCAAAATATGCTACATTGATTGAATCAATCTATTTGAGGTCTTTATGATTCTTTATAGTGTACTCTGGTTTGAGCTTTTGTAAAGACAGATTAAATACAGGCAATCCCTGGTTTAAGAATGCTCGATTTACATTGAACTCGTACTTATGAATTGGGGCACTGCCTCTCCCTTCCTGTGCCAACGCGCCACTTCTTTCTCTCTTCCTGTCCAAACGTGACCATCTTCCTTCTTCCTTCCGTGTCCCAATGCACCCCTTGTCATTCTGCGTCCCAAATTTGTGCCTCCCACGGGCGTTTACCTCCTCTGGCCCGCTCCCTTCTTCCAGCTGCACTTTTCTTGGCAAAGCCGCGAGCGGCAGCTCCCGCACATGGTCCCCTGGTCTTCGCAAAGCCGCAATTGGTGGCTTTCTGCATGCAGCACGCTGACCAAGAAGCCTTTCCCCCGATGCAGACGTCAAAGGGAAGGCTTCCTGGTTAATGGACCGCTTGCAAGAGCCGCCAATCAAGGCTTTGCAGAAGCTGCTGCTCGTGGCTTTGCCAAGAAAAGTGTGGCTGGGAGGAGGGAGTTGGCTAGAGGAGGTAAACACCTGCGGGAAGCATGAATTTGGGATGCGGAACAGAGGGATGTGTTGGGAGAGGAAGGGAGGAAAAGGGACTGCATTGGCATAGGAAGAGAGAAGCACAGAAGGAAGAGACTGCGTTGGGACACAGAAGGAAGGGAGGGAGCGCAAATTTTGGATAAAGAACGGAAGGAAGAAAGGAGGGAGGGAGCATGAACTTGGGAGATAGGCTGTAACAATGGAGGGAGTGAGGAAAATAGATGCTGAGGTGGGACAGGGAGAATTGTTGGGCACAGATGTCTGAGTGAGGGAATGGGTTATTTTACCACGTCAAGCTATTTTAGCACTAAGTTTCCTTTTAATTACTAATAACAGGATTAACAGTAAAATAACCTGGCTTAAAAGTAGTCCATGTTGATAACTCCCCCCCCCCACCCAATTCATATAATCAGACACGATTTAGCAAACCGCTCTCAGGACCTAAAAAAACAGCTTAGGAATACGAGGGTCATTTCATAAATAATGCACACTGGGTTTTTTTTTTCCAAGTATTTCTTTACAAATCTTCAATATAGTCTCCCTGCTTTGCAATGACCGAGTCCCAATGTCCGGGAAGCTTCATTATTCTATCCAAGACACTGTTTTGTTCAGTTGCCGAATGGCTCAGGTACCGGCGGAAGAAAGCTCTTCCACAGATGCAAAACAATGTCCACGCAAAGGTTGTTTCAACTTTGAAAAAAGGTCGAAGTCTGGTGGACTCATGTCTGAACTGTAGGGCGCATGAGGTAACACCTCCCAGCCTTATTCGTGTAGTTTTTCAATGATGAGTGGAGAGCTCCATCTTCCCCACAACCAAAAAAAATTTTTATGAGCACAAACAAAAGTCAAACAAATGATGATTTTTGCTTATGATCATGAAGGAGTCATCATCACAGACAAAGTTCCATGTGGAAGAAGTGTCACAGCGGTATATTAACATGATTCTTTCCAAAACATGCGCAGAAAAATGCACATAACCCGACCTCAGTTGCTCTTGGCTGGGCCACTCATTCTTCATGACAACGCTCGCCTGCACATAGGGAATGTCATTGAAAAACTACATGAATATGGCTGGGAGGTGTTACCTCATGATCCCTACAGTCCAGATATGAAACCACCAGACTTTGACCTTTTTCCAAAGTTGAAACAACCTATGTGTGGACATTGTTTTGCATCTTTGGAAGAGCTTTCTTCCACCAGTACCCGAGCTATTCGGCAACTGAACTAAAACGGTGTCTTGGATGGAATAATGAAGCTTCCCGGATGTTGGGACTCGGTCATTGCAAAGCAGGGAGAATATATTGAAGGATTGTAAAGAAATACTTGAAAAACAATAAAACATGTAAATTAAAAAAAATAGGGTGCATTATTTATGAAATGGCCCTCATATTTATAAAATGATATCAGAAAAAGACCATCCACCCTGTTTCATCTGCCCATCCTACACCAACTACTCTCAGAGATCCTCTGTGCTTATCTATGATTTCCTGAATTCAGATGCATCCACCACTCTTTCTATAAAAAAAACATTTTCATGAGCTGTAACTGTATACAAGTGGTATAAGAACTAAGCAAACTATGAACATAAGACCTGGTCGAGGACTCCAGGGACTTTGATTTGGAACCATAGATCTACTGCAATTTTTTTAAATTACAGTATTGCAATAATTACTACAATAGCTGAGACATGTCCTTTCCACCTTAATACATATACAGTATTGTTTAAATATCAATATGGAAGATGAAACTGTTCAGATAGTTACACTAACAAAAAATGTATCATTTAGAAACCCCCCCAAAAAAACAAAGCTCTGACTAAAACTTAGGTGAAAGTTCAACTGGAATTTCCTGCCCCCTAAATTAAGATCTTAAATGTAGGTGACTAAACTTAGGCCTGTTATTATATTGCCTATATAAAAGTGCCATGCACTGAAAAATCAGTGCTAAACTCCTAATTACTTTCCCTAACCTGGTCTTCCCCTCCCCAACACCATTTCTAGGTGCCTAAGACTGAAGTGAAAACAGGCTCCTACATTTAGGGACCCAACAGAGGGGTTAGGGGAGGAGATTTTCATCTAGGCAGATCTAAGCACTGAGTATCACGCCATAGGAAAGATAGACCCACTGTTTTTTGGAATAGACTTTTCATTTATTCTATGCATATCTGATTTGTCTGCTTAAGCACACCATTAAAAGTAGCAAAGTGTCAGGGAAAGCCCCACGACCTGACCATTTAAATGGCAATACAGGTCTTCAATATAAAATGTACAAGATGCTGTTTGAGGTTCTGATTCATTAGCTGTTTGCTGGCTTGATAAACATTTTCTGAAACATGGCATCTATTCATTACAGGGAGGGGTAGGTGGTGGTTAATAAACAGAAATGAGGAAGTTATCTTTACGCTTTGCTGCTCTTGAAAAGATTAGTGCATAAAGAACCATCATGTGCCAGTTGTTTAGTTTTGTATTTAACTGAATTCAATAGAAACAGTTAAAAAATAGAGCTGCTTGATAATTAGAGGTGAAGGACCCAGCTTAGAGGGCAGGTTTGTACCTAGCTTTCCTCACTGTGTTTCATTGTTGTATTCTTTCCAGTCCTAAAAGCTAACTCCTCAAACACCGACACATTTCCTCTCAGAATTCCACACTCTACATTAAAGAGAAATCACGCCTTACTTTTCTTATAGGGAATGAAGTTCCCAACTCTCATTTCTTGCACTAGCTGTAGAAGCATATGGTCCTCCTCCTTTGTAAATTCTTTCCTCTTGAAGTCTTTATTGTAGCCCTGATACTTCTGCAAGCACTGGAATGCTGTTCTGTTTGTCTTAAATATAAAAAAATACTATTCAGGCTTAAAGCAATCTTTGAATTCACATGGATCCCACATGAAGTTACTATGCCTCCTGATTTATAGCTTTTATTAGCCCGGCTAGAGGAGAGATAATGAGACCATCATAGATACAACCCTCCAAAGGGTGAAGGACATCCATATGCAAGTACCAAAAGCTCAGTCAAACTCAATTTTCAGTTTACTAGACTTTTGTCATGCTCAGCCTTACCCCGAGTTTCCAGCTATAGTCTGCCAGTCTACCAAGTTGTGCTTTTCAGCAATCTCCCTCAGTTTCTCCACCTCCTCTTTACTCCATGGTTTCTTGTTGATAGAAGGATGCTCGCTGTTTTGCCAGAACTTTCTAATCTGCTCTGGCTTGCGTGTTCCATCAAACTAGGAAAGACAAACAAAGAACTTAACTTCCGAGAAAATGGAGGACATAAAAATTAGCATCAAGATAAATGGCCAGCTAAACCAGAGTTGAGTAACCTGTGGCCCACCACTGAATTTTGTGCAGCTGTATGACCATGGGAAGTATACACAGAAAACAGCACCCACAAATATCATTAATCAGAATTTTGATATCAGTGGAACCATTGAAGAATATGACTGTCAGCCTAGAGGCCTATGGGAGATTATATCAATCTAACTCTGGCATGGGAAGGCAGATAGACCCTTAGTGCAGGGAAACTGTTTTAAGTTTCCCTGATTGAATCATGACTAGCTAAAAGGTGTTAATGTCTGATTAAGAGGGTGCTTAGGTCCAAGTGCACAGATCAAGAAACAAAGAAGCCAGAGACCTAATCCCATCACCATGCTTGCAGGTATTATACCCTCCTTTGTTAATTAAATTGACCATTGTCTCAAACAGTTTGCAAGTTCTAAACAGAAAGATACTGGGAGATACAATATTTTCTCTAGTCAGAATAAGATTCCAAGGTATAAAAGCCTGCTCTCTGCTCTATCAATCTATCTCTTTTTCTATGGAGCTATCAATGTCTCTTTTCCTATCAAGCTATCAGGAGAAGGGTCTTGGCCCTCTCTCTCTCTTTCTATCTAGCTATCTCTTGGCTCTTGGCTTGGCACTCTGGTTCTCTCTTGAGCTCTCTCTATCTCTCTGTCTATCCTTCTCTTTATCTATGGAACACGAAACATCACCCCATCCCTCTTTCTCTCTCTCTGCCTTTCCCTGAAACTTCACACTCAATTCCTTCTGGACTCTGTAAGGCAGGGGAACTGCTGGGCTCTCTATTTAAGTGTAATACTCTCTACTTAATTGTAATGATTATAAATATAGCTTTTCTGTAAGACTATTTCTATAATATATTCTTTATGCAAAAACCTCTGGCTGTGCCTCTGATTCTACTTCCTGGTGAGTCATCAGTGAGGGAACTGAACCTGGGACCTGGCGTCTGTCAGTGCGCATTTCACTTAACCCCTACCACCTAACATTGTGGGGGTGCGACCATCCTTACATTTTACAAAACTGACAATGACAATAGGACAAAACTTGTTTGGCAGTTTTAGCAACTGTTTGGAAAGACATGTATACGGTAACAAACCATTCTGGCAATAATTCATGTTCAGTGAGTCATCATATTGAGATTTTTTGGCAGTGAATTATATAGTGTATTTGTTAATTTTCTGTGCGCAGCCCACAAGAGACAGCACCAACATTCATGCAGTTCTCTGTGTATAAAGATTGTCCTCTCTTAAGAGTGACACCTACTGGCTGGCTCAAGAGTACACTTGTACCATGTTCTTTGGGGACTTAAGCTTCCTACTCTGAATACTAGGCTAGATGGAATGGGGAGAGAAAATGTCCTGGACAGATACAAATTAAGATTCCTGGAACCATAGCCCCAGTGGGATCTAGTTCTGAATGACCTGAAGGCTGATGCTAGATTGGGGGCTGAAGAGCTCCATATCACAGGCCATACTTTTTTTTCTTAGTTTATTTGCACTTTTTCTTCCCAGTTCTCTTTTTCTTTTTTTTGTTTTAAATTCTTTATTCATTTTTGTATGTTACAACAAGTATAGCAGATAAACTCATATGAACTTAAAAATACACACTTGATTAACTCTCATATAATACATTAAGTATAACAATTCATTACAAATTAATATTCTATAATATTTTAAATATTATGTAATAAACCTAATATTTAAATTATTCTTATTAAATAGAAAATCCTCCCCTCCCATCACAATATTACATACAAGTACCATTACATTGAAACTATTGATAGAATCATATATTATGAAATAACAAAAATAAAACCCACCCAGTTCTCATGTTTTTTGGTTCATTTCACAAATTAATTTTAATTTAAAAATATTAACATTCACAAATTGACTTAATATATTTTAGATACTTTTAGACAAGTACTAACCAACTACATGCATACTACCAACTCTGCCTTGTGGAAACAAGTTTTCATGTGATTCTCTCCACACTTACATTAATATTTGCAATCTTTTCCCAGTCATGTTCGTCTGTTCTTTTCCCTACCAATATCTCCTCAGTAATGAGGCTGAAAGAATGAAGAAAAAAGTTGCTTACCAGTATCAGGTGTACCTTTAAACTTTAACCCAAACATATTCATAATTTCTACAACACTTAAAATGCGACCAAAAGATTTCCTAGAACTGGAATTCAGAGAAATTTCAAAAAGGATCAGGAGTATGTGAAACTGATATACAGAGAAATGCTCTTTGTTTGAGGACACAACCTGATTTTATCACAATCACTTTTTTTTTTGGGGGGGGGAGAGGGGAAGAGACCAAAAGGGGCTATTTACTAAAATGCTCTAAGGTTTTACAGGTAACATGCACTAATTGAGTGGAGGGGTGGCCTAGTGGTTAGAGCAGCTACCTCAGCATCCGGCAGGTTGCAAGTTCAAGTCATTCTACAGCCCCTTGTGATTCTGGGCAAGTCACTTAACACTTCATTGCCCCACGTAAACTGCTTTGATTGTGTAAGTCACACAGAAAAAGCAGTTTATCAAGTCCTATGCCCCCTTTGTTAATTGCCAAATTTTAACATATGAAACTGCAAATCCTCTTTGCTATCTGTTGGGGGCATGTTCAGTTATCTTCCCAGCCAATATAAATAGACAGAACAAAAACCAGTAGGTAGAAATGACCACAGTGGAGCAGACCAAGAGGACAATGATAGGTCTTTTATTAAAGTTGTAGAATATCAAAACACAGAGCGGAAGCATGACTAAGGACCTAACATGAGCTGTGTTTCGGCTATAAGCCTTCCTCAGGAGTCCTCAAAATACTAAAAACATTACAAAATATACATAAATACAAAGCTCAGCATAGACATAATAAAGATATTATAAAGAATCAAACCATATGCATAATACAAAATCATCAGAAAATATTTAAAAATATGTAGAAAAACAATCATACAATTGATGTACATTTGAATTTGACCAAAAATTTGAGTAGGAAGAAAAATTAATGAATTAAATGAAAGGCAAAAAAAAAAAAAAAAAAAAAAGACTCTAATTAACACCCCCTAATAAAACCACAGAAGCGGTTTTTAGCGCAGGCCAGCTAGCTGAATGCTCTGCGCTGCTTCCGATGTTAATAGGAATTCAATGAGTGTTGGGAGCAGCGCAGAGCATTCAGAGCACCAGCATGGCTAAAACCGCTTTTGCGGTTTTGTAAAAGGAGGGGTAAATGAAGGGCAAAAAAAATTACTCCGTTTGATATTCAACCTGGTCTGCTCCACTGAGGTCATTCTCACTTCCTTTGTTGGTTATTGCCAATTATCTTCCCATATAGATATAGTGCAGAAGAAACTGTGAAGTCCGATCCCCAATCATTCTCTACCCTGTACTGCATTTGCGCATCTTAAGTGCTAAGGTGATACGTTAACAATGCAGCTGCATACAGCTTAGTAAACAGGAAATACAGCACAATTTTCAAAGTGATTTCCGTGGGCAAAATGTGTAAGTTCTACTGCATTGCACTTTTATCTGCATTTGTGGGAGGCTTTCCCTGGACAAGGTTAGTGCAAGGATTGCAAAAATATGTCTTAAAAAAGAAAAAAAAAAAGAGAGAGGAGTACCTGCTCATATGGAACTTCACTTTGAAAATTAATTATTTTGAAGTATGCAGGTAAATCAAAAAAACATATCCATAGACAAGGCAGTTATTTGGACAGTAGGAAAATTGCCCCATATGTATTTTCGCATAGACAATTTTCAGAGTAGTTTCTTTTCGTGCAAAGTATTTTTAACCCATGTAAATCTGCTGCCTGAAAAGCACTGTCCATCTTTCATGCTCTTTCTTAGCTCTAGAGATGGCAGTGTTCTCAGAAGAAAATGGCACACGTTTTTAACCCCACTGCAACTCCTTATAACCTTGGGAAAGGTCACTAGACTCTCTATTGCCTCAGTATCAACTTAGATTGTGGGCCCTCCAAAGACAGGAAAATACTGCTCGTAGAATATCTGAATGGAACTCATCTTCTGTTACAATTGAAAAAGACATTCTGAGTCAAATCAAAATAATCAAATAAATGAATGTTTATGCAGCCCTTTCAAACTAAATTCTAGCTGCATATGAAACAGGTGCATGTGACCATAGGTCTTCTGCGCCCAAGCTGTTTTCAAAGGTGTGTATAGCAGGGGGTGCGGAAAAGTTCTCAGCCTAACCAACTTCCTAAATTTTGAATATTATTTTGCTACCATAGCTGAAAAGAGTGTTATTTTCTTTTGCAAAGTGCCAATTTGCAGAATCTTAATGCTATGTTTTTTGGGGTTTTTTTTTTTTTTTTTACATTGTTTCAGATCATTGACTGAACCATGTCAATGAAAACTGTGGAATTTCCAAGTATAAAACTCCGAGCCATCATGAAGTTCTTATTCCTGTCGAAGAAAACGTCAAAGGAAATCCATGAATGTATGATGCAAACATTGAGTGCCTATCATACTCCACATTGAAGAAATGATGTGCAAACTTTCAGCATGGAGATTTCGAGACCAAAGCAGCAGCATGTCTGGGAGGCCTCAAATGGTGTCAACTCCTGAAATTGTTAACCATGTTCAAGATCTAATTTTGGCAGATCAGTGAATTTTGGCTAAAATAATTGCTGAGAGACTACAGATATCCAGT
Source organism: Geotrypetes seraphini (assembly GCF_902459505.1). Classification (NCBI taxonomy): domain Eukaryota; kingdom Metazoa; phylum Chordata; class Amphibia; order Gymnophiona; family Dermophiidae; genus Geotrypetes; species Geotrypetes seraphini. Next base: position 62,179,002 of record NC_047093.1, on the reverse strand, counting down.
GAACTTGCTGGGTGTATAATCCATGAGCAACCAGGTATGCAGAAGCTGTAATAACATAAAATTTTATTTGTATACTGCTATACACCTAGAAGTTTGATGTGGTTTACAGAGTCATCTAAAGGCTGAACACAAAAAGTGCATAGTATAGTACAGGAGATGAACAATTAGAATGCTCTGTGGGCTGAGTAGGGTCAGTGAGAAGAGAAGATATACAGGTCAATGCTCAATCAGAAACATATAGTACAAATGGGTTTTCAAGTTGTGCCTGAAGTGTATGTATGAGGCGGAAGATAGTAAAATGGCCAGCAGTTATCGGTTCAGATGAGCTGTCTGAAAGGAGAGAAGTTTAGTAACATAATAATAATAATAATAACTTTATTCTTGTATACCGCAATACCATAGAAGTTCAATGCGGTTAACAATAGAAGAGACTGTACATTTACAGCGATGATACATATTACAGTGTTGTTACATTTACAGAGATGTTACATAAATAGCAGTAATAAAAAGGCATATACTAAAGAAGAGACTGTACGTATACAGCGATGTTACATGTTATAGCAGTGGTACATTTACAGTGATGTTAAATGTGAGGCAATGAAAAGGCAGGGCAATTAGATAAAACAGAGATTGAGAAAGAGAGGCCATAGTGGCTTGGGAGGGGGGGCGTAGTCAGAGGGAATGGAGGCATGTCGAGGTCAGGAGGGTGCAGGGAAGGAGGGAAGGGATTTTTGCCTTTCAAGGGAGGGAAGGAGAAGGCAGGGTTATCGTATGGAACACGGGTGGGTGAAGCAAATTCAAATGCTTCCATCATATAGTTCAGTAGCAGGATGGGAAGGCCTTGTACGTGAAGCAGCCAAATTTTAACAGTGGGCGGGTTTTGATAGGGAGCCAGTGGAATTGTTTGTAGTAGGGCGTGACATGGTCCAATTTTTTTTATTCTAAAGATGAGCTAAACAGTTGAATGCTGAATTGTTCAAAGTTTGTTATAATGCTTCTGTGGGTATGAGAGATATACAATGTTGCAGTAATCTAGGATGCTGAGGATCAGTGATTGGGTGAGGATTCAGAAGAGGAGAACATCAAAATAGGAGCAGATAGATCATAGTTTCCAAAATTTGGCAAAGCCTTTGCATATAACAGCATCAACTTGGGCTTTCATGGTGAGCTTTTGGTTTAGTGTCACTCCCAGGATCTTAGTGGTTGGTTGTAGTGTGCAGAGTATGTATCCAATGGTGATCTTGTTTTCATCTGAGATAGAGGGATTTGCGAAGAAAAGATTTGGGTTTTTTTTTCCAGAGTTTAGTTTCAGTTTGTGGACCATCAGCCAATCTACTACACTGATGTTCTCGTTGATTCGTCCAGTCTACTTTGATGGTATGGTGGGAACTGTAAGGAGGACTGTGATGTCATCTGCATAGCTATAATTTTTCACTTCTATGGATGCCAGTCTTTTCCTTAGTGAGCATAGGTAGATGTTAAACAAGAACGGTGACAGTAGAGAACCAGGTGGGTGCCCAAATGCTTGAATGCTGACAAGAAACGTCATCAAGTGGACACTTCCAAGTTGATTTTGCAGCATTTTCAGTGACCTGGTACCAACATTTTGGAACTGGTTGATAAAACATGGTTAGACCACTATGATCCCAAGACAAAACAACAGTCCATGCAATGGCAGCACTCAGGTTTCTCCAAGGTCAAGGAAATTCAAGATCCAAAAGTCAGCAGAAAAGGTCATGGCCACAGTGTTTTGGGATCAGGAAGGTGTAGTAAAGACTATTTTCCAAAGAGTCAAACACTTAATGCAGAATAACTTGCTGTGCTGATTAAGGGGTCATTGAAAGAAAAAAGGAGAGAGAAGCTGCAGAAAGGAGATCCACTAGTATCCATTCTACTCCACTCAGGATTTTGTAGACTTCAATCATATCTCCCCTCGCCCTAACCTTTTCAGTCGTATGAGGAAAGACTAAAAAGGTTAAGGCTCTTCAGCTTGGAAAAGAGATAGCTGAGGGAGATATGATTGATGTCTACAAAACTCTGAGTGGAGTAGAATGGATACAAGTGGATCGATTTTTCACTCCGTCAAAAATTACAAAGACTAGGGGACACTCAATGAAGTTACAGGGAAATACTTTTAAAACCATTGGGAGGAAATTGTTTTCAACTCAGAAAATAGTTAAGCTGTATAATATGTATGTATAATATTTATGTATAAGATGGAAAGAATGTTAGCTTTGCAGAAAGGAAATTTTAATAAATTTCAGGAGGTTTGGAGACCATTAATAGAGTATTGTAAAGAATGAATAATCATTTTTCCCCAGCTGATATAATTGTACAGGGGTGGGGGGGGGGAGGAAGTTTAATTATAGATTGATGGGTTGGATTAATAAAGAACAATATATATATATATCTAATCACATATGTAAGAATAGGGTTGGGAGGGAAGGATTTATTTTTATTTTTAATTGTGAAATTACTAAGAATAGATACTCAAGTGATATTGTATAAGTTTTACTGTTAATATCTGTTGCACTTGTTGTTAGATGAAAAAATGAATAAAGAATATTAAAAAAAATAAAAAATAGTTAAGCTCTGGAACACATTGCCAGAGGTTGTGGTAAGAGCGGATAGCGTAGCTGGTTTTAAGAAAGGTTTGGACAATTTCCTAGAGGAAAAGTCCATAGTCTGTTATTGAGAAAGACACGGGGAAGACACTGCTTGCCCTGGATCGGTAGCATGGAATAGTGCTATTCCTTGAGTTTTGACCAAGTACTAGTGACCTGGATTGGCCACCGTGAGAACAGGCTATGGGCTTGATGGACCATTGGTCTGACCCAGTAAGGCTATTCTTATGTTCTTAAGACACTGTACCTACTCACAAGGCTGGCAAAATGATAGATGTTTAGATGCAGTTGGGGTTTCAGTGCATAGACCATCCATCCATCACCAGATCTTGTTCCATTTGACTATTTTCTGTTTCCAAACCTTAAAAAGAGAGTTTGAAAGGGCAGCAATTTTTGAGTGATTCAGAGGTGATTTCAACAGCGAAGCAGCATTTCAGTGACCAGATATCAGAGCATATTTTGTAAGGGTTAGAGAAACTTCAGACACAATATGCCAAGTGTGTTGAACTTAGGGGTGAATATGTGGAATAACTTGCAAGTTTCATGGCTCCACATCATTCCCTTCATGGTTAGGCTGAGAACTTTTCAGTACCCCCTCATATGTGCACGTTTGCTTTGAGAATCTGCAAAAAGTCCAAGTATAAAGAAATACATGCAGTCTTTGTGCTGATGTGGACACATTTTGAAAGCTGCCCCATCTAATTTAATTCAGCAATGGCACCTTCTAATTGCAGAAGTCATGCTGAAATTAACTAGTAATCATGATTTACTGCTCAGTTAGCAACAAACGGTCCCACATAAAAATCAAACCATTAAGGAATCAAAAATTGTATGTAACTCACTCAAAAACTAACAATGTACGAGGGATCTTCAAAATGTTTCTGCACTTTCAGTTTTTTAAACACTATTTATTAAATATCTCAAAAGCAAATCACATCACTACCTGCAAGGTGAGTAGGCTTGCCTGACTGACTGGTCACATTTCTCCCTCCCCAATCATGGCCCGTGAAAATATGAAAAGTGTGGAAACCTTTTATACCTTAGGAATAACAATACTTTTGGTCCTCTTTTACCAAGCTGATTACCGTGGTGGCCCGCAGTAGTCACTCCAAAGCCCATTGAGAATTAATGGGCTTTGGTGCCATTGCTAGCACGGCTTTGAAAGATGCAAACTTTTAAAGATGCAAGCCTGCAGAACACTTCAGTTCTATTCTATGGGGTAGGGAAAAATTAATATATATCTTTTTTCCCATTTTAATTACATCACTAGCAGTCTAACACAGAAAAAAAATCAATATGATATCCAAAACTTTTTCATGTATGATGTATGGCTTCTTCTTTTCTTTGCAAAAAGTATTTTACTGAGAGAACCTAGAACAGATACCCTTGGGGGAATTTTGTAGCACTCTGTATAGCAAAAATTGTGCAGAATTTTGCACAGAGGCCAGAAGGCTGCTGGTGATTTTCAAAGTTTCCTCTATCCCTCTTGGCAAACATTCTGAGCTTAGACCCTCTTTACCTAAGCCCTCTGCAATGGGACACCACTCCCCCAACTGAAGCACAAACTGTTTCTGATATTTTGCCTTAAACCCGGAGCTTAAGTTGAAGATAAGGAGATATGTGACTGTATTTGAACTATGAGGCTCTATGTTGGGGGAACCCTACACTAAAAAATTATAAATAAGAGAATGCAGAATTTTCAAAAACCTTGTACAGAATTTACTTTTTTTTTCTTAGAATTCCCCCATTATTAAAACAGACTGCTGGTGAATTTGAGGGGCAAGGCACCATTTGAAAGATGACCTTACTTCATATCTTCTATTTCTCTTTCTGTTTCCTTGATTTGCTTTGTCAGAGTTTGGTTTTCCATTGCACTCTTGGCGCCTCCTAACTTCTGATTCAGATAATCAAGCCTAGGTGGAGGGAAGAACATGATCAGAAACACATCCACACAGTAAGGAAATATAATTTCCATTTCATGACTCCTGCCATTCTTTTTTTTTTTTTAACGTATGTTTATTAACAGTGAAAAATACACCACCCAACCTTGCACTCGCCACACTTTACAGTACCAGTATATGGTAAACAAAAAAAAGTCTGTCAGTAAATACTGGATAGCACTAAATCATTGAGCATAAATCATATTTTTTTAAAATTATATACATAATATATCAGATGAAAAATATACTTACCACTTTTAAAAAAGGGGATGACATAATAATAATTTCAGTTATTACCAAACACATGAAAGGAAAATGTCACCCTCCTGATTTCCGCTATTATTACATATATGTCACACTGAATGGTTTCTGATCCTCAAACAAATTGTATTATTAAACAAAGGAAGTCTGAGTAAACGTAACACAACTTTTACATTATTATGGCCTTTATTTGAGGTCAAAGTTATCCAACACCCATGTGAAAAGTAACTGCCCCTAAACTTAATAATTAGTTGCACCAACTTTAGCAACAATAATTGCAACTAAACACTTTCTACCATATAGATAAGCTATTAAGGCAGTTACAAATTCTTCAAAATATTTGCTGCCCCACTAGAATGCAATATATGCAAATTTGATAGTCACTCCGCATTGGCTCCCTGTGAGCACAAATGGAATTTAAACTATGTACATTATATATCAAATTTTATCATGCATGGAGGGCCATAATCAAAAGATACATCTAAGTCCAATTTGGACATAGGGAGCTAGTCGTCTAGTTGGTAGTGGCAAAATGTCCATTCTCAAAAAGTACTTTAAAATATTTTTTCCCCAAAAATCGTCTATCTGTACATCCAGACATTTGATTGTCCAGACTGCCAGTATATAACATAAATCTCTATTTATATAACACAAAAGCCTTTAGGTTCCTACCTCAATAATCTTCTTTCTAGTAGAAAGGTATATGAATTTTGAACCAGTGGGTTATTCTCCTCTAGTCACGAGTGGTGTAGAAGGCATCATCTACATTTTTTTTTCTCTCTTGGCTCTACCTCCTGCATCACTAGTCAGTGCTTTAGCTCCTTAATTTGTACCAAGGCAGTTTATAATCACTATAAGAGGAGAAATAAAAAAGGCAGGATATGGGGAAACTCCCCAGCAAAACAGATTGTGCTGTGCTCTGCAACGATTAAAATACAACCAATAGGAACATAAAACAAGATGGAAACAAATAAGCCATCTACCTGAGTACACCCAGCACTAACACTTATGTAGCTCTCAAAGTCTCTCAATTGCCTTTTTGCTGTACAGAGTTAACTCATCACTCTTCTGGCAGGAGAAAACCAAACATCTGGAAATATATATCTGAGAACATAAGCAGGAGACATGAAATTTGTCAGGGCAGGCTTTCAAGACTCAAATGCCTTTCTACTAGAAAGAAGATTATTGAGGTAAGAACTTAATCTTCCCTTCTAGTGCAAAAGGCATACAAGTCTTGAGCCAGTGGGACATATCAAAGCAGTCCCCTGAGTCTATGGAGGGACAGATAAGCCTGCTGCCAGCATCAAGGACCCAAAAGGGGTGTCCATTCGTGTCGCCATATCAACCCTGTAAACTTCATGAAAGTATTGATGGTGGACCATGTAGCTGTCCTACAAATCTCTTCAGGCAGAACTGCCCAGGACTCTGCCCATAACAAAGCCTCACCCTTCGTAGAATGTGCTCTCAAATAGAGAATGACACAGAGACCTTCTCTCTGCTGGGCTCCTCCTTATGACGTAATTTCCTTTTTTCACAAAGAAAGGAAGTTGCATCATAAGGAGGAGCCCGACAGAGGGAAGGCCACAAGTATTGTCAAGCAAGCCTGTGTTCAATGGCTCGCTCTGCAAGGTTTGTGCCAGCGGCAGGGAGGAAGGGAAGCTGTCTGGACCCACCAGACTGCGAGCTAGTGCTGACCGATTCGCCTCCCGGTCTCACTTTAAAAACTAATTATGGCCTGTGGAGGATTGCTGGTGCTCACCCACAATCAGAATCCCAGGCATGCATCTAGACAGACAACTGCCCATGTCTGCCCAAGTCATCATGTCACACGCAAAGGATTCTGCATACTCTGGAAACTCAGATCCATCAGAAAATACTTTGATCAGGCGCCTTTCACACTCCTAGTCCAATCACTAGTCCTAAGCATCCTAAATTACTGCAACATCATCTACTTAGCAGGACTACATAAGCACTTCTGGAAACTAAATGTTATTCAAAACACCGCAGTAAGGCTCTTATTCAACCTGAAAAAATTTGATCATATCACATCTGATTACCACAAACTTCATTGGCTGAAAATTGAGAGCCGAGTACTTTTCAAATTTTGATTTTTTTTTTTTCTTTATTCATTTTTCATCTTACAACAAGTGTATCATAAAATAACATTTAAAAAGCTCTATATGGTCTATTGTCCAACTATCTCACCAATCAATTCTCATTTTCCAAACCTGGACGATCCACTCGACTTCAATCATTCTTTGCCTTCCCTTCAATTAAAGGCTGCACCCACAAGAGATTCATCAACAGACTTCTACCCTACCAAGCAGCCTCCTCCAAAAATCCTGAATATAATCAGCTGGTCAGAACATCAACCTCTTACATGCATTTCAAAAAGCTCCTAAAAAACGCACCTCTTCCCCCCCAACAGGACAACCTTGCTTAAATTAACTCTATTCTAGTTATTGCTCTAAGACTACGATCTTTACTATTTATCATTAACTCTCTCCTTATAAAACCATGTTTAATCTCCCTCTATGTGTTCTATACAAATTTTCTGTACTCTTCTGATTGTTGTAGTTCGCTGACTCTCTTCCGTCACTTTTCCTGTAAACCGCATTGAACCGAAAGGCTTTCGCGGTATATAAATATTTATGTTACGTCATGAAAGTCTTAATTCAGGCTGGACAGGTAGGTGCCCTTGAAAAGAGTTGCCCTCCTAGCTACAGACGTCTGTCAAGAGAGTCTGTGACTTCTCCCGGCAGAGCTGCCCCAATAATACTGGGGACCTCTGGCACACTGAAAAGCCACCAAATCCAGATAAATAAAACCTGAAAATAATAAAGTAAGATCAGAGAAGATCAGAAAGATACCTTCCATCTCGCATGTAGAAGAAAAAAACTGGGGAGCTAGACCACTGCCCAGTGATGCAGGAGGTGGAACCGAGTGAAAAAAAATGTAGATGATGTCTTCTATACAACTTTCAACTAGAGGAGAATAACCAACTAGCTCAAGACTCAAATGCCTTTTGCACTAGAACTGATATTTAGACTTTAAATTTTTGGTTATGGATCTAAAGGACTGGAAAATACCATATATACTCGAATATGTTGAGACCCCCCATTTCCCCCCCCAAAAGAAGGAAAAATGGTTGACTCGAATATTCAAGTGCCATGCCCTGCCAGGATCTGCACTCAGTGTCCTCTCCCACATGCCCTCCCCTGCCAGGCTCTGCACTTAGCCCCCCTTCCCTGTCAAGTTCTGCACCCAGCCCCCTTCCCTCCCTGCCCTGCAAGGCTCTGCACCCAGTCCCCTTCCCTCTCTGCCCTACCAGGCTATGCAGCCAGCCCCCCTCATTACTTGACAGGCTCTGCACTGCACCCTGTCCCCCCTCCTTGCTAGGCTCTGCACCCTGTCCCACCTCCTCTTCCACCTCTAGTAGTCTAATGGTAGCCTGCCTCCTGTCCTGGCCAATACAAATCATTTTTTTTAGCCTCCCTCCTCCCCCGTGTACATTTTCTGCAACACCCCCCCCCCCGTACCTTTTCAGTTAACCCTGGTGGTCCAGCAGTGATGAACAGGAAAACAATAAGACACTCTCGTAAAAGGTAATATTCACTTACTTAAATAATTTTGGCTGTAGCATATGTTGTAAGCTGTCACTGACCACAGAATTCTTCAGCAGTGTTTTTTCCTCATTTTTCCCTGGGTTTGGAGACATGCAAATAGATTGAAACAAACAAAAAGGTACAAAGTTCCCAGCATGGAGAAGAAGTAAAAACAGCACAAGTCACAATAAAAAAGGTATTCAAAAACAAGAGCCTAACATAGTTGTCTTTGTCAGTTTTTAAGTTGGAACCACTTTGAGTACAAAGGTACTGGAGAGCCAACAAATATCTTCTCACATGACAGACCTACAGTAGGTGCCCTTCACACCCACACTTCTGGCTGCCATCTTCATCTCCTGTGTCTTCCACCACAGCGCTGATGCTCCACAGGACCACATTCCAGTGCAATCACATCCTGCTCCCTCTGACAATTTCCTGTTAGAAGGAGTGGGACATGTAGAACTGAAATGTGGGCCTGGCATCATGGTAAGTCAGGTAAGCATGTTGTCCCTAAACATTTTCGTCGTCCTGCCACACTTAACTGGTTGCATTTCACCAGCCCTTGCTCTTATGCAGGCCCACAACAACAAATGTGTGCCAAAGACATCAATCCATAGCAAATTGTTTCTCACACAAATGCCTCCCTTACCTAGGGTTATGCCACCAATCTCTCCCTCCTCCCACCTTCCTCTCCAAGTGTAGCAGCTCTCCTTTTTACTTCCCTCCTCCAGCTTTTCCTCTCCATTCCCTTCTTCCCTCTCCCTTCTCCCTAGGCATCCAGCAGCAATGCCCAATTGTTCTTGCCTCCTGCACTGCTATCTTTCAACTTGGTACAGCCTGACCCATAGTGCTTCTACATTAAAGACAACACAGAAAATATATATTTTCTTACATTCATTTGACATCATTTAACAGAATCTATTTACTATCGGTTTTACGAAATTCGCCCTATTGCATGTTGCAGGTGTTCCAGGCAACTTACAATAGAAATATAATACAACATAACTATAGTACACATAAACATATCAAAGCATTGAGTTTTTTCCCTAATCTAAACTAAACCTTAAGTTTTTATACCGCATCATCTCCATAAAGATAGAGCTTGGCCAAAAAAGGTTTTTATGCCGATGAGATTCTCCGCCTGAACACCTTAGCCACTGCTGTGGCGGTGAGAGGGCTTTGTCTGAGGCTTTTCCTTCCTGTGGGGACTTTTTTAGCTCATGTTGTAGTGTTTTTTTGCCTTCCACTATATCGTTGTGAAAGTGTTTATTGTCGATACATCTTGGATTTTTCATATATTCTGCGTTTGGATACTAATTTGTAATTATACATATAACTGTACTTTATCGCTATTCTAGAAACTTGACGCTCATAAGCTATAACACATACTGCAAAGGGATATGCATATGGAAGGGGCATGGATGGATCAAGGTGTGCCTCACATTTATGCATTAAGATTCTAAAATATTGTCAGTTACACACTCAACTGCAACAGTCACTGTCATTTTCACAAGTCATTGACACAGTGTTGGTGGGTGCACCTAAATACCAACTTACATTAGTAATTGCCGATACAGAATCCCTGCTTAGGGAGCAGCATTTTAGCATCTAAATTTCAGTTACCTTTCCAGAATTACCCTTTTTGCATCTTGAAAAGTTATGAGTTAAACACTATATAAAAATAAGCATTGTGCTTTATCTCAAAATTTCTGCCCAAATTTCTGTATATCTATCTATAGTGCCATGCTTGAAGTAAAAGCTGACAAAATTTCAGTTTACATTTTATTTATGGCCCTAAAACCTTTTTTGGTCAATTTTTGGCTGAAAGATTATTTGAATTTATGGCTCTATTTTTGGTTTTGACTGAAAATAACTGTTTTCAGTAGAAGCCAAATATTTGTGCTTCATCCCATTTGTCTGTCTCCCTCCCTCCTCCTCCCCTCTTTCCTCTCTCTCAAAAGCCTATCGTACAATCTCTGGTTGTCTAGGGGTGTAGTAGAGGCTGAAGCAATCCCCAGTCACCTTTGCTCATACTGGCTCTGCTCTCAAAATGGCTGCCACAACCTCAAGTGACAGTCCTGTGAGACTGTCGCCTCAACTGATAGTGGATAAACAGAAGACCAAACAGAACTTGAGAACACCCACTTGTACCAGAGCTGAAGCAATGTAAAGCAGACAAAATCACACATATCATTTCTTACATTTGCGCCTTGATAGCTCCTCAAAGGATTTTATGCCTTGTGCTTTCTTCTCTTTTGTGTCTTCGTTGGCGGGTGGCCCCTATAGAAGATCAGCACAATAAGAGAGAGCACATAGAGGTGCTAGAATACTACGATACCTACAAAAGGCAGAGAAAGGGAGAAGCAGCCCTGTACTAGTCAGAAATATACAGCAAAGCATAAATTGTTTTCTTTGTTACCTGCCAAAAAGATTTATAGTTTATAGCTTGTGTTTAACAAACCACTTTTCCAAAATAGAACAAGCAATCTACAATTTAAACTAGAGGGGGACATTGTTTTCCTTAATTGTTCTTATCTCTCAACTTATTGTAGTTCTACCCTTTTCCTTTTGTGTCAGTTTGATATGTGAGTCTTTGTACTTGTCTTTACTGGATATTAATTAGCTATTAATTTTAATGTCTGTATTACCCTGTTTTTGCTTTTTATTGTTGTAAAGCTGCTTTGTAATTTTGAAAAGGCGGGATAAAAATATTTTTAATAAACTTGAAACTTGACCAAGTTATTAAGCTGTCAGATACCGCTTTCTGTGGCAGGCCTTCTTTTGGATAACTATGAGGCCTTTAAGATAGCCAACAAGGGTCACTGCCTTTAACGTGGTAAAAGTGCCTTACTGGGTAAAAAAGGTTATTTTGTCAGTGGTTGAGTGAAGCAGCCCCTTCATATTGGGGGTGGAGAAACTAACTTCATGATTTAATGTTACTGGAACTTCAATATGCTAAACTCACTCCGAAACACAAGACCCTTTTTCTTCAGGTTTGGGACGTGCATATTTTTTCTCTTTCTCCTAAAGCCCACAGCGCAGTGTTGAACTCTCTTTGAGAAGATGGGGCTCCAGCATCCCTTAGGGGGATTCTAGGAGGGGGGGGGGGCAAAAAGAGAGGGATGGGTCAGGGCTGGGACTCGAGAACTGAGATTCTTTAGTTTGAGTGGCCATCAGTCAGGCCGCCAGTGTTGCTGTTGGATTCTTGCTCTTTCACAACCCAGCTCTCTTGCTTCAGGGTTTCAGAAACTCTCTGGTTTTTGTTTCAGTGTTCACTTGTGGATTGAGCCCATTTGTTATTTCTTTAGAATTGACTGGAGGAGAGAAAAATTTACTGGGGGTGGGGGTGGATTTTAGGTTGATTGGTTTACTGTGTATAATTGAGACCGGTTGTGTGCGTCATGCAATTACTCCTGTTGTATTTTTCTGTATTCTGCCTCTTGTATACCTTATATGTGTGTTTGGTCTCTTAATAAAACAGATTTAACAGTAAACTAGAGGGGGAAAGGAATGCTATTGGGGGTCTCTCTATTTGAAGGTCAGAACATGGGGATGGGGAAAATGTGGAGCATAGGTTGAATTAAAATTCTGTTATAATTTGATTTTCAGAATTTGTGGGGCTGTCCTGCTGCAGAATTAAAATAAAATCAGAAAATAACTTATGTACTTTAATTGTAAACCTCTGGGTTTACCTTGGCAGTTAGGAGGCATATTAGCAATAATAAAACTGTAAATTGTTATAGGAAAGAGAATGAAACAAGGCAGGAAAAGTGTGCTTGAAACTGTTAAAAATGAAAGCTAGAAAACTACTGGAAATCTATAAATTTCTCAAATAAAATAAACACCCTCCGAGGGGTTCTTCACAAGGGTCTACGTAGCAGCATTCCCCAGAGCAGTTAGATGGCAATTTTTTGTTAAAATGACAGATTTGAGTCATGGGGGAAAAACCAAGGCTCTTCCCCACACCATGGTGAAGACTATTTCCACTACACAAACCATGTGAGCATGAAGTAAGCACATACTGTTAAAGAGTTTGTCAGATACAGAAAAGGGTGCATGTTTCCTAAGGATCTCAGGCAAACAGAATGAATCAAAAAGATACTCACAATTCCTGTGGCTTTATCTTTAAAATATGGCTTCAGAAAGTGTCCAAGATATAGGTTGGCCCTGGGGCTTTCTTTATTTTGTGACTTTAACCCTTTGTAGCCTGCCAGCTCCCACATTAATTCCTCCTAGCACACAAAATATACCGATTAACAAATGATACATAAAAAAGCTGTCATTGGGAAATATTATGAAACAGTCTCTCACAGGAGCCCTTAGTAAGCTGGATGGTGGGGTAAGTGTCATGCTAGTACTGCAGGCTATTAAGATTACTGCTCAGCAGCAACACGATTCACAAACTGGCTTAGGCGCGATTCTCTATAGGACGCCCGTGTGCTTAGGCGGCATCTGAAACTGGGAGTCCTATACAGAATCCGGGCCTAACTTTCTAAGGTAGGAGGAGCACATGCTCAGAAAAGTTTTTGAATTTCTGCAACTCCAGGATTGCGGGAAGGGATTGAATACCTAGCGCATTGAATCCGGAAGGGACGTAGCAGAAAATGGTTTTATAGCAACCTTCTGGACAGTAACAAAGGAAAGTACAAGAACATAATGAGCTCACTTATCTCAAGTCACACAAAATCCTCAATATTAGAATTTTAACATTTTTTTAAAAATTCTTTATTCAGTTTTAACTCTTGCAACAAGTGTACAAAATTCAATCAAATAATTCATAAAAATCACTTCACATTCTAACAATTATTGTCAAATGCATATAAAAAAGACCCCTCCCCCACCCATTCCATTCATCAGGAATAAACCCATTAAATCACATAACATACCTCCCCATCCCCATTTTTAAAACTATCATTTGTTTCAGAAATACAATTTTTAAGGTTGATGTTTAAACCCAATGTTTATTTTGTATTGAGATAAAAAATAAAATCTGATGGCAGATCAAGACCACTACGCCCCTCTGGACTGCCCAATTTCTTAATTAATACAATGCCACAGACCCAGCTGGTCTCTCTCTGATTTTCTCCTTCACTTCTTTGCACTGAAGGGAGTCAGAAATCTTTACACACCAAATTCTCTTAGGAAAAAAAGGTGGTTGAAACCTTTCTACCCACATTGCACAAGAAGGGCTTGGGATCTCTCAATATAATGAATGGACACTACTAGTGAAATGTTTCAACTGAATTCCAAATTAAGCTAATCAGAACCAAGGTCCAAGTCTCCTTGCAGCATCATGTCCTGTGACAGATTTAGTTTGCCCTTGTACCTGTTCCTCCTTATTCTGAGCAAGCAGGAGCTCTACCTCCCGAATCTTCTCCTCAATTACTTCCTGATACACCAAGTTGATCTGTAAACATGTTTCTGGGTTTTCAGGGAGATTTTTCTCGAGATCTTCATTGTCATCTTCTGTTCCTTCATCCTGAATTAAAACAACCACAAAGATAAGCATTTTTCCTTCTGCACAACTGAACCTACATATCCAAGAGCTTCAACAAGTGCTTAATATCTGTTACCTTATAAAAGTTATCACTGCTTCTCGGACACTTTGTGGCTAAGATTTAAGTGCAGGGTCTAAGCCACAAGCTGAGTAAGGTGACTTTTGATTATTAACAGAAGTGGGAGAATTTAACACCAGTAGTTAGACTGCACTGGGGACATGATTACATTATGACCATGGCCAAAACAGGAGGATTAAATGGCCTTCTCTAAACAATATCATCACCAATGAATATTTTATTGATCAGCCTATAAACACCCTTTCCACCTTCTCACTTTGGTAAGGGATCTTTTTCCAAGTTGCTATTCAGTAACCACAAACCTGTATTTACATTATGGGCTCTGTTCATTGTACATCCCATGAACAAGTAAAAAAAAAAAATATGTAAAAGAACAGACTGCCATGATGGGACTTTTCCAGAAGTCAAAATACTCAGACCTAATTTGTTCCTTGACAACAAAATGAACTAATTACCATATGAAAATCCAAATCCAAATCTGTATCTGCAAGGTCATCTGTGGAAAAACAAACAGAGGAATGTGATTGTTAAACTGCATCTCAATGCAAAGACAGGATGATGTAAAAATATTTATTAGAGTGGCAGAATATAGGAAGTTCCCTGTTTAAGAATGGGTTCTGTTTTTTAAACCGTTCTTATGTTGAATTTGTATGTAACTCAGATCCTAGTATTCTTCCTACTTTCTCCACCTCCTTGAAGCCTCTCTTGCATCACTTTCCATCCATCCTACTGTTCCCGCTCCACCATTACATCCAACATTACTCCCTCTCATCTCTCTTCCCCATGCATCTCTACCTCGCTCCTCTCCCACCACCATGTCCAATAATTCTCTCTCCTTCCCTATGCCCAACAATTCTCCTCTGTATCATCTCTCTTTCCCTCTCAGACACCCAATTCTCCCTTTCTATTCTCTCCCCCACCTCAGCATCTCTTTCCCTCACTCCCTCCATTCTGCCATCCTATGGTTCATGCTCCCCTCTCTCCCTCCATTCTGTGTGCCAAGTTCATGCCCCCTCCCTGCTTCCTTCCATCCTTTGTGTGAAGTTTGTGCTCTCTCCCTCCCGAGACACAACGCGCCTCTCTCTTTCTCCCACCCTCCCTCCATTCTGTGCCCCAAGTACGTGTCTCCCTCTGGCGGGTGTTTGCCTTCTTCTGACCAGCTCCCTCTGCCTTCCAGCCAGTCGTTTCTTTGCACAAAGCCACGGGCAGCAGCTCCTACGAGCGCCCCGGGGCTGAGTTGGAAGCCTTCCCTTTAACATTGGAGGAAGCTCCTCCCACATCAGAGGGAAGGCTTCTGGCTCAGCCACGGGACGTGTTTAGGAGCTGCTGCCCTCAGCTTATTGCAGAGAAACTACTGTGGCTTGAAGGAGGGAACCGTCCAGAAGGTAAACATCCGCCAGAAGAAGGCACGTACTTGGGACACAGAATGGAGGGAGGAAGAGAGAGGGGCGCGTTGGGACACCGAAGGCAGAACAGGACCCCCTTTTGTAAGTATGAATCTAATGTAAGTCAGATGCTCATAAAATGAGGACTGTCTGTAAATTATAAAAGAACGATCAAGAGAAAACCTAATGTATCTTTACTCTCTAATCACCACGTTTAGAGTTAAGAAGGTATTTTTTTTTCCCAGCAAAGCAGACTTAGATACAAGAACGCTGGGTTTTGTTCACTGCCCTGATTGAGGGAATTAGAGGGTTGTTGAAATCAATGAGTTTCAAGTCTTTTTACAACCTACTTTTCACACAAAGTACTAGCTACCTACAGTTCCTGCATTTATTTATGGTGACAATATCATTCTGCCCTCTTTCTCAGAGCACAAGGTAATATTTTTACACTTCATTAATGAATTTTCAAAACCATATGGCACCAAAGTCTCCAATAACCTACCAACAGCACACCCTGGCCCTGATATCCAATCTAGTAACATTCCCAAATCACAGCAGTCCAAACCCTGCCATTTTTTCTGCACACCACAGTAGAAGCATTTCAGGTTTCAATCACATCAGTGCAGCAATCACATCAGTGCTATCCATCGCTTACCTGATTCGGAATCTGAGCCCAGGCTACAATCAGATAGAACTTCTATCAATGTGGCACCACCAGGATCCAAATTCTTCTCCAGCTCCGCAATTTCTTTCTGGAGCTGCTTTCTTCTTTCTGCATTTAAATCCACTGCTGCCATGGTTCTTACCATTAAAGAAAACAAGCACATTGAGAATGTTTGACAGTATCACTTGCTCAAGCAAGACCCATTATCCATTCAGACAGAGGTGATTTTATAACAAATTATCTATCTAAAAAAAGGGGAGGGGGGAATTTAATGAAACCAACATACACTCAGAGATGCCAAGACACACATTTAACTGTCCTCACACACTAGGCACCCTTCATCAAACAAATTCAGGGATTGGAGACTCCTCCTCTCCCCCGTGGTTCCTGCCATCTCTCTTCATTCTTTCTTCTGCTCTCTGGTTCAGCATGTCTCCCTTACACCTCTCCCTCAATCCTAACACCTTGCCCCGTCCAATCTTTAAACTCATGCCTGAACACCACTGTTTTCCTTCTCATGCGTCCTGCCCCTTCCAACACAACTTTGCTTCCTCCGTCCCGTTTTGCCCTGCTGGAATAAGGAAATTGTATCAGAAGGAGGATGTAGGATGTTAGGGAGATGGAAGTTTCTTACCTGTAATGGTAGTTCTCCTTGGACAGTTGATCTTACAGCCACACAAGTGGTGATGTCACCTGGACGGAGCCGACCTCAGCTAGTAATAAGCTAAGAAAAATCTAGAATACTTGTTAGCACATGCGTCAGCCATTCCCACCCAACTACTGTACATATACTGTAACTGTTACTGTACCCTCAGTTTCATAGAAAGCAGGCGGTCAACAGGGGAGGCTGGGCGGGATTTTATGGCTGTAAAATCAACTGTCCAAGGAGAACTAATGTTACAGGTAAGCAACTTCCATTTCTCCATGTACAGGTGATCATACAGCCACACAAGTGGTGCCTCCCAAGCTGAAGGTAACAGACCCAGAGGAATTAAGTTAAAATGGTAAATGTATTATAATAAAACTGATGAATAGTCTGTTACCTGAGAGATGTGAAGGATGGCCGTTGTCGCCTTATAAAGCCGCTTGAAGGACTGCCTTTGTCATTTGCGAATCCTCCTGGGACACTTTGTCAATACAGTAGTGACAGGTAAACACATGAGTGGATGCCCATGTAGCAGCTCTGCAGATGTCCTGAGGGGGGTACACCCGTCAAATGAGCCCACGTACTAGACATTGCCCTGAGGTCATGAGCAGTGATATGAGGCTGAGAAGACCCATCAGAAGCCGAAGGCCAAGATGAACAGCAGAAGTGGATAAGGCTGGAAAGCCATCTGGACAAAGTTCCTTTAGTGACTGGTTTCGGATGTGCAAACCCATGAGAGATAGAAAAAGCTGAGATGGTCTATCTGGGTAGCTGGTGCAGTAAAGGTATATTGCTAATGCTCATTTACAGTCTAACATCTGCAGATTCCTGTGTCAGAAGAGTGAGGTGGAGGAAAGAATGAAGGCAAAATGATGGATTGGTTGAGGTGAAATTTGGATACCACCTTAGGCAGAAAACAAGGGTGGGTTCTGAGCAACACCTTGTCATGAAGCACTTGAGTGTAAGGCTGATAGTGTACAAAGGCTTGGAGTTTACCTATTCTTCTGCTGGATGTAATATCCACTAAAAACAACATTTTCCATGATAGGAACTTAAACGAAGTGGTTTGCAATGGCTCAAAAGGAGAAACGGAGAGGGTTCACAAAATGAGGTTAAGGTCCCATGCCGGTACAGGTGGTTGTCGTGAAGGTATTAGTTGAAGAAGACCCCTGAAACAGAGAGGTGTTCTCTATTGGGTCATGAAAGACCACCAGGGCTGCCATGTGAGTGCAGATGGAGTTATATGATAATCCCAGAGATTTTAAAAAGGTGAGATACTGAAGAACCTGAGAGAAGGAAGACATAACCAGATCCAAATGTCAGGAATGACACCATAGGATAAAGCTTTTCCACTTAGAAACATATGATTGTTTGGTGGAATCAGCTTGAGATGCCAAGAGAATATGCAGAACTTCTGAGGAGATCTGTGACCTCGCTGTGGGAGGAGCAACCAAGCAGCGAGATTCAGAGATTGAAGGTGGGGATGTAAATCATCCATCTTGCTGAGAGATGAGATCTGGAATGAGAGGTAACAGATAGGGAGGATGTTGTGCTCTGTTCAACAAGATAGGAAACCATGGTTGTCAGGGCCAGTGGGGAGTGATGAGAATCATGTGTGCCCTGTCTGCAAGAGCCTTTTGAATGGTCCTTCCTATGAGTGGAATCGGAGGAAAAACGTAAAGGAGAGACATCCCCCAGAAGATGTGGAAAGCGTCCGCTGAAACCTTCTTGGGAGCGAAGAACCTTGAGCAGAATTTGATGCACTTCGCATTGTGAGGGGATACAAATAGGTCGATCTGCAGTGTGCCCCATTTGTCGAAAAGGTTGCGTATAACTATGGTCTTGAGAGACCACTCGTGAGGAGCAAGTTGCCTGCTGAGTCTGTATGCAAGTTTGTTGTCTTTCCCTGGGATGTAGATCGCTCTGAGAGTACAGCTCAGATGGAGAGTGAAGTTCCAGACCGCGCAAACCTCCTGGGAGAGACGCAGGGATCCCATGCCTCCTTGTTTGTTGATATAAACATGGCCACCTGATTGTCTGTCTGGATTTGAATATTTTGGATAGCCAATCACATGGCATGCAGTTCGAGATAATTGATGCTTTAAGCCCAAGTGAGCCCCCAAGCCTGTTTTGAAGCATCGGTCGTGATACTGATGGTGTGTTGAAGTGGTTGGAAGGGAAGACCCCTAGTAAGATTGGTGGGTACAAGCCACCAGTGAAGGGCACTTAAAAGCTGCTGAGAGATTTTCATCCATGTCGCAAGGGACTGACTAAACCGGTCCCATCGGTGTTTGAGGAACCACTGTAGAGGCCGCATGTGCAGTCTTGCTAGTGGTAGGACCTGCACTGAGGCCGACATGTGACCCAAAAGTACCAGGGCGGACCGAGCCGTAACTGTCATGTTGGAAGAGAGTCTGATAAGATCTTGAATCACTTGTGTTCTGAGTTCTGGCAGATAGACTGCAGCTGTTGAGATGTCTATGCAAGCTCCGATGAACTGTAGTTGCTGGGTAGGAGCTAAATGAGATTTCTGGAAGTTGAAGAGGAATCCCAGTTTGAAGAGGAGGTTTAGCGTCTCCTTCAAAGCCCTGAAGTTTTGTTTTGGCGACGTAATCGAAATCAGCCAGTCGTCTAAATACAGGTAGATCATGAGTCCCTGTCACCATAGGAAAGCTAGGATTGGGATCACACACTTTGTGAAGACCCTGGGTGCGGAAGATAGAACAAATGGGAGTACCCTGTATTGGAAGTGCTGACTCTGGAAAACAAAACATAGATATCTTCGATGTGATAGATGAATCGGTATGTGAAGATAAGCTTCCTGGAGATCCAAGGAGGAGAGCCACATGCCCTGCTCTAGAAGGGGAATGATGGTTGATATAGAGAGCATACGGAATCGCTCCCAAGATATAAATTTGTTGAGATTTCGCAGATCCAGAATCGGCCGAACACCTCCGGACTTCTTGAGGATTAGGAAATATCTGGAGTAAAATCCCTGACCCTGCTCCCGAATCGGAACTGGTTTGATGGCATTGATGGAGATGAGGTGATCCATTTCCATTTGCAATGGCAACAGATGAGACAGTTGCAGTTGATGTCTGGTAGGAGGATGGGATGGAGGTGGAAGTTGAAATTTGATACAGTATCCCACTTGGATGATCTTGAGCACCCATGAGTCCATGGTGATCGAACTCCAGGCATTGGAGAAAAAGTATAAACGGCCTCCCACTGGAATGTGCTGATGTGGTATCTCATCAAAAGGAAGGCTAAGGTTTCTGTGCTGTGACTGGAACTGGCTTTTGGGACCTCTTATACCTCTGAGGTCCAGAACCTGATGAAGATCTGGGATTGCGGTTGTAACGTTGCCTCTGATACAGCTTGTAGGATTTAAAAGATTTCCGAGAGGAGAATTGTTTATTGGATGGGAGGGGGAAATTTCTTTGTTGCAGTAATATTTGCATGTTTTATTGCGCTTATTATTAATGTACATATATGTAATTTATTTATTGCACATTTGTAGTTTGAAAATCAATAAAGAATTTAAATATATATATATATATTGTTGTTTTTATATGGTTGTTCATAATGAGGAATATCCAAGGTGGTACAGTCTTGTTTTATCCCTTCAATAAGCTCCTTGACTCGGTCACTGAACAAATGCTCCCCCATGCAAGGAGCATCAGAGATCTTTTCGTAGACATCTGTTCCCAACCTGGAGGAATGGAGAAATGCCAGCCTCCTGGTGCGGCTGGTGATTAAAGCTTCCCGCATGGCGGTATTATAGGAATCGTGAGCTGCCTTGATAAGGTTCATGGAGCATTCTTCAAAATTGGAGATGATGGATTGAAATAGTTCTTGAGATGACGATGGTAAGGCATCCACTTTGGTCTGCAATTCTTCCATCACTGAACACAGATATTGCGTGTAGAAAAATTGATGCACTGCAATTTTTCCTGACAACATGGTGTTTTGATATTTTTTTTACCCATGGAGTCCATAGACTTCATCTCCTTCATAGGGGGCGAGTTAGAGAAGTCTTTTGTACTTTTGGATTTGCACATGGCAGACTTCACCACCAAGGACTGGTGCGGAAGTTGTTGCTTACCAAACCCCATGTTGTCCTGTACCTTGTATTTGTTTTCCAAACTTCTCTTTGTTACTCTAGAAGTGAAGGGTGTGCTCTAGATGGATTTGTGGATATCCAGCAGCATCTCATTGATAGGAAAAGAAATAATTTATTTAGGGATATTTAAATATTTTAATGCCTTAAGGCTCTTCTCCCTTGGGTCCGGCTTCGATGTTGTAGACAATTGGAGTGTTTGAGCCATCTTGGAGAGGAAGTGAGACTATGACATGTCCTCAGGAGGAAATGAACACTCAGGTTCAAGTGGTGAAGACTCCGATGGCAGTCCTGGTGAGTCACGAGCCTGATGACTGAGGAGTTGACTGAGGAGTGCACGGCTGCCCCAAGTGATGATGCAGTTGAGACAGATCTTGAACGTTTTCTAGATGGAGAACCTTTGGGCCTGCTGTGGCAGAGATAAGGGAGCCTTATCTGGAGATTGAGAACATTGTTGTAGAAACTGCTGCAACAACTGGAACAAAGAGTGAGAGTCTAATACAGCTTCCTGTCTTGTAGACTGCTGCTATGTATGTTGAAGAGGAGATCAAGAACGCATGATTGCAGGAGATCCAGGTGATAGCAGAGATGGAGGAGACAAGTGGTCAGAGGAATCAGTCAGACTACGTGAAATCCTCCAGTAACCCCAACATTTTTTCTGAGGAGAAGATGAGGAAGAAGATGTTGCTGAAATGCAGTGCTTCCATTTAGACTTTCTTTTTAAAGTAGGCAGATCAGGCAGTGGTGCCAAAGAAATGGTGCTTGCTGGGTCCTTCAGCACCGTCATCTGTCCGGGGCACGTCGGTTCCATCAGGGAAGCAGTAGGCTGAGATGGTGCCGACGTCATCTGAGGAACTGCTTTAGTGGGTGGAGCTGAGTAAGCAATCAGTGCCAAGCGAGCATGTTTAGCAGAGCTGTGCACAAGCTTTGATTTTTTAGCAGACTTCGTCACTTTCTCCCCAGTCCTTTGCAGTAAGGCGGAAGGACAATTGGGAGAAAAAAATCCTTACCGACAAGTGACCTGACTTCTGAAGATCTTGAGCCAGGCTTTCCTTTAATCTAAACTCCCTGATCTTTAGCGATCTTTTGCTAAACTAGGAACAATGAAAGCAGGTCGCAAGCTAGTGATGAGGTCCAAGGCAGCGCATACAGTTGGTATGAGAGTCAGTGATTGACATCTTGTGAGCAAACTCAAAGCACCTTTTAAAACCTGTTTTTTTTCTTTTCTGACATTTTGAAACATATTGTATTAAAATCAAATTCCTTGTAAAGAGAAATAGTAATTTGTTTTTTCAAATGGTTGATCAAAAGTGGCTGACACATTGAAACTAGTCCGGAGGTATGACACGCGAAGCGGAAACTAAAAAACTAAGGGATACAGTAACGGTTACAGTACATATACAGTAATAGTTTGGGCAGGAATGGCTGATGCATGCGCTAATATGTATTCTAGATTTTTCTTAGCTTGTTACTAGCCAGGGTCGGCTCTGTCCAGGTAACGTCACCACTTGTGTGGCTGTATGATCACCTGTCCATGGAGAAGTTGGATTGGGGGTTGGGGCTTGAAAGGGAGCCCTATACCAAATTGGAGATGGAGTGGGAGGGTGTTGCATGCGAGTTGAGTGTCTGCTTCCTTTTTTTTTCTCACTGTACTAGGAGGCGTTAATAATTTTTTGCATTCATCAACCAACAAATTGGCTGAAAAACTCCACGACCGCTTAGTTTTTATGCATGCGTTGAGGATTGAGTTTAGACAGGAGGTGCAGGTGTCACAGGTTGGGGGAGCTACCTGTAGACTGCTGAGGTGGAGAGCAGCATTTTCGTTGCCCATCGTGGGGTGGTTTTCAGTGAACAGGGCTTGGGATCCCTGCCAGCCAGCTGTAAAATAACTTGTTTTTAATTTTTTAAATTACTCCTCTGTTGCAAAATTACTTCAAAATGTAATGCCAGAAAAGAAAGACACCTGAATCTGTGAACAATGTTCCTCCCTTCTTGATGAGTGGTACTCCATGAATGTATTAATAGCTGCCTAGTTTAGAGGGCAATGTGCCATGGTGAACTAGGCAAAGCTCCTGTAATAGTTGTGCATTTATTATTTAATAAAACTAAGCAAATTGTCTTCAGTCATAAATAATACATACATGAATTTAAAGAAATCTGACATCTTTGTTTGGTAAGAGAGAGGTTTCCCTTGGTTGAATACAGCCCCTAATCATTTCATTCCTGAGTAATTTTATTCTTTTAGTTCTAAGCATTTGATTTACTAAGGCCCTCTAACTAAGCCTAACGAGCTCATCTGAGAAGTTTGGAGCAAAAATGAAGCTCATAAGTGCAAAAAATATACTTTAAAAAAATTTGGAAAAAAATCTAACATGGCCAGCTTGGGTGTCGATTTTGCCCTAAAATGGTCTGGGAAAAGAACAGGAACCCCTGGAAAACAGCAATTTTATGATTTTAAAGGTTTGGGGGGCGTGTAAGGCATGCAGGGAAACCTAAAAAAAACCCAACAAAAACCTGTTGAGGACCCCTCCCCAAATCGCTAAACCAGGCAAGCAAGTTGTTACTCACTGTTCTATGGTGCTGTATGGGAGAAATGGCAGGCAATGCTGAAACAGCATGTAGGGAGATCTAAAGCCTCAGGAAGCTGGAAAACTAGATTTCAAGTCTTCCAACTGCCCCACTAGCCCGACCACCACAGCCAGTGACCTCCGTCACCTCCAAAGCACTTGGGGAAGGTACGCAGTCCAGTCCCGATCCCGGTCGCACCTCCAAGGAACCATGTACTTATGTTCCACCCACTAGCGGATGAACCTGGGGAGAGCTAGCTCCTGATCCCGGAGCCCCGATTTGATGTGCAAGCTGTCTGGGGGGCTTATTGCAGGAGCAGGGAACCCCCCAGTGTCAGCCTAGAGGCCTCTGGGAGATTATATCAATCTGACCCTGGCATGGGAAGGCAGATAGACCCTTAGTGCAGGGAAACTGTTTTAAGTAGCCCTGATTGATATATTTTAAGTTTCAAGTAGCCCTGATTGAATCATGGCTTGCTAAAAGGTGTTAATGTCTGATTAAGAGGGTGCTTAGGACAATGGTGCACAGATCAAGCCAGAGACTTAATCCCATCACCATGCTTGCAGGTTTTCTCACCCTCCTTTGTCAATTAAATTGACCATTGTCTCAAACAGTTTGCAAGTTCTAAACAGAAAGATACTGGGAGATACAATATTTTCTCTATTCAGAATAAGATTCCAAGGTATAAAAGCCTGCTTTCTGCTCTATCAAGTTATCTCTCTCTTTTTCTATGGAGCTATCAGGAGAGGGGTCTTGGCCCTCTCTCTCTCTTTCTATCTAGCTATCTCTTGGCTCTTGGCTTGGCACTCTGGCTCCCCCTCTCTCTGTCTATCCTTCCCTTTATCTATGGAACACGAAGCTTCCTAGAACTGCAAGCTTCTATGTCCCTCTTTGCCTCTGACCTCTGTAAGGCAGTGAGACTGCTTGTTCTCTGCTTAAGTGTAATGCTCTCTGCTTAATTGTAATGCTTATAAATATTACTTTTCTGTAAGACTATTTCTATAATATATTCTTTATATAATCACCCCTGGCTGTGCTTCTTATTTGATTCTATCCCTAATGAAACTTCTGTGAAGGAACTGAACCTGGGACCTGGCGTCTGTCAGTGCGCATTTCACTTAACCCCTACCACCTATTATTGTGGGGGCCACTTTCAAACTGACACCCAGAAGCAGACTTTCTCCTAGAGTTCGCAATCTCCTGTCGCAAGGATGATCCCACAGGGAACTTCCACAGCACAAGTGCAAAACCCACGAGAAAACTATCCAAATTAAGACTTAAAATTTAGAAATGAAACACGAGCAGAAGAGATAAACTCCTACAGTCTAGTATGTAGAAATACAAAACTGAGGTCCAGGGAACATGCTCCAGGGTATAATAGCAGAGGGAGGAGTTAAAGCTTCTATCAATTGAAGTTTCCTACAGCTCCTGGCGGGCCAGGATGCACAATATCCATCCGACCCGGAATAAAGTGGGATTGTACAAGAAGCTGTCATTACTTTTTATTCTTTAATTTTTTGGGCTGCATTTTAATTAAAACTTGTAATTGTGATTAAAGATATTTTTTTTGTATTTTACCCCACTGCAAAAAATATATACATTTAATAATACTGTTATTAAAATTTTAATAAAATTGGAGTCTTTCTATATGCTAATTTTTCATCCTTGCTCATAAAAAGCAACAAAATTAAATTTTAATAGTATCTGAGTTTCTTACTCTATCTTTCAAAATATGTTTATTTAGAGGGAGGATTTCCTGAGGTGAGTTGCTACCTACAGTATGTAATATCTAGATCAGGGTGTCCAACCCGCAGCCCTGTGAAGAATTTTGTGCGGCCCCACTCACGCTCAAGGGCGATGCGGTGTTTTCCTCTGGCCGCCCACAGGTGTTTACCGTCTTGCCAGCTCCCTTCTCTGTCTTGCTGCAGCGTTTGCTCAAAGCCACGGGCAGCATCTCCTACGTGCCTCCTGCGGCTGACCCAGAAGCGTTCCCTCTGATGTTGTGACGTCAGAGGGAATGCTTCCAGATAAGCTGCAGGAGGCACATGGGAACCACTGCCCGCGGCTTTGAGCGAACATTGCAAGATGCGGAGGGAGCAGGCAAGAAGGTAATCACCCGTGGCACGGAACGGAGAAAGGGAGAAGGGCGTGAGACTTGAGAGGGAGCACAAACTTAGGAAAAATGATGGAAGGAAGGAGGGAGGGGCATGAACTTAGGACACAGAATGAAGGGAAAGATAGAGGGGAGCATGAGCCATAAGATGGAAGAATGGAGGGAGTGAGGGAAAGAGATGCAGAGGTGAGGGAGATAATAGATAGGAAGAATTGGGTGTCTGAGAGAGGGAAAGAGATGGTGCAATCGGGGAGATAAAGAAAGAGGAGGGATGGAGACAGAGACAATTATTGGACATGGTGATGGGAGAGGAGTGAGGTAGAGATGCATGGGTGCAGAGAGAAGGGGGAGAACATGCTGGGCCGAGGAAGCTTCCTGGATGGTTGTTTTTTTTGGGGGGTATTAAAAGAAGTGCCAGATGGGCCTGGGGAGAAAGCTTATGGGGGCAGAAACAGAGGACAGAGAGAGAGATGGTGGGCAATGGTCTTAAGGGAAAGAAGTTGCACCTGGGGTGGTGTGGAGGAAGAGGGAAAGAGATACTTGAACTGTTGGCAAGAGAAAGGAAGAAATGGTGGACCTGGGGAAGGGAGGCAGGCATGGGGAGAGATGAGATGGGATGGGAGGCAGTTGGGAAGAGAAAGGGAGAGAAGTTGGATCTAGGGATGGGAGGGAGAAATGTTAGGCCTGTGGATGGAAGGCAGAGAGATGCAGCATCTCTCTTTTTTCTCCATTTCATTGTTCAGCATCAAGGGAGGAGAGAAGAAGAAAAACAGAAAAGAGAGGGAGCAAAATGTTAGACTATGGAGATAGAGAAGGAGAGATGGAACCATGGGAGGGCAGGAAGGAAGAGAGCTAGGATAATATGATGATAGGGACAGGGAATTATAGCCTGACCAGTGGAGAGAGGGAGGGGGATTCTGAAAGTGGTGAGCCATGTAGATAAGGTCAAAAGGGAGATGACAAGATGAGTGAGAGAGCAGTGAGTACAGTGGTAGAAATGTGGTAATGGGGAGTAGATAGAAGGGAATAGGAGGCTGGCAAAGGAGTGAGATGGGAAATGGGAGAGCTAGGGACTGAGAGAAGATGGAGAATTGAGAAGTAGCTGAACATTTAAAAAGAAGAAGGGTGAGAAAGAAGGCAAGATTTGAGTTGACACAGGCAGAAAAGAAAAAGTTAAGAAAGCTGAAAAGGAAAAATTAATACGTTGGAGATAGGCATAAGAAGGAAATGGAATGACAGAAGAGGAGAAAAAAATGGACAGCAGACACTGGAAAGAGAATTAGTTGAAGATAGACAAAAATCAGAAAGAGAAACTGGGACCAAAATGATGGAAAAACAAACATCCAGACAACAAGGTAGAAAAAATTGTTTTATTTTGAATTTATTAACTGGAATATGTTAGCTTTGGGATATGTGCATCACAATTATTTTTGTATTCAATGGTGTAGTCATATACAGCTGATTTGGGGAGTGACTGGAGCCCAAAATTAATGGATGGGCACCAAAGTTTCTCCCCGCCTCAGTGCAATTTATAAATACTTGAGCTAGTGGGGATTCCCAAGCCCTGCCAACTAGTGTTGCCCGATTCACGATTCGAATCGGTTCGTTTTTGTGAAAAATCGGACTCACCGATTCAGCCCCGATTGAAGTTCATTATTTTTTTCATCGCCGGCCATCAGACTCGTTCCCATCTAATGTAACTTCCGGTTTTGCGAAACCGGAAGTTACATCAGAAGAAATGAAAGGACGTGGGAGCGTTGAGGGGGGAGCGAGCAGACCTCGTGCAGCGGATCTCAGAAGCAAACGGTATTTTTTGATGGCTCTCTCTCTGCATTTCTCCTCTCTTCCCCGTGATTCCACATCCAGTCGAGTAAGTATATAAACCAGCAGGGGGGGCTGAGAATCGACGGGGGGGGGGGGAGGGCTGAGAATCGGCAGGGGGGCTGGTGACTCTTTGCTGGGGATGGAAGCTGGGAATCGGCAGGGGGGCTGGTGAGTATTGGGGCTGGGGATGGAAGCTGGGAATTGGCAGGGGGCTGGTGAGTCTTGGGGGCTGGGGATGGAAGCTGGGAATCAGAAGGAGGGCTGGTGAGTCTGGGGGGCTGGGAATCGGCAGGGGGGCTGGTGAGTCTGGGGGGCTGGGGATGGAAGCTGGGAATTGGCAGGGGGGCTGGTGAGTCTGGGGGGCTGGGGATGGAAGCTGGGAATTTTTGATATGATATTGCCTTGGTTAAATAAAATGTTTAAACTTAAAAAGCTGTGTCATTAACAGTGAATCGAATCAAAAAATCGATTCAACAGGGTGAATCGAATCGAATCGAAATATTTTTCTCTAAATCGGGCAGCACTACTGCCAACTGAAGACATATTCCTCCAGTCTGGCAACTCAAACTCTCCAAGCTTTGAAGCCAATGGCAATATCCTCAAGCTGCCCCTGCTTTCATGCATGCATGAAAGCCAAGGGGGGGGGGGGAGGGAAGGCAGCAGCTCTGCATTATTGCTGCCAGTTGCAAAACTTGGGAAGTTGGAGTGGGAGGAGGTGGCCCTCAGTTGGTGAGGCTTGGGGTTCCCTACTAGCTACAACAGGGGAGATATTCATTTTGAGGGAATCTAAGCTCAAAGTGGGAGGCCCAAAAAAAGCAGTAATATTTACCCTGATTAAAGAATCCTCCATGTGCGCTGACAGCTGATTCAGCATCCCCACTCTGATGAGGCTCACCTCTGAAGAGGTTCACCGTAGCTGTAATAGAAGTGAATGGGAGAACCAGGAGCGCGCATCCTTGCTCATCAGAGTGGGGATGCGGAAGGAAGCCTGTGGCTGCTCCCACTGTCAGCGGTGCACATGGAGGGATCACTCAGTCAGGGTAAGTAGTACTGCTTTTTTGGGTTCCTCTCCACAGTGTCCCTTTAATGAAGATTTATTATTAGATACATGCATCTTCTATATTAGTAATTGCAGATTTGGGACCTGCTCAACCTTTTTTTTGCTCATCGGCAAGTGTTAGTGTTCGTGCGGCCCCAGAAAAAATTTTTTCGGCCAATGCAGCCCAGGGAAGCCAAAAGGTTGGATACCCCTGGTCTAGATGAACGGTCAATGAAAAATAAATGCTAGTGGTGGAAGTAGGTCACCAGCTTAAGGAAACAAGCTTTAAGGCCCCTTTTACAAAGCCACAGTAGCACTGAAGCCCCTAGGAATTGAATGGATTTTAGTGCATTTACCACAGCAGCATCGCTACCACGGCTTTGTAAAAGGGGCCCTTATTTTGCTTCACACCATTCTCCTCAACTAAAATACAGGGAAAGTTTCCAGTACAAGAAGGGACCCATTCCATCAGGAATGCAAGGGAATTACTTATTGAAGAGTATCATCTTTTTCAACATAACTTGACAGCACTTTAAGAATAAAACAGAGTATGGGAGATTAAGGTTATGTAGAATTTCTTATTTTTGCAAATAGGTCGTGATGCCCATTAATGCACTTCATCTGCAAACGCTCTCATGAAGTAAACAGAATTTAAACCATGGTAACAGAAATATAAATCTTTCCTTTTGGCTAAGTCTTAATAATAATTTTGTCATTTATAGCTAAAGAGACATATGATCAAGAAACTGTTTTATTTTACTTTTGTGATTATGATAAACATATCGAGGGCCTCAAAATAGTACCTGGCGGGCTGCGAGTTTGAAGCCATTGCTCGAGTCTAAAGCTACTGCACGAGAGCCTCCGCAGCACTTAAAAGTACAACATGCTGATCTTTTCACATTTATACCCTGAATGCAGCGATAGAAAACCTCATACATTATGCCAACCTCATATCATTATGCCAACTTTGGCATAATGATAATGTACAGTATGCAGAGTAGAGACCATACCTAATCTGTCATTGTATATGCAAGCCCTATTTGCAAACACCAGCCCTATGTAGCATCTGATAGTTGAGAAACATATTATCACAGCTGTTGAAATGTGCTGTCCCAAAGAACTGCTAAGCAAATAGAGGCAGAGAACAGATAACGTGCTAAGGTTTCAGAAATGACACTCACATGAGCATAAGGAGTCTGCGTTTCCACTGAAGAATTCAGCTTCTCCCAATGGAGAGCACAGCCCTCATATGTGCATCACCAGTAATCGGCAGTTACTGCTTCTGCAGTTGCGGTACTGCATGTGCTTTTTTGCTGGTCCCTAGTTTGAAACAAGCACAGTTATCAGTCCTCTTCAGTTATCTTTCCCTCATCCCTGCTGCGGCTTGAATGGAAGCAGCCTGTGAGTTGCAAGTAGTTGAAATTCTTGTGCATCAGGACTGGTAGTCTTGACCAGGAGGGTTGTTGAGAGCCCATTGTTTTGTTTTCATACTCCACCTCCCATCACTCTAGGATGAGCTCCACTCCCTCGGTCTTACTCTTTACAAGCGAGAAATAGGGAGCCCGTCTTTTCGGCTCAAGTTTAATCTTTATTATTTTGGGGGATTTTATAATCCGCTCAGAGGCTTGGTAACCCCGGAGTATCTCTGGCTGTGAGAAGATACAGACCATCAGGGCTGAGGTCTGTAGTCTATAGGCACATTCCTCGCATGATTCTCGTGTGGCCAGTCTGCATAGTAGTTCTCAGAGCTCAGGATCCGTACCCTTGGGAGCAATGTTGCCCCAGGTTCTGTCTGCATAAGTGGTCTGTGCAGTCCCTCTTATAATCTATGTTTATGAATAGCCAAGCCGAAATGAACTAGACTGAACCAGAACATACAACTCCACACTCACATGAAGAAGACCAAGGAACAGTCCCAAATCAGACCAGGGGACAATGTTGGATGGTGATTAGAATAAGAACCTTTCAGAATGCCACAGTTTGCTAGTTAAACAAGCCGAACCAAATACCGCTGCTCTTTCAAATCCCCCAAAACAACCAGAAACAACCAAACCCCGCAGAAAAAAAACAAACTCTTTGTAAAAATACCAAACAAAATGATTGGGTGGGATCTGAGCCAGTCTGGAAGACTAAAAGAAAGAAAATGTGCAGCTAAGGACCTAATTTCTCCTTCTTTGGCGTCCCTCCAGACCAGCACAGAAATGGATGAGATATACCAAAGCAGTACCCATTATGGCTGACAAAGGGCTGCCAGAAGAACACACTCACCGAAAACCGCGTCCCGACATGACTAAACGTCCATACGGTAGTGTTAAACAAAGGAATGGAGAGAAGAGAAGACCAAACTGCAGCTTTACAGATATCCACTGGAGGTATAAGAGAAGATTCAGCCCAAGAAGCTGCTTGACTCCGAGTGGAATGAATGAGCTTTAAGAAATTCTGGAACAGGCTTCTTTTGGAGAAGGCCCACCGAAGCGATAGCTTTCTTGATCCAGCGTGCAATGGTAGCCTTGGAAGCACTGTCCCCCTTACGAGGACCCTCTAAGAGGACAAAAAGACTGTCCGACTTAAGGAAATTCTGAATCCACTGAATATAAGAATGAAGGACCCTATGGACATCCAACTTGCGCAACTGCCTCTGCTCCAATGAGCCCTCCTGACTACCCAAGCACAGGAGGGCCATGGACTGGTTGACATGAAATGGCTAGACCCCTTCGGAAGATAGGGAACCGGCTGTAGCACAACCTGCTCCCTAAAGAACTCCAGAAAGGGAAGCCTACACAAAAAATTCCTCCAGGTCTGAAACACGTCTCGCAGAAGTAATGGGCATCACCGCCTTAAGAGTAAGGTCCTTCAGGTGTCGAGAGTAGAGGTCTGCACAGGAACGGGGATTGCAGGACTCCCGTAGGAATCCCCCCCCCCCCAGATCTATGGGACTCCCGCAGGGATGGACGCTGGTTCTCCAGGGTTCCCACAGAAATGCCAGCCTACCTTTGTTCCAATGTTCCCTCTATGCTTCTTCGATCCCTCAGCACACCAGTTGCTCATTGCCACTCACATGGGAGAGCTCTGTACATCCACCAATCAGGGAGATAGAGCTGGAGCTTGATGGCCAATCATCCTTGTAGAAGTGCTCCCAGCTTGGTGGATGTGCAGAGCTCTCCCAGTAGTGAGCCTTGGCGTGAGACCTCCCCTCAAGAATCTCATTGGCTCAAGCCTGCCATCACTCACTGCACCTGTGCAGAGGAGCACGGGAGAGACTAGGCAGCATAACTGTGCAGCTCCGGAGCCAGACTACCCTGCATTAAACTGCTTCAGCCCAGCAGTTACCAACATTAAATATATAACAACAACAACAAAAAAAAGAGCAGAGGGAAGATAATTACTGCACTGGGCATCTTCTTTCTGTTCATCAAATTCTGCCTTAAATTACTTCTTTGAGATTGCATTTTGTGGATATGCCAACCCCACTCGACTGGGAAGAGGGAGGGAGAAGGGGTATTGGTTTTATGCCTGTTCTGCCAGATGTCTGTTTTGAGTTTTCTGTAAAACTAAAATGAAAACTGTCAGAAGTAATTGCTGCTTTTTATGGGGACAGGTAATTTTTATGGGGGAACAGAGGAGATTCTGATAGGGCGGGGATGGGCAAAATTCTGGCGGGGTGGGATTTCTGTCCCTGCGCAACTCTAGTCGAGAGGCTCAAACGGAAGACGCAGGAGCACGAAGAGAACTGTAGATACCCCAAGTCAAAAGCTCACACACCGAGCACCACCTCGTCATACGCTTTCAAGGAGCCGGTACACTCCCCCCCCCCCCCGGCATCTCTCCCTCTCTCGCAACTGGCACCCACCAACCTACCTCCAGAGTTGTCTTTGAGATCACAGCAGCGCCAGCGAATCCTACAGGTTAACTTAGGCTTAGGTTTTTCCTCTGACGCAATTTCCTGTTTCCGGTGGGGCGGGGCTTAGGGATACCTTCGTTTTGAGACGCCGGGTGTAGAGAGGCGGAGTAATGTGTGTATCAGCTGCTGGGGGAGAGGAATTTGTGATAACTCAGGAACAGGACCTCTAACAATTCTCCCTCAATCGCCGCTCCGGGTGGTCCCTCCCATGTTGTAAGCGCTGCCATGTCCGCCTTTTTAGCCAGATTTAGTGGTGAGTAGAGCAACCTCTCCCCCTGTGCTTTATAACCTTCCTCTTAGATTATAAACTCTTCTTAGCAGGGACCGTCTACTCCATGTTAAGCGTAAAGCGCTATAGTAATAATAAATAGTAGTAGTAGGTACTACCCCTGCTCCTGAGAGCTTATGCATTTGCTATGAGAGTTTGTAAAGCGCATATGCTAAAAGTTCAAACAGAAAAATCTCTTGTCCTTGAGATGCTGGTCGGTTTGTGCATTGTTTCCTTCAGAAGATAACAGATGGTCAGTGTTTATAAGTTAGACAAGAGGAGGGTTGGATTTTTTTGTTTGTTTCTCTTCCGTTATAATTTTTCTGCAGCTTATCGATAATCATGTATATCCAGGGTAGTTCTGTTATTACTATTATTATTTTGTCATTTATGCAGAGTTTTTCTCTTCTCCCTTACATATCCTATATTGCGGTTAAAAAATGCACTTACAATGATCCGCTTATAAAAAGATAAAATTATGAAAATTTGTACTACTCTTTCCATGAACCATAACTTCGATTTTGAACCTCTTTGGTAATCTACCTCTCGTTTCAGATGGAACGCTAAAAGATGAAGATGAAACTAATCCATTTTCTTTTAAAGAATTTGTGAAAAGCAATAATCGTTCTGCAGTGAAAAATGACGAACAAAACAATAAGATATACCAAAAGGTGGGGTTTTTTTTTTTTAACAAAAATATAGCATATTTATGTCCTGATATGTTTGTAGAACTCTGTCTAATATAATTTTTCAAACTTTGATCTCAAGGTTAATACTGTGCAATATAGCAATTCAGTTCTAAAATGTAAACAGATAAGTGTAAAAGGAATCTTAACCATTTTTTATGGCTAATTGCTGAATCAAACTTCACCAGCATCCACCTGTCTCACTTTTACAAGTCCCTTAGTTTTACATGCAAGGGAGAAAAAAAACTTCAAGGGCTTAAGGGTGCAGGACTTTAGAACATTCTTGTCCTGTCACCCAGCATTGAGCTATCATTGGTCTTAAAAAAAACTCCCTTGATAATGATATACAGTATAGCTGTACTATTTGGTATTTTAACTTTAGCAACTACTAAGATCAATCAATAAATGATTTATAAATAGTGAGTAAATGGGCCACTTAGCTTGGGCAGATGCATGTAAATCATCAAGTTGATATAACAACTCCTCAGCTCAACAGAACTTCCCTATTTCACTTCAGTCAAAGCTTCTTCAAGAGCAGAAGATTAAGGGGGAAATTCTGTATAGGACGCTGGTCTGAGCAGCTGAGAATCGCACACTGGACAGACGCCTAATCACCCCGGTGTCCATGTCACAGGTTAGAGAATCGCATTGCTGCTGAGCTGATCATGGCAAGGGAATCTCCCTGCCTTGATCAGCTCAGTGGCTGCAGAAGGAACCCCCCCATCTGTGAAGTTGGCCGGCAGGAGGGATGCCCAGTCCCTCCTGCTGGAAACTGCTCCCCCCCACTGAAGTTCACTGGCAGGATGGATGCCCAGTGACTGAGCAGGGTGTTTGGGGGAAGGCAATATACAAAGGAGGAAAAGAATCCCAGAGTCAGTACAAATGAAGGCTTATTGTACTACCAAACCCTGAAACCCAATATATTGGGTTAATTCAAAGTGTCCCTGATGGTTTAGAGCTGGTTTACAGATGCTGTTGCCTTTTACTCCATGCTTGTGCCTTCACCCTTAATACTAGGATTAGCTTTGAGGGGGTTATGACTAAAGCAAATATGACTTTGTTTCTTTCTAGGGATCATCCCTGCCTCCAGTAGTGCTTGATGATTCTTCTTCAGCGCTGAATGAAACTGATGTAAATCTGGAATTTCAGGAGACATTTTTTAAAGACCCAACACTTGATGACATTCTGGATGATGATGAGGAAGATGGTGATTGGAGTGGGACTTACCATCCCTCTGTTATTGAAGAAAGTCAAGGAATTAGAACTGCCAGTCCCTCTACTTATGATTCCTTTTCCTTGAATCCATCTGAATTGTCAGGAGTCAAGTCTTTTGTAACATGGCAGTTAAATGACAGTGATGGCCTCAAATTACACAGTGCAGACCAAGATTTTGTTACAGTCAGAAGTCCAGCGGAACATGTGGATTTTTATTCTCTGCAAAAAGATTATGAAAATGTATGTTTTAAAAAACACATCAAATTTATACTACATACTAGACCTGAAAAGGTTTAAGTCTTAATCTCAAATGAAAATGAATGACTGTAGGAAAAGTTGTATTATTGGCAGTATTTGGGATCAAATATCTGTACTTGAGCATGTAATCAGAATCCTGTTTATTATCTGGTGATTTACCTCTGGCTAGGGTTTCAGAACTACCCATCCAAACACCTACAGAAAAACAAAAATTAAACCCCCTTTTTCAAAACTGCGAAACCGTTTTTTAGCGCTGGCCAGCGTGCCTAATGCTCATAAGAACTCCAAGTGTCAGAGCAGCGCAAAGCTTTTAGCACGCCAGCTGGTGCTGAAAACTGCTTTCACAGTTTTGTAAAAAGAGGTGGGGGATTGGGGATAAATGACAGATCCCCCAATTATACTGTAGATTTTGTCTTTATTTATTTAAAAATTTGTATACCGTATATTACCTATTCGGTTTACCTAATAATCAAAATATGAAACAAAACATACATGTTTGAAATATTACAAATCATCATACTTTAAAAAGCAATCAGCAGGACAGAAGACATTATCAGATCATTCTAAGTATATAGTCTCAACACAAAAAAGCATTAAACAGTTGGGTTTTTAACATTTTCATAAAATTCATCCTAGCAGTATAGAAACGCAAGATTATCCCAGGACAAGCAGGCAGCATATTCTCAACATGTGGGTGATGCCATCCACGGAGCCCCGAAGCGGGCAGACTTGCTTGAAGATGTTTCAGAAAGTTTGCGAGTGCTGCACCATAGGTTGCGCGTCTCCTCTGAGTTACCTCGGTTCTCGTTTTTCCGTGGAGCTAAGAATCGCCTGTTTTTCTCAGCTCTGCCCTGAATTCGAGTTGTGCTTTCTCACACCACGGCTTTTCTTCTTTATTTCTTTTGTAAGTTGCTGTGCGGCGCACCTCTTTAAAAAAAAAAATTTAACTTTTTTTCGTCGGTTCTCGTCCAATGGGGCTTGGGCTCGGGCCCTTCCGCCGACCTTCGTTTGGCTGCGGCCGTATTTTTTTCTATGTCCCGGCCTGTTAACGGGCTTTAAAAGGTGTAGCCAGTGCAACCGGGCGATTTCACTCACCGACCCGCACCATTGATGTATTAAGTGCTTGGGACCCGAACATTGCCCTGAGTCGTACCCACGCTGTGCTACCCTTCAAAAAAGAGCTCTTCGGAGACGTCATGTCCAGATTCAGCAGCTCTTTGGTCCCATGGAACCGTCTACGGAAAAGGCCTCAACCTTGGTGGCAGCCTTGTCGGCCAAGTCCTCGACCTCCTGCAAGTTGCCCTCGTCAGTGAAGGCCTCGTCCTCGGGCAAGTCTGCTCTTCCCTCCACAGGTATGCTAACTAAGAAGCCTCTAGCTGAGTCTCAGGCAGTCCAGGCAACGAGTGCAGTCGTGCTGGCCTCTACAAGACCTCCTCCGAAGCGTGCCTCCAAAATCAGGGAATACTCATCTTTGAGGTTACCCTCTGTGGAGCACATTGCTGCACCTTCTAGACCAATTGGTCTCGGTGCCTGTCTTCGAGGACATGCTGCAAGCCATTTTAACCAGGCAGCTCACCTCTGTGTTTGCAAAGCTTGCCCCTGCATCGGCCCTGCTTTCTGCGAGCCAGTCTGAGCATTCTGTCGAGGCATGAGGAACTAAACCTGTTAGGTCTCGACCTTTGTCCTCCGGTGACTCCTCGTCTTATCATTCCAGGTCCAGGTCTCCAGCTACTCAACCTGCTCGAGAGGTGGTTCACATGCCTTGATCCAGGTCTCATTTGAGGCATTCCTCTTCATCAAGGCACCTGCCTCCAAAGAAGGATACAGAGTCTTCTATACCTCGTTCTTCGAGGCCCATCGAGACTCCCTTCAAAACTGGGCCTAGGTCTCGACCCACGAAGCCTGTAACGCCTCGTTCTTC
The DNA here is from genome assembly GCF_902459505.1 of Geotrypetes seraphini. Lineage (NCBI taxonomy): Eukaryota > Metazoa > Chordata > Amphibia > Gymnophiona > Dermophiidae > Geotrypetes > Geotrypetes seraphini. Next base: position 62,142,388 of record NC_047093.1, on the reverse strand, counting down.
TCCACTTCAAGGCTCGTCCAGGTCCCGTACTCCTCTGTCAAGGCATGCTACGAGGGATCCTTGTTCCCCGGTTTCTACGAGGCATGAGTCAAGGCATTCAGTCGCTCACACTCCTAGGACCTCTCCATCATGTCCTGTCAAATGTAAGCACTCCCTGACTTCGCCTATATCACACATTGGAGCTTTTTCTGTAACTCTTACGTTGGATACAGACATCCCTTCCCAGTACTCCAGGGAGGCTTGTCCGTCATATTCTGCAGCACCTCGCTCTCACTCTGCTTCTCCTGAGGGTTCTTCATCTTCGAAATCCACATCATTTTCCAAATTCATATTTGACATGAGCAAGGCTCTTCAAATTGATCTACAATCTGAGTCTAAGTATACTCCTGAGTATTTGGCTGAAATGGAATTGCCCCATCTGCCAAAGGACACTGAGACTTCCCATGAATCCTATTCTGAAGCAAACTTTCCTGAGAAATCTTGAGACTCCTACTTCTATTCCGGCTATACCCTCCAAAATGGAATCTCATTATGGTTCCTTGTAAAGGTTTTGAGAAGCTGCAATTGTCTTACTAATCTTTGGTGGTAGAATCATCTCTCAAAAAGTCTAATCCAACCAGTCTATGCTGCAGTCCCTCCAGGAAGAGAGGGACAGACCATGGATAAATTTGGACGCCGTCTGTATTAAAATTCCATGATGGCAAACAGGATTTTGAACTACAACTTCATATTCACCTCTTACCTGAAGTACTGCATAAAGACCATACCCTACTTCTTCTCAGACTTACCTGAGCAGCGGTTGCCTGAGTTTCAACAGTTCCACCATACTCTATCTCAAATTTGTCTGTTTATGCTCCAAGCGACTTATGATGCATTTGAAATTTCATTTTGAGTCGCTGCTTTTTCTGTGGCAATGCGACGTCTGGCTTGGTTACGGTTTGTGGACATGGATCCTAACCTTCAAGATCGCCTAGCCAATATATCATGTCAAGGTATATTCAACGAATCCATTGAGGCTGCCACCAAGCGTCTGTCAGAGCATGAGCGGTCATTTGCCTCTTTGATTCGACCTAAGCCTAAGCTTCCAGCTACTAAGCCTTATAGGCCACCTCAACATCATTATCCACAGAAATCTACTCCGGCTTATTCCAGGCCTCAACCCAGAAAACAGCCATAGCAGCAGTGTCAACAAAAAACCCAGACTCCTGCTGTAGCTAAGCCTGCACAGCCTTTTTGACAATCTAAATCTGAGCATAATGTCAATCTTCATGCATCAGTCTTCTGTTCTTCCCATAGGAGGTCACCTCCATCATTTTTATCAACAGTGGGAGCAGATTACATCAGACCTCTGGGTTCTCACCATCATCAGAGAAGGTTACTCGCTCCAATTTCTTCAAATTCTACCAGATCTCCCTCCAAAAGAGATTCCTTCATGTGTCACAACTTCCCCGTCTTCTTTAGGAGGCTCAGGCTCTTCTTCACCTCCATGCCGTTGAAGAGGTTCCCTTGGCCCAACGGGACACAGATTTTTTATTCCTGTTACTTTCTGGTGCCAAAGAAGACGGGGAATTTGCGACCTATCCTGGACCTCAGAGCTCTCAACAAATTTCTTGTCAAAGAAAAGTTTCGGATGCTCTCTCTTTCAACCCTGTATCCCCTGATGGATCAAGAAGATTGGTTATGCTCCCTAGATCTCAAAGAGGCTTACACTCGTATTCCAATTCATCCAGCCTCTCACAGATTCCTAAGATTTCGGGTGGGGAATCTTCATCTCCAATACAGAGTCCTCCCTTTCGGACTGGCATCATCTCCCAGAGTCTTCACAAAATGGCAGATGGTGGTGGCTGCAGCTCTGCAGACGCAGGGTCTTCAAGCTTTCCATATCTGGACGACTGGCTCATCAAAGCCTCATCGCAACAAGGGGTTATTATAGCGACCCAATGGACTATTTTGTTTCTCCAAAGTCTTGGGTTCAAAATCAACTTTCCAAAGTCCCAGCTACGCCCCTCCCAAACTCTACAGTTTATTGGAGCCATCCTGGTCACTGTTCAACTGAGAGCGTTCCTGCTTCAACAACGTCAAGATGCTCTCATTCACCTTTGTCAACAAGTGTCTTCCCTCATGTTAATCTCGGCAAGACACATGATGGTTCTTCTTGGTCACATGGCCTCTACAGTTCACGTGGCTCCTTTTGCCATAGTTCATCTCCAAATTCCTCAGTGGACCCTGGCATCTCAGTGGCAGCAAGCTTGCAACCCACTTTCTCAACACATTACAGTGACTCCGTTGGGGGCACACCTAGATGGTCTCCGTACTCAAGGTCACTGGTCCAGCGTAGATCATCGATGTCATATCAATCTGTTGGAACTCCTCGCCTCTACATCACATTTTTGCTCAATGGGGAACTCCTCAGAGAGACCTCTTTATATCTCCTCACAACACTGCCTCAGTTCTGCTCCAGGATATACTCTCCTCACCACCTCGAGGCAGATGCTTTTCTTCTGGAATGGACGAATCAGTGTCTATGCGTTCCCTCCATTCCCTCTGATTCTCAAGACTCTTGTCAAACTAAAGAAAGAGCATGCCACCATGATTCTGATAGCTCCTCGGTGGCCCAGACAATCACAGTACCCCCTTCTACTTCAACTCAGCACCAGGGAGCCTCTGCTTCTACCAGTATCTCCCTCTCTGCTTACACAGAGTCAAGGGTCTCTGCTTCATCCCAACCTGCAGTTTCTACACCTAACAGCTTGGTACCTCTCAACCTAACTGCCACTCTACAGTTCTCTCAATCTGTATAGGACATTCTAGGGGCTTCCTGGAAGCCTTCCACTAGGCAGTGTTACATCCAGAAATGGACTAGATTCTCTGCTTGGTGTACTATTCATCACAAGGAGATGCAGACTACCTCCTTGTCTTCAGTTTTGGATTACCTTCTGCACTTACTCAATCTGGCCTCAAATCCACATCCGTTAGAGTCCACCTCAGTGCAATTGCTGCTTTTCATCAGCCTATCGAAGGGAAAACCCAGTCTGCTCATCCTATGGTTTCCAGGTTTATGAAAGGACTTTTCAATGTCAAACCATCTCTCAAGCCTCCTCCAGTGGTTTTGGATCTTAATGTTGTTCTTGCTCAATTGATGAAGCCTCCTTTCGAACCAATAGATTTGGCTCATCTTAAATATCTCACTTGGAAAGTGGTTTTTCTCATTGCACTCGCATCAGCTTGAAGAGTCAGTGAGTTACAAGGGCTAGTTGCTGATCTACCTTTCATTGTCTTCCATCATGACAAGGTGGTCCTCCGTACACATCCTAAATTCTTACCTAAAGTGGTTTCAGAATTTCATCTCAATCAATCTATCGTTCTACCAGTGTTTTTTCCAAAGCCTTATTCTCATCCTGGAGAAATAGCGCTTCACACTCTAGACTGTAAACGTGCTTTGGCCTTCTACTTGCAACGCACTCAACTCCTCAACTTTTTTGTCTCCTTTGATCCAAATATGTTGGGACATCCTGTATCCAAGCGAACCATCTACAACTGAATGGCTGCTTGCATCTCTTTCTGCTATGCTCAGGCTGGTATCCCTCTGCAGGTTCAAGTCATGGGCCATAAAGTTAGAGCTATGGCAGCGTCTGTAGTTTTCCTCGGATCAACTCCTATTGAGGAAATCTGCAAAGCTGCCACTTGGTCCTCAGTTCATACATTCACCTCTCATTATTGTCTGGATACTTTCTCCAGACGGGATGGCTATTTTGGCTAGGCGTGTTTGCAACATTTATTCTCCTAATTTGCCAACACTCCCACCATCCCATGCTGGTTAGCTTGGAGGTGACCCACATGTTGAGAATATGCTGCCTGTTTGTCCCGAGATAAAGCACAGTTACTTACCGTAACAGTTGTTATCCAGAGACAGCAGGTAGATATTCTCACAACCCACCCACCCACCTCCCCTGATTGGCTTCTTAGCTAGCTATCTGAACTAAGGTACCTCAGAGGAGACGTGTGACCTACGTTTGGTGGGAAGGCACTCGTGCATATGCAGTGCAGCATTCATGAACTTTCTGAAAGTTCTTCAAGCAAGTCTGCTTGCGAGGCTATCTGCTTCGGGGCTCTGTGGATGATGTCACCCACATGTTGAGAATAAATGCCTGCTGTCCCTGGATAATAACTGTTATGGTAAGTAACTGTGCTTTCCTGGCAATGCATTCCAAAGCTTTACACCCGCTACCGACAACATGGCCGCACCAATATTAATATGGGAGATTGGCAGTGTACCCTCTTAACAGATAACCACAAAATGGAAATCTATCAAAAGTCATTATAAAAACACACCACATGAAAACAGACAATCATCACATACTCTCACCTTTATACCCTGCTCTAGCTTGAAAACCCTACAATGAAAGGAAAGGCTTACCTAAATAAGTAACTGTATGCATTTGCACTTGTAGGGGCTTTTAGGAAACAATTACACTACTCCCTCCATATTCGCTGTGATAGGGGATTAACAGAATCGCAAATACAGAAAAACTGCAAATAACTTTTTCATGTTACTCGCTGTTTTCTATTAAAAACCATAGTGAATATGGTGAAACTGCGAATAACATGGTGGGAGACCTGGCCTGTTCCTGAAGGAGAGGCAAAACACGGTGAAGAAAGTGCTGGGAATTGGCGATGTTCTCTGTAAATGCTTGGAATCAGCGATTTCTCTATGCGAGCTGATGTAATTTTGGGGAAACCATGAATGCTGAAACCGCGAATATGGAGGGAGAAGTAAATCTTTCAATTCCAGCAACAGTGAATTTCAAAGTACAGTGGTACCTCGGTTTACGAGTGCACTGGTTTGTGAGTGTTTTGCAAGACGAGCAAAACATTTGCAAAATTGGCGCCTCGGAAACCGAGCGTGGATTGATTTATGAGCGCCCCCCCCCTCGATCCGGCACCCTCCCCCCGACATGATTGGGCTCCCCCCCCCGCCGCGATCAGGTACCCCCCTCCGCCGCTTCTCACAGTCATCTGGGCACCGGCATGTCCTGTGTTTGGTGCCGGTGCCCGAAGATTGGCCTCCTCTTCTGCTGGGCCTTGAGCATCTGCGCGTGCTCAAGGCCCAGCAGAAGAGGAGGCTGATCTTCGGGCACAGGACATGCCGGTGCCGGTGCCCAGATGACTGTGAGAAGCGGTAGGGGGTGCCCGATCGCGGCGGGGAGGGGGGTGCTGGATCATGGCGGGGGATGCCCAATCGTGGCGGGGGGTGCCGGATCATGGGGGTGGGGGGGTGCCAGATTGCAGGGGGGGAGGGTTCCGGAACGCAGGGGGGGCCTTTGGGAGGAGCAATGCCGGTTCTCGTGGGGGGGGGGGGAACTTATCAAAGCGAGTTTCCATTATTTCCTCTGGGGAAACTCGCTTTGATAAATGAGCATTTTGGATTACGAGCATGCTCCTGGAACGGATTATGCTCGTAATCCAAGGTACCACTGTATTAGCTTCTCATAGTCAAACTGTTCTGATGATTTATCAAGCCAACTATACTTAAGTGCTGTGACAGATGTATCTTATTGTATAAGAAATTTGTGTGACAGGATTAGGTAGTAGAGTTGCTATTCCATACAGATTTGACACAGACTTCTGTTGTGCTGGGTTTTTTTTTAACTTGATGTTAGTGTAACAGTCACTACGTGGAAAGTTGACAGTGAACACTGTGGCTATATGTGTGCTGTGTCATTGAGTATTGTGTCCTAGTGCTTAGTTGTAGATAAGGCCTTACCAGCTGCTAAGCCAAAAGCTTAAGTGTGCAATATTTAAAAGGAATAAGATATGCCAGAGACTTGGCAGCCTATTCCTTCTCCCCTGAAGTGCAACATTCCATAGTCGAGTCCCATGATAGTTGTACTAAGAAACTAGAAGATAAGCTTCTTGGTTAATATCATCAGCTAGAATTGCTAAAGTTTGCTACCATGTTAGTGCACATCAACACTGTTAGCACATGTTATTAGTAACTAGGTCCCATTGAACAGCAAAATTGTAACATAGCAGTTCACAATGATACTGAGAAGAAACTTATGAATTTTGAACAATGAATTTTATTTTACTTTTTAATGTATGTGTTTGTGTGTGTGTTCTCTCCCCTTGTTTGACTGAGCAGCCAAAATTTAATTCATGTAAAGAATCTCCAACATTTGTGAGAACATTTCTTCCAGTATCAGGAGGCATTGGTGCCCGATATGCTTACACATTGTTAATGTAATAAACAATTCATGCATTTATGAATTCTTTTTTGTTTGAATGAGAACATACGAACTATTTTTGTTTTACTTTCAGTTGAAATAAGCCATACGAGTAGAGGGTGAATATTATGGCAGTGAATGACTTGAAGCCATTTGTCTTAAGTGCCCCTAGTACATTCAGAATGGCAGATCTAGTATTGGCATGTTGCTGTGGGTTGAACGTCTTTTAATAGAAAATGTGTGTTCTCTCTCTCTGAATTATTGTAACTAGTATTCTTGCTATTTTGCAGGTTAAAGAAGAAAATTCACACCTTTGGAGAACAATTAAAGATCTTCAGATGTTAAATGAGACACAGACAGAAAAGTATGTGAGCTGGTAGAAAAAAGAGCTTTAGTTAATAACGCCCCCCCCCCCCCTTTTATGAAGCTGGGTTAGACTTTTTTATCGCCAGCTGTGGCGGTAAAAGCACCGATGCTCAACGGTCAAAGAAATTGAGCATCAGAGCTTTTACCACCACGGCTGGCAATTAAAAAAGCCTAACACAACTTCATAAAAGGGGGCCCAAATGCATGTGTATGACCTGCAAGTTTGTGCGAATATGCAATGAGTGGTTTAGTTTGAGAACGAAAAAAGGAGTGGGGAAGGGACAGAGTCAAACCACTGTGAGGGCAATCATTTTATTAAAACATCATAATATCATATATATGTGTCATGTATATAAAATACGGCAGGCATAAAAATATAGATGTATAAACTGGACCCCAACACGGTCCGTGTTTCGGTTAGGATAGCCTTCCTCAGGGGTGTATAAAATAGAAGCCCAGTAGATGGTGCCAGATAACTACTAATCAAAAAGGTCTCTCGAGGTCTGCTATCTGATATGGTGCCAAAAAGAATGCTGTGCTGATGCTGAAAAGAATGCATCTCTCTGTCTCTCTCTCTCGATAGCAAATAAGTTAAGAGTTATTTGAGCCTGGGAGAATTATTACAGGTGAGGCCCAGGGCACTAATAAGGGCACCAAAATCCCAGTCCAGCATCTATGCCTCTAGGATTTTGAAAGTAGATCAAACTGGGATTTTGTTGCTCTTTATCACTAGTGCTCCAAGCTAGTGCCTCATCTATTCCAGTAGGAGGGGACTTGAGAGATATGGGGGAAGGGGAGGGGAAAGTGGAGGGAAATGTACTAGATTGAGGGGAGGGTTTGGTGCTAATGAAAAAGTTGTCTCTGGGCACAACAGTCCATTGAGCCAGCCCTGAATTCTTATCTTATAAGCAAGAAACTACGTGGATGCTTTAAACCAGGGTTTCTCAACCCAGTCCTTGGGATGCATCTAACCAGTCAGGTTTTCAGGATATCTATAATGCATGAGAAAAATTTGCATGTGCTGTTTCCATTGTAGCCTGAACACCTGACTGGCAAGGTATTTTGAGAACCATTGCTTTAAACTAAATTTGGAAAACCTAGAAATAACACTTGTGTCTTTTCAAGAGTAAAGAACCTTGAAAGGAAACTGAAAGCAAAAATGATTGAAGATGAAAAAGAAGCATGGGATCTGGAATCAATGGTGCAACAGGTGGAGCAGAACTTGCAAATGATGACAGTAAGTCACTAGCTTTCTGCTGTCCTTTTGATGAAGAGGTCTATTCACATTTAATGCATTGCTTCCTCACATAGCTGATCCTTTGAAGGGTATGTTTCAGTATTGCTGGATCTCAGAATCCATGGGCTTCTATCAAAACAAGAAACTGTTTGAGGACCTGTAGACCTGATGATCCAGTTTCTCATCAGGTCACTGAGGCTTTGAATGAGCACAAGAAGAGCATTTGTTGAAACGTCCCCCTAAATCTAAAAGCATGAGAATGACTAGAAGATATCTGCCACAGTATGGATTAATCCTTCTAAAATTATGTTTGGCAAGAAGGGTTTAAATAAGAACATAAGAATTGCCATACTAGAACAGATAGAGAGTCCATCAAGCTCAGTATCCTGTTTTCAACAGTGGCCAACCAAGGTCACAAGTACCTGGCAAGATTCCAAAGAATAAAACATATTTTATGCTGCTTATTCTAGGAATAAGTAGCAGATTTCCCCAAATCCATCTTAATAATGGCTTATGGACTTTTCTTTCAGGAAGTTATCCAAACCATTTATTAAATCCCGTTAAGTTAACTGCTTTCACTGCACTCTCAGGCAAAGAATACAATACAATACAGGTTCTTGTATTCGCAATTTTTGACAGGGAATCATTGCGGCATACAGCAAAATCTACATTCATGATTTCAAATTAGAAGATTCAACATAGATAGTTTATGTTTGGAGGGAGTAATAAATTGGAAGTGTTAGACCCCAGATAGCGTACGTAACTACAAAGGGAAAAGGTATGTTTTTAGTCTTTTCCTGAACAGACTGTGTGTGGGAATTTGCCACACATGAGTTGGTAGACTGTTCCAGATGTATGGTCTAAGGAACTTGAAAGTGGAGTTAAACAGCTTTTTCTGCCATATTCATTGAAATGGGAAAGGTATCGTAAATCATTGTGTAAGTGTTGAATTGAAGAAAGTGTGTGAGACTGGAATACAAGTCACTAGTTTGCTGGAGTTTTTTCCATAGATGGCCTTTTGGATTATACAAGCTAGCTTGAAATGAATTTGGTTTTTGACAGGTAACCAGTGTAGTAAGGGACTAACCCTCTCAAAGTGGCTAGATCGGAAAATTAGTCTTGCTTCTGTTCTTTCTCTGTAATGCCGTAGTAGAGGGAGTTGCAGTAGTCCAGGTAGGGCAGCAAGACAGCTTATGCCACCCTCCTAAAGTTGTCTTGGTTCAGAACTGATCGATCTTAGTTGTCTTAGTCTGAAGAAGAACCCCTTTGCCAGGGATGTGATCTGGCTCGTGAAGGATAAAGAGGAGTCCAGGGTAATTCCTAGCACCTTAGAGCAGTGGTCCCCAACCCTGTTCTGGAGGTCCACCAGGCCAATTGGGTTTTCAGGCTAGCCCTAATGAATATGCATGAGAGAGATTTGCATATAATGGGAAGTGACAGGCATGCAAATCTGCTCCATGCATATTCATTAGGGCTATCCAGAAAACCTGATTGGCCTGGTGGCCCTCCAGGACCACTGCCTTAGAGGAGTTCATTGTTGTGAGTATCTCACCTGTAGATAGTAACTGACCAGGGATCTCAAAGTCCCTCCTTGAGGGCCGCAATCCAGTCGGGTTTTCAGGATTTCCCCAATGACTATGCATTGAAAGCAGTGCATGCACATAGATCTCATGCATTTGTGGCGTACTGCAAGGATCACTGTTATCATTGATCCTCTATAACCCTTTCATGAGCTTACTAGGCCATATCAAATTCGACATGCATATTCTCATATGCAGATGACATTCTTCTACTCATTCCAATTAATCGTGATTCTAACAATACAACGCTGTTAATATCAAATGGAATAGACAAAATACAGACCTGTGCCACATTCAACAAACTCAAACTAAATGCGGGCAAAACCAAAGTTCTATGGTTTCATAACACTGTACACACAGTCCCTCTCATTCATTGGGGAAATCCGGAAAACCCGACTGGATTGTGGCCCTCAAGGAGGGACTTTGAGATCCCTGGTCAGTTACTATCTACAGGCGAGATACTAACAACAATGAACTCTTCTAAGGCAGTGGTCCTGGAGGGCCACCAGGCCAATCAGGTTTTCTGGATAGCCCTAATGAATATGCATGGAGCAGATTTGCATGCCTGTCACTTCCCATTATATGCAAATCTCTCTCATGCATATTCATTAGGGCTAGCCTGAAAACCCAATTGTAACAGACTGTAGTCCCTAAACCAGAGCACTTTGGGTTTTTGTTTGTTGTCTTAAAGAATTCAAGAGTTTAATTACATGTTGAGTGAAGAAATATTTTCTCCAGTTTGTTTTAAATCTACTACTTAGTAGCTTCATTGCATGTCCCCTATTCCTAGTAATTTTGGAAAATGTAAACAAGTAATTTACATCTACCTGTTCCACTCCAATGCCAAGAGCCTTTTTAAAACTTCAGACGCGAGCGACGCCTTGCCGCACGCGCCCCGACCTCCAAACCCCCCTGCCGCCATCTATTTTCCCCCCTCCTCCCTCTCGCCTACTCACAGTGTTTAACTGAAAAGCGCTGTGCTGTGCTGCCACTGGCCTCACTATCTTCTCTCCACTGCGGCCCGCCCTCTCACAACTTCCTGTTTCCGCTAGGGTTGGCCGCAGTGTAGAGAAGACACCGAAGCCAGCAACAGCGCGGTGCAGTGCTTTTCTTTGAGGCAAGTAGAGCGTATGCACAGGGGTAGCAGGAAAAGAATGCTGATGGATGGGGGAAGGGAACAGGGGGAGCAGGCAAGAGGTGGGTGCACAGGGAAGGGGGGAATGCTGCTGCTACACAGGGAAAGGGGGGAATGTTGCTGCTCAGGGAAGGAGAGAATGCTGCTTCTGTACAGGGAAGTGTGGGGGAATGCTGCTGCACAGGGAAGGGGGGAATGCTGCTGTTGCTGTACAGGGAAGTGGGGGAGGGGGGAAGGGAAAGGGGGCCAGGGAGCAATTTTGGTTTGCTTTGGGGGGGAGACAAAAGAGGGCCAGGCAGGCAGCGCACGAGAATGAAAGACAGCAGGCAGGGAGAGAGACAGAAAGAAATAAACACAGACAGATAAAGGGGGCCAGGGAGGGAGACAGACAGAAAGAAAGACAGACAGACAGTGGGAGGGAGAGAGACAAAGAAAGGAAGAAAGAGACAGGGGCAGAGAGAGACATAGAAAGAAAGAAAGACAGATAGACATTTTCTAGCACCCGTTAATGTAACAGGCTTAATGACTAGTATTTCTATATTCAAGAAAGCATGGGACAGGCACATTGGATCTCTTAGGGAGAGGAGATAATGGGTGCTGCAGATGGGCAGACGGGATGGGCCATTTGGCCTTTATCTGCCATCATGTTTCTATGGCAGTTTTGAGAATTTACATCTCCTATCTCTATATGGGAAAGTATGTAGAGCTACTGCCTCTGCATCCAGAGGTTGTGAGATCAAATCCCAGTGCTGCTCCTTGTGACCCTGGGTTAGTCATTTAGTCCTCCAATACCCACCACTTTGAATGTCAACTTTAAATGGCAAAGCCACAAAAAGGTGGTATATAAGTCCCCATTCTCTTTCCCTATATTGCACTGTATGGGGGCACTTTATGCGATTAATCATGCAGTTAAACATTTTAATTGATGTACAGCCTTAGATTTGAACTATCAAATTCACTAATAAACGCTGTATCACTCATTCTCTGAACACTTCATGTTTCTTTTGAATATATATACATATTTGTTAATACTAGAACAAGATTTCAGAGAAGATATTCAACCTTTTTGTTATCATCTGTGAGAGATATTTCAGCCAGTAGCGTTTTGGGTTGGGAAGAGGGGCAATGCTTAATGATGAGTTGTGAGTGTCTAGTAACAGGAAGGGACTTAGTAAATCCTAATGGTGTTTTATATTGATGGTTTTAAATGTGCCTGCCTTACAGAAACGAGCTATGAAAGCAGAAAGCAGTGTTGCAAATCTGAAGAAAGAAATAGCACTTTTGCAGGTAAAAATAAAAAAAACAAATTTCAGTATGAAGAAAAGAGTTGCCTTGTGAAAAATGAGTGGGTAGGAGGGGAGTACCTACTATTTTACGTAGTGCTACAAGATGTATTAAGTACTGTAGATTGCACAAAGGAGACTGAAGCTCCAGACACAAATGACAATCCAATGGCACTCACATTGTGTTCTACTACTATACTACTATTAATTATTTCTATAGCGCTACCAGACTTATGCAGCGCTGTACAGTCATAAAGAAGACAGTGTCCCTGCTCGAAAGAGCTTACAATCTAAACAGCCAAGACAGACAAACAGGATGTCATGGATACAGTTAAGGGGAATGGTTAATCTGCTGGCTAGGTTGGTGGACAGTAGGGAATAGGGTTATGGATTAGAGAATGATACGGTGGCGGTTTACCCGCGGCTACTGTGTTTAGCCGCGGGTAACCCGCCAAAAACGGGGAATGAAAATTAGCAGCCTCTGCGGGGACGGGGACAAGGCCATCACCGCCCCGTGGAGCGGTGAATGGTCTTGTCACCGCAGTGAGGCATAAAGGATCGTGCGGTTCCCCCAGCCCCCACCCACCCACCCGCACGCTGGCTCGATCGTTTAACCAGCTTCCTCTCTCCACCTCACCTTAGTTTGCCGGCTTTCTTTTTCGGCGACCGGAACACTTTCAAAAGAGCCGCGCACGCGCGGCTGCTCAGTATTCAATCTTCTGCTCTGACCCAACCGGAAACAGGAAATTGCAGCAGAGCAGAAGATTGAACTTTGAGCAGCCGAGCATGCGCGGCTCTTTGAAAGCGTGCCGGTCGCCGAAAAAGAAAACCGGCAAACTAAGGAGAGCTGGAGAGCAGTAGCGTACCAAGGGGGGGGGCGGGAGGGGCGAAAAAGGTAATGGCGCCAGGCCTTGGAGCACCGAGGCAGACCGCTTTTCCCCCCTCCCAGCCGAACCCCCGCTGACCCTCCTATCTCTCCCCCCCCAAGTGAACCTTTCCGACCCTCCCAGCAAAAGCAGCAAACCTCCCTCCAGTAGCGTCGGCTTTCTCCTCCCTCTGCCGCATCACTGATGACGTCATCAGTGACGCGGCAGAGGGAGGAGAAAGCCGCGAAGGAGGTTTGCTGCTCTCACTGGGAGGGTCGGAAAGGTTCACGGAGGGGGGAGATAGGAGCGGGGGTTCGGCTGGGAGGGGGGAGAAGCGGTCTGCCTTGTGCTCCATTACCTTCTTCGGGCAGCAGCAGCGTTTACAATTCGCTGCTGTTGCCGGCTTCAGGCCTTGTTCTCTGCCGGGTCCTGCCTACTTCCTATTTTCATGAAGACAGGACCCGATAGAGAGGAAGACCTGAAGCGGGCAACAGCAGTGAATTGTGAATGCTGCTGCTGCCCGATGAAGATCAGGACATCAGGGAAGGAGCAGGGAGAAATCGGCTGCTGGCTTGGGGGTGAGGGTAGGGAAAGAATCGTGGAAGTGGAGAAATTGGCACGATGGCTTTGTGGGGGCTAGGGGGAGAGAGAAAGAAAGGAAAAAATAAAGAGGAGGGGCCAGGGGGAGAGAGAAAGAAAGGCAGAAATAAAGAGGGGTCAGGGGGAGAGAGAAAGAAAGGCAGAAATAAAGGGGGTCAAGAGGGAGAGAAAGAAAGGCAGAAAGAAAGAGGAGGGCCAGGGGGAGAGAGAAATAAAGAGGGAGGCCAGGGGAAGAGAGAAAGAAAGGCAGAAATAAAGAGGGGGGCCAGAGGGAGAGAGAAAGAAAGGCAGAAATAAAGAGGGGGGTCAAGGGGGAGAGAAAGAAAGGCAGAAAGAAAGAGGAGGGCCAGGGGGAGAGAGAAATAAAGAGGGAGGCCAGGGGGAGAGAGAAAGAAAGGCAGAAATAAAGAGGGGGGCCAGGGGGAGAGAGAAAGAAAGGCAGAAATAAAGAGGGGAGCCAGGGGGAGAGAGAAAGAAAGAGGGGGGGCAGGAGAAGAAAGAAGAAGGACCAGAGACTCATGAAATCACCAGACAAAAAGGTAGGAAAAATTATTTTATTTTCAACTTAGTGATCAAAATGTGTCCGTTTTGAGAATTTATATCTGCTGTCTATATTTTGCACTATGGCCCCCTTTTACTAAAACGCAATAGCGGTTTTTAGCGCAGGGAGCCTATGAGCGTCGAGAGCAGCATGGGGCATTCAGTGCAGCTCCCTGCGCTAAAAACCGCTATCGCAGTTTAGTAAAAAGGGAGGGGGAATATTTGTCTATTTTTGTATAGTTGTTACTGAGGTGACATTGCATAAAGTCATCTGCCTTGACCTCTTTGAAAACCCGCGGAATATAAATGATAATTAACATTTTCTCTGCGTACAGCGTGCTTTGTGTTTTTAAAATTTTATTGGTGGTAGATCATTTTGACTTGGCCACAAAGGTAAGGGGGAGGGAGGGAGGGGAGCTGCTGAAAGACATTTAGTAATCCTTGCAGGCTTGACTGTGCAGGGAATTATTTTTGTAAAATCATGTTTTGTTATGTGACTGGCATTATCTAGACTTTAATTTCTATGAATGAATAGAATGAAAATGATATAAAATTACTTGCTTGCGGGGACCGCGTGTTCCGGCTCACACAAGGAAGGAGGGGGTGAAAGGGAAAAAGTTTATCTTCCTTGGAAATAGATTCTGAAGTGACCTCATTAAAGAAGACCAGCACCAAATGTACAAGAAATTCCTTAAACAATGTCAAAAGAGCCCAAAATAGAAAACTGCTACTGCCTTGAGACTCCATTATTGAAGGAATCAACTTGAAATCACAGAAGAGACAGGAAAAGGTTAAATGCCTCATGGAATCCTCGGGTACAAAACACAAACCAAATTGTGAATGAAATCAGAGCAGACAGTAAGAATTATAAAATTGATGTCATCATCCATCTGGAAAAAAAGGCGTACTAGAAATAATGCCTCAGCAATACAATTTTCAGAAGTTCTATTTGCTCATGGTAAGGGAGAAGAGAGACTGCTAGTGATGGTGGGGGGACTGATAGAAGATATGAAAGAAGGGTGGTAGAAAGGAACAGATGGTAAAGGAGGGAGGGAAGGGTGGTGGTGGAAAGGAATAGAACAGACATTGAAAGAGGGTAGAGAGGAACAGACCCTGAAAGGAAATGTGGAAGGCAGAGTGGGGAGAAGACACTGGAAGGGAAGAAGACAGATGCCAGACTATGGGGGAGTGGAGGGAAGAAGATGGGTGCTAGATGGGGACGGTGACGGGGCAGTGAATGGGATGGCTGTGGCGGTGACGGGGCGGTGAAGGGAACGGCGGTGATGGGGTGGTGCAGAGGATGGTGGGCCGGGGACGGTGCAGTGACGGGGACAGATTTTTCCCCCGTGTCATTCTCTATTATGGATTGAAGGCTATATCAAAAAAGTGAGTTTTCAGTCTGCTTTTAAACAAGGGATTGTAAACCTCTTAGATAACCTTGAAAGGCGGTATATAAATACCTAAAATAAATAAATAGGGAAGGAAAGGGGCTTGGTGGACAAGCTCAGGTAATTTATTCCAGGCCTAGGGGGCAGATAGACAAAAGGAACAAAATCTAGACTTGGGTACAGCTAAGAGAAGCTTATCTGAAGAATGGAGTTCTCTGGGAGGTGTATAAGGAGAGAGGAGAGATATTGAGAGGCACAGAATGAACACACTTTTAGGTCAGCAATAGGAGCTTGCACTGTATGTGAAGGTGGATAGGGAGCCAGTGCAGTGATTTAAGGAGAGGGGTCACATGAGTGTAGCGAGGTTAGTAGAAGATGAATCGTGCAGCAGAGTTATGCACAGATTGCCAGGGGTGGGGGTGGGGAGAGGCAGCAGTGGAGAGACCAGTTAGAAGTAAATTGCAGTAATCTAAGCATGAGCTCTCAAGAAATGTTCTTATTACAGTAGCACTATAACAGCCATAATAAATTTTAAATCTTCTTATTGTTTTCCTCTTTCTATAACTGCCCATACCACATTTAAAATTATAAATTTCAACTGTTCAGGTTTAATTCCATTCTATATAGCACGGTGGTTTTTAGCATTTTATTAGGGAATTTGATATACCGCCTTTTCTGACACACAAGTCAAAGTGGTTTACAAATCTAATATAAAAACAGGGTGAAAGGAACACCAACCAAATAAAAGGACAGATAACTCAAGCAAGCAGATCCTTATCCCTCTTATCTCTCCCCTCCTCTCCCCTATCGTCCTCCCCTCTCTTTAAAGTCGCCTTGAGCCTATATAGGTATGAGCAACACACAAATAGAAGATTCGATTATTAGATCGTTAGCATCCCAAATAATTACTACACTTCTCCTTCCGTATCCACGGAGGTTAGGGGCAGAGACGGTCCGCGAATATTAAAAAAAACGCAAATAATATTCGGGCCGGTTCTGCCCCTAACCTCCCAAGTCCTCTAAATTTTCTTCACACTTCTACCTCTAACCCTCTGTTGTAGTTCCTTCCTATTTCTCCTACTGTAAACCGCGTCGAGCTCTACGAACGTGGAGATGATGCGGTATACAAACCTAAGGATTAGATTAGATTAGAATATACTAATTCTTTAGCACTCTCCAGACCAGTAGAGGTTAATCTTTACGAATGGGTATATATCCAATCATGACCAGCAGGTGGAGACTGAAAACAAAACTGTGGGACAGTATAGCAATGTTACTTACCGTAACAGTTGTTATCCAGGGACAGCAGGCAGGTATTCTCACTAGTGGGTGATGTCATCCGACAGAGCCCCGATACGGACGTCTCACAAGCATGTCTTGCTTGAAGAAACTCAGAAGTTTCGAGATGCCCGCACCGCGCATGCGCCAGTGCCTTCCCGCCCGATGGTCCGGGCGTGTCTCCTCAGTTCAGGTAGCTAGCAGAGAAGCCAACCCAGGGGAGGTGGGTGGGACGTGAGAATAGCTGCCTGCTGTCCCTGGATAACAACTGTTACGGTAAGTAACATTGCTTTATCCCAGGACAAGCAGGCAGGTATTCTCACTAGTGGGTGACCTTCAAGCTAACCTCAATGGGATGGTGGGAGAGATGGCAACTTAGGAGAATAAATTTTGTAACACTGTTTGGCCAAACTGTCCATCCTGTTTGGAGAAAGTATCCAGACAATAATGAGAGGTGAACGTATGAACTGAGGACCAAGTGGCAGCCTTACAAATCTCCTCAATCGGTGTCGATCTGAGGAAGGCTACTGAGGCTGCCATTGCTCTGACCTTATGGGCTGTGACCTTACTGGGAAGGGGCAATCCAGCCTGGGCATAGCAGAAAGAGATACAAGCCGCCATCCAGTTTGAGATGGTGCGCTTCGATACAGGTCGTCCCAACTTGTTTGGATCAAAGGAGACGAAAAGTTGAGGAGCAGTTCTGTGTGGCTTGGTGCGATTCAAGTAGAAAGCCAAAGCATGCTTACAGTCCAGAGTATGAAGAGCTGATTCTCCAGGATGAGAATAAGGCTTTGGAAAAAACACTGGAAGTACAATGGATTGGTTGAGATGAAATTCAGAGACCACCTTAGGAAGGAATTTAGGATGAGTGCGGAGGACCACCTTGTCATGATGGAATACTGTGAAAGGTGGATCCGCCACTAAGGCCTGAAGCTCACTGACCCTGCGAGCAGACGTGAGGGCTACTAGAAAAACCACTTTCCAAGTGAGAAACTTTAGCGGAGCCTTGCTGAGAGGCTCGAAAAGAGGTTTCATAAGCTGAGAAAGGACAACATTGAGATCCCAAACCACTGGAGGAGGTTTGAGAGGGGGATTGACATGGAAAAGTCCTTTCATAAACCTGGAAACCACAGGATGAGCAGAGAGAGGTTTCCCTTGTAGAGGCTGATGAAAAGCCGCAATAGCTCTCAGGTGGACTCGTATAGATGTAGATTTGAGACCAGACTGAGACAGGTGCAGAAGATAGTCCAAAACAGAGGATAGGGAGGCTCGCTGAGGCTCCTTAGAGTTGGAAACACACCATGACGAAAATCTAGTCCATTTTTGGGAGTAGCATTGACGAGTAGCAGGCTTCCTGGAAGCCTCCAAGACATCCCTCACCGCCTGGGAAAACTGGTGAGGAGTCACGTTGAGAGGAACCAAGCTGTCAGGTGGAGAGACTGCAGGTTGGGGTGAAGTAGAGATCCCTGATGCTGAGTAAGCAGTGAAGGAAACACTGGAAGAAGGAACGGCTCCCTGCTGCTGAGTTGAAGTAGAAGGGAGAACCAAGGTTGTCTGGGCCACCGAGGAGCTATCAGAATCATGGTGGCATGGTCGGACTTCAGCTTGACCAGAGTCTTTTGAATGAGAGGAAAAGGAGGAAACGCATACAGAAAGCGATTCCCCCAATCCAGCAGAAAGGCATCTGCCTCGAGACGATGAGGAGTGTAGATCCTGGAGCAGAAGTGAGGCAGCTTGAAGTTGTGGGGAGCCGCAAAGAGGTCGATCTGAGGCGTCCCCCAAAGTGCAAATATCTGATGAAGGGGCTCGGAATGGAGTGTCCATTCGTGAGGCTGGAGAAGACGACTTAGGTTGTCTGCCAGGACATTGTCCTTACCCTGAATGTAGACAGCTGTGAGGAAGGTATTGTGGCGAACCGCCCAATCCCAGACTCTGAGAGCTTCCTGGCAGAGGGAGACCGAGCTCGTGCCCTCCTGCTTGTTGACATAATACATGGCGACCTGATTGTCTGTGCGAATGAGGACCACCATGTCGTGAAGCAGATGTTGAAACGCTTGAAGAGCATTGAAGATGGCTCTGAGCTCCAGAAGATTGATTTGATGGAGTCGGTCCGCACTGGTCCAGAATCCCTGAGTGCGAAGACCATCCAGATGAGCTCCCCAGGCATAGGTCGATGAATCTGTCGTGAGAACCCTCTGGTGGGGAGGAGTGTGAAACAGCAAACCTCTGGATAGATTCGAAGAGGTCATCCACCAAAGTAGAGACTGCCGAAGAGCAGGAGTGACTACTACGATGTGCCGAGTCAACGGATCTGACACTTGAGACCATTGAGAAGCCAGGGTCCACTGAGGAATTCTGAGGTGAAGTCTGGCAAAAGGCGTCACATGAACTGTAGAGGCCATGTGGCCCAGGAGAACCATCATGTGTCTCGCCGATATGGACTGGCGAGAAGACACCGACTGGCAGAGGTGAAGAAGAGCATCGAGGCGCTGAGGAGGAAGAAATGCTCTGAGCTGAACGGTGTCCAGGACCGCCCCGATGAAGGGGAGAGACTGGGTAGGCTGTAGATGAGATTTGGGGAAGTTGATCTTGAAACCCAAACTCTGCAGGAAGTAAATAGTGGCCAGGGTCGCCGAGATGACTTCTGGAGCCGAGGGGGCCTTGATGAGCCAGTCGTCGAGGTAGGGAAATACCTTAAGACCCCGGGACCGGAGTGCAGCGGCCACCACCACCAGACACTTCGTGAAGACTCTGGGAGATGAGGACAGGCCGAACGGAAGCACTCGGTACTGCAGATGTAGATGTCCCACCCGAAATCTGAGGAACTTGCGAGAGGCCGGATGAATGGGAATGTGAGTGTAGGCCTCCTTGAGATCCAGAGAGCATAACCAGTCGTTCTGCTATAGGAGGGGATAGAGAGAAGCTAGGGTCAGCATGCTAAATCTCTCTTTGACCAAGAACTTGTTGAGGACCCTGAGGTCCAGAATGGGTCGCAGGTCGCCCGTCTTCTTCGGGACAAGAAAGTACCGGGAGTAAAACCCCCGGTTGCGCTGGTCCACAGGGACCGGCTCGACTGCACGAAGCCGGAGCAAAGCCTGAGCTTCCTGAAGAAGAAGAGCGGTCTGAGTCAAGTTGGAAGGATACTCTCTTGGAGGGTGGTCCGGAGGTACCCGATGGAATTGAAGAGAGTACCCTTCCCTGATGATAGTAAGGACCCAGAGGTCGGTGGTGACAGCCTCCCAGCGATGATAAAAATGATGGAGGCGCCCCCCGATGGGAAAAACAGGAGGAGGCAGAACGAGGTTGGTTACACTCTCTAAGAGACAGTCAAAAAGGCTGAGGAGCCTTGGGGACAGTAGACGGCTGAGGCTTTTGCTGAGCTTTCAGAGGAGGCTGCCGCTTCGCTGGTTGACTCGCAGGTGGAGTTTGCCTCGGTTGATAACGCCGTTGATAAATCAAGGGCGGTCGAGAGGGCCGAGACTGCTGAGGCTTAGGCTTTGGCCGAAGAATGGACTGAAAGGACTTTTCATGAAGACAATTTCTTCGTGACTGTCTCGATGGATTCGTCAAAAAGGTCCGCCCCAGCACACGAAACGTTTGCCAGCCGGTCCTGAAGATTCGGGTCCATGTCAATGGTACGCAGCCAGGCCAAACGGCGCATCGCCACAGAGCAGGCAGCAGCCCGGGCCGAGAGCTCGAAGGTATCATAGGAAGATTGCATCAACTGAAGACGAAGCTGGGACAGCGAAGCAACTACCTCCTCAAACTCAAAACGAGCCTGGGACTCGATGTAGGGCGTAAACTTCCGAAGTACAAGAAGAAAGAATTCCAAATAAGTGGCAAAGTGGAAATTATAATTCAGAACTCGGGACGCCATCATAGAATTCTGATAGATGCGTCGTCCAAACTTATCCATGGTTCTGCCCTCGCGGCCCGGAGGCACCAAAGCATACACCTGGGATGGATGAGACCGCTTGAGAGAGGATTCGACCAGAAGGGACTGATGCGAAAGTTGAGGACCCTCGAAGCCCTTATGATGCACCGTGCGGTACTGAGCATCTAATTTTCCAGGGACCGCAGGGATAGAGTAAGGAGACTCAAAACATCTCATGAAGGTCTGGTCGAGGAGCTTATGCAGAGGCAGGCGCAGGGACTCGGCTGGGGGATGAGGCAAGTGCATGGTATCGAGGTACTCCTTGGAGTATCGAGAACCAGAATCGAGGGTAATGTCCAGGTCATCCGCCATTTGTCTTAGAAACGAGGAAAAAGACAGCTGGCCCGCCAGCGCCGGTCGTCGAGAAGGACTGGAAGAAGACGAGGTCTCGGGTTCTACAGAGGCCTGCGAACAACAGGGTGAGTGAAAAACCTCGGTGTCCTCGAACTCCGGACCCGGAGGAGGAGACTCAGCTGAAGCAGAGTACCCCATTTGAGGCAATTTCTTTTGAGGAGAGACGGTCGAGTGCCGAGAGGAATGCCTCGAAGAGTGCCTGGATCGATGCCCCTCTCGATGCCTGGAGGGGGATCGAGACCGCCGATGAGAATACTGATCCCCAGAAGCCTCCAAAGAGCAGATAGGACTCGAGGCCGTAGATCGGAGAGGCGGAAGATTCGACGCCTCCCGCGACGACGCCCATACTTGATAGGGGGTTCGGAAGAACTCGTCCTGTTTCTTGCTATGCCCAGGGCTGGAAGGTCCCGAGGGTGGATGCCACACTGTGTCATGGGGAGGGGTAATAGGCTCCAAAGGAGGCAAGTCACTAAGGGAGGCCTTCCTTGAGGGGATCGGTTCCAAGGGAGGCATGTCGCTAAAGGAGGCCTTCCTCGAGGGACCGGCCATCGACCGCCGCTCCTCTTCGCCGAGCAACGAGGTCGTGCGTCGCGGAGGAGGGGGCGGCCCGCCCCTCGGAATCGGAACTGGGAGGTCACCCTGGATCATGGCAATCAGCCGGGGTCCCATGAGCTCCACAAACTGAGCCTCCAAAATGGACCTCAACGAAGCCGATATGGAGGGATCCGCACCAAAAGGGGGCCCTTCTGCACGGTCTCTTCGGTGCCGAGTGCTTTTGCTTGCCAGCCTTCGGCACTTTGAGCACCACCGGTGGAACTGTAGGGGTCGGTACCTGTTCCAAGGAGACGGAGGAAGGCACCGGCGCCGAGGTCGAGGCCTAAACCGGAGTAAACGATGCCGGTTTCAGAAGGCCCGAAGCCGCAGAGGGCTTCGCAGACGGAGTCGAAGCACCAGTCGATGTCGAAGCCGAAGGATCCAACACAGCTTCCATCTTGAACATCGACTCCCACAACAAACAGCGGCGTTTAAACGCACGCGCTGTGAGAGTGGAGCAAGGCCGGCACGATTTCGGAAGGTGTTCCGGACCCAGACACTGCAGGCAGCGTCGATGCGGATCCGTGAGCGAAATCGCGCACTGGCACTTGCTACACTTTTTAAAGCCAGTGATCGGCTGGGACATAGGCCGGAAAAGCTCCGCCGCAAGGTCGAAGGCGCGGGGCCCAAGCCACGCGGCCGACCAGATGTCGGAAGAAAATTTTTTTTTATTAAAAAGAAATCAAAGAAAGAAACAAACGCACGGCAAGAGCAAAAGAACTCAATCCGTGGCTATGCAGAAGTCAAAAAAACGGGTTCCATTGGCGCAGAATTGAAGTGAACTTCTCAGCTCCGCGGAAGAAAAAGAACTGAGGAGACACGCCCGGACCATCGGGCGGGAAGGCACTGGCGCATGTGCGGTGCGGGCATCTCGAAACTTCAGAGTTTCTTCAAGCAAGACATGCTTGTGAGACGTCCGTATTGGGGCTCTGTCAGATGACATCACCCACTAGTGAGAATACCTGCCTGCTTGTCCTGGGATAAATAATATACTCCCTTCTCTATTTACATCAGTCTTCTTTCAGTCTCCAGCAGGTGTTGAGTGATCTGTACCCATCTCCCTTGGTAGGGCTGTTGGAATTTGTTTAGGGGGTTCTAGTCCCTGTTTTTGGCCGGACAGAGCTTGGGCGGGCCCTGTTTGGGGGTCCGTCCGACCTCAGGGAGGTGCACCCCTACTGGGATGACTGGTTGATTCGGGCGAAGTCGTTGCAGGAGAGCGCCCGAGTTACGGCTCGGGTGGTTGAGTTTCTCCGGTCACTGGGCTGGGTGGTCAACCTTTCCAAGAGTCGGTTGGTCCCAGCTCAGCATCTGGAGTACCTTGGGGTTCTGTTAGACACCTCCTTGGGGAAGGTCTTCCTTCCAGAGGCCTGAGTAAGCAAATTGCAATATCAGATTCGCCTTCTTTTGGCGTCCCGGTGTCCTCGGGCGCAGGATTTCCTCCAAGTCTTGGGGTCGATGGCAGCGTTCCTGGATGTTGTGAGGTGGGCGCGGGCCCACATGTGCTTCTTTAGTATGCTCTGCTCCGTAGATGGTCACCCCAGAGGCACAGTTTGGAGGTCCTGTCCCTCTGCGAGGCTTGGCGCGCTGCAGTCTTCATTGGTGGCTCTAGACCTCTCATCTGCTCCAGAGGGTGAGTCTGGATCTATCGCAGTGGACGGTGCTTCTCACGGATGCCAGTCTCCTCGGTTGGGGGGGCTCAGTGTCTAGGTCACTCAGCTCAGGGCACCTGGTCCATGGAAGAGGCGTCCTGGTCGATCAACGTGTTGGAGACCAGAGCCGTCCGTCTGGCGCTGTTAGCCTTCCGCTCCTTCTTGATGGGCAAGTCGGTCAGAGTCCTGTCTAACAATGCCACAGCGGTGGCTTCTGTCAATCGTTGGGGCACAAAGAGCGCTCAGATGGCGGAGGAGGAGGCTTGGCTCATGCTTTGGGCAGAGTCACGCCTTCTGGACCTCTCGGCCTCTCACATAGCCGGGGTGGAGAATGTTCAGGTGAACTTTCTCAGTCACATCTTAGATCCCAGAGAGTGGTGTTTCAGCCCCGTGGCTTTTCAGTTGATAGTGCAGGCTTGGGGTCAGTCCCTGATGGACCTGATGGCCACTAGTGGCAATGCCGAGGTGTTCCACTTCTTCGGTCGTCGCAGGGATGGACTGGCCGAGGGTCTGGATGCTCTGGTTCAACCATGGCCAACAGAGGGGCTGTTGTGCATGATCCCTCCGTGGTCATTAGTGGGCAGAGTTCTTCTCCGCATTGTTCGCCATCCGGGTCTGGCGGTTCTGGTGGCTCCAGATTGGCCTCGACATCCGTGATACGCGGATCTGGTGACACTCTGGTGGCGGATCCTCTTCTTCTGCCTCCCTTGGACGATCTTCTGACGCAGGGTCCCATTCCCATATTCGACCCGTCTCCCTTCTGTCTTACGGCTTGGCTTTTGAAAGGGGTCGCCTTGGTAAGAAGGGGTATTCAGATAGGGTGATCTCTACACTCTTGCCTGGAGGCTTTCTACCTCTCAGGCTTCTGTGTGGGTTTGGCACTTCTTTGAGGGGTGGTGCCAGGTGCGGGGAGTGGTCTCTCTTCGCGCTTCTGTGCCTAACATCCTAGAGTTCTTGCAAGATGGCCTGGATAGAGGCCTGGCTTCGGCTTCTCTCCGGGTTCAGCTTGTGGCCTTGTCAGCCTTTCGGGAGTTTGTGACAGGTCAGCGTTTGACAGCCATTCCTGATGTGATTCGCTTTTTGCGGGCGGCCAAGGTGCTCAGGCCTCCCATGCAGCCCTCTGTTCCCTCTTGGAATCTCAGTCTGGTTCTCTCTATTCTGATGCACCCGCCCTTCGAACCGTTGAGCGGCTGCTCTTTGAAAGACTACTCTGAAGGCGGTCTTTTTGGTGGACATTTCTTCCGCTAGGCGTGTTTCTGAGCTACAGGTTTTCTCTTGTAGGGCTCCCTTCTTGGAGTTTTCTAGGGAGCAGGTTGTCTTGAGGCCTGTTCCTTCTTTTTCTGCCGAAAGTAGTTTCTCCTTTTCATGTCAATCAATCTGTGGTCCTCCCGGTCTTGGGTAGTTGGGAGGGCTCTTCTGAGCAAAGACAGCTGTGCAAGTTGGATGTTGGTCGGGTCCTTCGCTCTTATGTGCAGTAGACCCAGGAGATCAGGAAATAAGATCATCTCTTTGTCCTTCTGACTGGTCCTCTTAGGGGGGCTGGCGCTTCTAAGGCTACTATTGCACGCTAGATCAAGGAGACTATTGCTTCCGCTTCTCTTCTGGGGCAGAAGCCCGTTCCGGAGTTTCTCAAAGCTCATTCTACTCGGGGTCAGGCGGCTTCTTGGGCTGAGTCGTCGCTCGTGCCTCCAGTGGACATTTGTAAGGCTGCAGTTTGGTCTTCCTTGTATTCCTTTGTCAGACTCTTTCGGGTAGATGTTCTGGCGCGTCAAGATGCGGTGTTCGGTGTGCATGTTCTGGTGTCAGCCCTTCGGGGGTCCCGCCCGTGTGAGGGACTGCTTTGGTACGTCCCATTCGTAAAGATTAACCTCTACTGGTCTGGAGAGTGCTAAAGAAGGAGAAATTAGGTTCTTACCTGCTAATTTACTTTCTTTTAGCTTCTCCAGACCAGTAGAGGTCCCCACCCTGTCTGTTATTGGTGTGTTGGTTCTGTTGCGCGGGCAGTTTTGTTTTTTGCTGCAGGTTCTAGTATTTTTCTAGGGCCGGGAAGAATTAAAGAACAGCGGCTGTGGCTCGGCTGGTTTAGCTGGCGAACTGTGGGGACATTTTTCCTTCTGGTATTTCTCCTCTGCATTTTCCAACAGCATTTGGGTATGTTAGTTGTTACTCCTATTCGGAGTATTGTTTCTTTCTAATCTAATCTAATCTAATCTAAACCTTAAGTTTATATACCGCATCATCTCCATGAGAATGGAGCTTGACACGGTTTACAAGAACTTAAAATAGTGGGTAGAGAAGAAGAAAAAGGATTACATGAACTTATGTGTAGAAGGGGGGAGAGAAAGGGGGGAAGGATAGAGCTACAATTTGCTGAAAAGCCAGGTTTTCAGTTGTTTGCGGAATAACTGAAGGGAGCTCAGGTTCCGCAGCGGGGTGGTGAGGTCGTTCCAAAGACCTGTGATTTTGAAGAGAAGGGATTTTCCCAGTTTGCCTGAATAGTGGATGCCGCATGGAGAGGGGAAGGCTAGTTTAAGACTTTGGGCAATTCTGGAGGAGTCGGGACTGGAGGAGTTGAAAGACAGTGGGATAAAGGAGGCAGGATTCCGTGAATGATCTTGAAAGCCAGGCAGGAACATTTGAAATGGATTCTGGAGATTATTGGGAGCCAATGAAGTTTGGCAAGGAGTGAGGAGGCATAGTCAGACTTGCGTTTTGAGAAGATCAGTTTGGCTGCAGTATTCTGGATTAGCTGGAGTCTTAGAATACTTTTTTTTGATAGATTTAAGTAGATGGCGTTGCAGTAATCTAGTTTGGAGAGGATGATGGATTGGACAAGGATGGCAAAGTGTTGTTGGCTGAAGTAGGATCTAGCTTTCCTCAGCTTGTGAAGGCTGAAAAAGCATGATTTTGCCAAGGAGTTGAGGTGGTCATTGAGGGAGAGAGAGGAATCGATAGTGATACCAAGGACCTTGCATGAGAACTCGAGCTGTAGTGTATCGCCTGTGGGTAGTGTGAAAAGTGTGGGCAGGTGTTCGAATTTTGGGCCGAGCCAGAGTAGTTTTGTTTTAGATTCGTTTAGTTTCATCTGTACCGAGAGGGACTAGGCACGGAGTCTCAATATGCAAGCTGTAATGTTTTCGTGGAGGTTGGTGAGGTTCTGGTCAGTCTCAAGGAGGACAAGGATGTCATCTGCATAAGTGTAGATTGTTTCCAGGGGTGATAGTTGAAAGAGTTTCAGGGAGGACATGTAGATGTTAAAGAGAATAGGGGAAAGGGGTGATCCTTGAGGGACACCGCAAGATGGAGTCCAAGGAGTGGACATGGTGCCATTTGTGTTGACGGTGTAGGAACGGGAGCGTAAGAAGTTTGAGAACCATATTAGGACGGTGGAGTCGATTCCAATCTCGGAAAGTTGGTAAAGTAGTATGTCGTGATGGACGACATCAAAAGCAGCGGAAAGATCGAATTGTAGTAGGACAGCGAATTTGTTACGTGAGTGTAGTTGTTGTACCTTTGAAATTAGGGAAACTAGGAGGGATTCAGTGCTAAAGCAGGGTCTGAAGCCATGTTGGTAGGGGTGAAGAATGGAGAATCTCTCGAGATAGGAGGAGAGCTGGGTAGCAACTATGGTTTCTAGAAGTTTGGTAAGTAGAGGGATATTTGCTATGGGACGGTAGTTTGATGGTAGGGAGGGGTCGAGATCGGCTTTTTTCAGAATAGGTGACAAGGCAATGTGGCCCATTTTTTTTGGAGAACAAGCCTGATAGTAGAGCAGAGTTAATGAGTCTCGTAAGGATGGAGATGGCCTGTGCAGGAATGTTTTCATAAAGGTGGGATGGGAAAGGATCTAAGATGCATTTGCAGGATTTCAGTCTGAGGCAGAGTTTAGAGATCTGGGGTTCAGATATGGGTTCAAATGTCATCCAGGATCTATCTGCTGGGATAGGGTTTGAGTCATTGGGAGGAAGAGAATTGTAAGAGACTGCTGAGGGGAAAGAGCTCCTTATGGTGGAAATCTTTTCATTGAAAAATTTGGCTAAGTCGTTTGCGGCTTGGCTATTCGGCAGACTGATGTAAATAGAGAAGGGAGTATATTATATACTGTCCCACAGTTTTGTTTTCAGTCTCCACCTGCTGGTCATGATTGGATATATACCCATTTGTAAAGATTAACCTCTACTGGTCTGGAGAAGCTAAAAGAAAGTAAATTAGCAGGTAAGAACCTAATTTCTCCTTATTCTGGCATCTTCTAATTTGACAACTTCTAATTTGACTGTTTTCTTATTAAAATATTGTTTAACTGTAGTCTATGTCTCCTTGTAGTTTATTAAATAAGGGGATGGCACGATACACTCGTCTTTGCTGCCTCGGTAATAATTCATATAAAAACCAGCCAAGCAATGCAGCTGTGGTAACATTACACTCTAATCTGCTTGCTTACTTTCAGAATTTCTCAAAACTGATTTTACAGAGTGGGCTGAAGAACAGTATTGATACAATAAGGCTTCACTAAGGTCTTTTCTTTGACAGACTGAGCTGGGGAAGTGCAGTGCTGAGAACGAAGCTCTCCGTCTAGCAGAAAAAGTGAGTGGGGCTGCTGTAAAACAGAACACACAAATTGCCTTAGAGAATCTCCATAAAGTGATAAATAATGTACAGTCTTTTGTAACGTAAGTATTCTTTAAATAGAGTGCACTTTCATATTTGACATGTATCTTCAATTATGTATCTCATTTTCTTGTTAATAATTAACAAATGGTATAGAATTTTAGGGTGTTGTAAAAAAAAATCTCCTTAAGTGATAGCTTCTTTTGCATCCCTCCAGACTAAAGAATGGCACGGTGGTTGTTACCCATGGCTAGCCAAGGGTAACCTGCCAAAAGGGTGGGGGGAAAAATAGTAACCGTGGAGCGGTGAATGGCCTTTTCTCCGCAGTTAAGGGAGGGAACGTGCGCGGTCACCGATCGCGTACAGTCCCCTCCCTCCTTCCTAAAGATCGCCGCCGCCCATCCGGGCACCTCCCTCCCTTCTCTTTGGGCAATTTAGAACTTTTTTCTACAAGCAGCCGGAGCCATGTGTGGCTGCCGGAAAGTACTCCTCTGACACAACCGGAAACTAGAAGTTGCGTCAGAGGAGGACTTTCTGGCAGCCACAAGCGGCTCTGGCTGCTTGTAGAAAAAAATTCTAAATTGCCTGAAGGTAAGGGGAAGGGAGGGAGATGACCGGACGGCTGCAGCTGTGATGACGTCCAAGAGACATTAGCAGCACTCACGTCCTCGATAAAGAAGCAGACTTTGGAGAAGAAAGCTAAATTATTATGAGGGACACTTTCCTTTCTCTTCTCTCTGTGCAGTTTTAGAAAAGTTCTCTGGATAAATTTGTCTTCCGCTGACTTAAGTAAGCATGCCAGATAAATAATGGAAGAAGGGGGAGGAGGACTATAGCGTTATTAGTCCTGCATGAAGGGCTCTTAGCCACATCGTGAGGTCACCACTGACGTTCTATTAGCTTGGCATTCAGTCAGTGTTTGCAAACACACATGCAGAACAGACTAAACAGTAAGGGTTTGGCTATGGTCTTGTGCCACGTGTGGGGGAATGAGGGGAAGGCGGGGAGCTGGCTCTGCATCTCTGACACTTTCCAGAAACAAAGAGTAACAGCTGAAACATCTCAAGAGCCACACTTAGCTAGCTGGCCAAACCCTGAGATAGGAAGTTCCCTTACCGTAAGGGGAAGGGAGTGAGGGAGATGCTTGGATCACGTGAAGGGGGATAGAGAGAGGGAGTGGAGAGGAACAGATGCTGAAGGGAAATGGGGAAGAGAGAGATGCCAGACTATGGGGGGAGCGGAGGGAAGAAGATGGGTGCCAGACCAATGGGGGGGGGGGAGAGGGAAAGGAGAGAGGTAGATAGTAGATAGAAGGAATTGAATGAGGAGAAGATGAGGAAAGCAGAAACCAGACAACAAAGGTAGAAAAAAACATTTCTATTTCTTTTTTTTTTTTTGCTCTAGGATAAAGTAGTATATTAGTTGGGTTGATAAATATTTATAAACAAAGCCCTGTCAGCTGAACATCTCTTTCTCTAGTTCAGTAGCCAAAACTTTGATTTATAAAATGACAGTTGTACAGAATATTGTTTCTTTTTGTACTTTAATAAAATAAGTTCAGTATAAAACTATTTTAGGTTTGTGTGGATGGGATCAGATGGTTTGCGGGGACGGAGACAGGGACAAATTTTTTCCCCATGTCCCTGCACAGAAATGGATGGGTTTACACTACTCTGCCAGCAGGTGGAGACTGAGACACTAACTTTTGGCTACAGTACAAGTGGGCTGTGCAGTCCCCATTACAATCGGTCTTTTCTCAGTCTCCAGCAGGTGGAGTGGTAAGCTTATGCAGTCTGTGCTGAGGTTTGTTTTGGGCCTGTTGGATCTGATTTAGTGAATCTTTCTTGTCCCTTATGCTGTCCAGACAGAGCTTAAGGGATGCTCTCGGGGGTCCTACTGACCTCGAGTGGGAGGCCACACTCGGAAGGGTTGAGTCCCTCCCCCCATCTCCCCAGGTTTTCTGAATGTAGAGGAGACTCGACTATACACCTGGTCACCTGTTCGGCACAGACTACAGTTTAGAGTGCCTGTGGGGTCTGCTCTCTTGAGACAGTTGGTGAGCTGTGAGAAGTTTAAAAAAAAGACATAAGAGATATAAAAGGAGTATACTGATGCTGCTGTTTTAGTATAGCATTATGCTTGGGTTTTTGGCGCATTCAGTATGAGCGCGTCAAAAAAGTAGCACAAGTGCATTTTATGTGGGTGCCGAGCAGTGGATGTGGCTGGCGGGTGCACAAAATGTTCTGGCCACCTCGAGGGGAACCCGGCTTCAGGAGTTGGCATGTCAGGCTCCCCTTCGTGCGCACACTGTCGGGAGGCGGTGGTGACGCCCAGGCCTCACCTGCTGCCCACACCGGGGTTTCTTCATCTGCCAGTGGTCTGGCACATTTGGTGTTGCAGACTGCTGGGGAGGCTAGGGATTCCCTTATCGCTGCAGCTGGGGCTGCTAGTGGTGTTTCTGTAGTGGTGGGGCCAAGTTTGATTTTGGTGCCGCATATTATTTCAGGTGAAAGTTTAGCGACAGCCTTTTCCTCAGTTTTGGCGGGAAGAGCGTCCATTTTGCCCATGGTCTCAGGCGACCTTCCTCTTGTCTTAGAGAGACAGGAACAGGTCTTAAATGTGTTTTCTGCACCTGCTATGATTTCTGGATTGCCACCAGAGTTGTTTAGCCCTGATTTTATTAGCCATGTGCAAGGCTTATTTGCAGGTGGCTGAGGGTCCTGCTTTGGTTTCCCGGGTCTCGGGGTCATCTGGGGGTCTTTTTCCCTTCCATGGCCGCCCCCATTCAGTCTCCTGCTACAGCTGCCTTTATTCATCCAAGCGGCCATGTCTTAGGACGAGGATTCTTTTCTGGCTGATATGTTTTCACCAGATGGGGACTTGGATCTTGGGGAGGTCCTTCCAGATCCATTAGGGGGACCTGATGTTTTGGATGGAGATTTTTCAGAGGTGCCGGTTGGCGAGGATGCATCGGTTGTGTGCATATTTCATCAGGAAGAGTTGCAGGAGCTCATCCTTCAAGTGTTTTGTTTTACACTTTGAAGAGGAAGCTAAGGACCCCCCTCGTGTTGTGGACCCTCTTCTTACAGGGATCCGGTGAGCATCTCGCTCTTTCCCTATGCATCAGGATATTCGGGATGTAGTGCATGCTCAATGGAAAGTTCCAAATGCGCTTTTTCGCTTGACGTGGTCCATAACCACATTCCTGATGGGGATAGAGAAACCTTTAAGTATCCGGTGGTGGATACGGTGGTCTCAGCTATTGCGCACAGACATTCCATGCTGGTGAAAGGTGGCTCAGCCCTAAGAGACTCTCAGGACCATAAAATGGAGGCTCTACTTAAACTAAGTTTTGATGTGGCTGCCCTGGCGGTCCAGGCAGCGATTTGTGGTGGTCTGGTAGCCCGGGCTTGTTTCCGGTGGTCTGAGAGAGTTCTTGACCGTGAGATGGCTGACTGGTTTTTAGTGGATCAGGAAGTTGCTAAGATTGAGTTGGGCGCTTCTTATCTCTCTGATGCCATATATGATCTGTTGCATGCCTAGGCCAAGTCCATGGCTCTCGGAGTAATGACCTGCCGTACCCTGTGGCTTTGGGGTTGGTCCGGGGCTCCTTTCTTTTCAGGGAGGAGTTAGATAAGCTGGTTCAGGCCTTGAATGACTAAGGTGCCATGGTTACCAGAAGACTGACCTTGCCATGTTTCGCGAGATGGTTCTGCCCAGGGACGTTTGAGTGAATTTTGTAGGTACCTCCCTGGCCAAGGTGCGACCTCTTTTCCTTACAGAGGATGTTTCTTCCAACGTATGCAGTCCTTTTGGGGGGGCCCACCGGGGGAGTTGCGACTCCTCCGAAGGCAGCTCTTCCACCCATCTGGCCCAATGACTTATTGCTAGTCCTTCCCCTGGTTCCATTCGGAGCCCGGTTGCAGGAGTTTTAGCAGGGATGGGCCGAGATCACAACATATCAGTGGGTCCTAGAGGTGATTCAGGACAGTGATGCTCTGGAATTTTCACAATCTTTGCCAGATTGTTTCCTCTCCTTTTCTTGTCAGGCAGCTTGGAAGAGGAGGGGTTTTTGGCGGACTCTGCTCAGGTTGCTGGACCTCAAAGTGGTAGTCACAGTGCCTCCTCAGGAAATTTGCACCGGCAGGTACTCCATTTACTTCGTCGTGCCCAAAAAAGAGGGTTTTTTCCCATTTTGGTTCTCAAAGGTGTCAACAAAGTGCTCAGAGTTCTGTCCTTTTATATGGAAACCCTGCAATCCGTAATTCTATGGAAGCTGAACGGATGGGAACTTGTATCTCTATTAGCTTCAGCTGCAGGGCAACTAAAAGATGATCCCTCCCTTTTGGGCTACCTACCCGGGAGCTTCCTGTCTTGCTCAGTTTGTTCCTGCAGCTTCACTGTATGGTTTCATCTCAGTTAATTCTGCTTGTGATTTGTTTTCACTTCCTAGTCCCTTTTTTTCGCAGGTTTGCCCAAGTGCTGCGGATCAACTCTGTGCGAGTGATCCTTCGACGGGAGATCGCAGACATCTTACATTTTGTCTGCTTCTGGAAGGTGCTCTGTAAGCCTGAAACTGCAGTAAGCCCTCTGGACAGCCTGCAGATTGAATCGGGTCTCCAGGTTTGGGAGCCATCTCTCCCCTGGTTCGAACGCAAAGGGGTAGAGCGCAGACTGCTGCGGTTCCGAGGAGGTACGCAGGGATCGGAACCGCGCCGTGTATCTTCCCTGATTTCCCTGAGGGGTCCTGGTGGTCGTGATCTGAGGTGGCAGGGAAGTTGAGGCAACCAGAAGATCTGAAATATCCAGTTTAATCAGCTCCTGAGGTAATGATCTCCCTATGCTTGCACTGTGTTTTGCTGGCTGCCATTGAAATACATTGCAGCACATGTCTGTGTTGTCTGTGAGTCACAGAGTTTGCCGATTTTCGGGGGTCCTCAAATCAGGGTTTTGGGGAGTTTTCCTGCATGCCCTGGTCCCCATTTTTACCATTTTCCTGCGTTTTTAATGGCCGTTTTTCTGTCAAAATCGGCACCTGCGGTGGCCATCTTGGATTTTCTTTAAAGTGTTTTAAAACTGTATTTTTTGGACTTAGAAGCTTCATTTTTGTTCCAAACTTCACAGATGGCTACCTCAGGACAGGATGGCATGGATTCATGCCGTAAATCCGGCGGATTGCTTGCGGTTTCGCAGCCGTGTATTCTGTGTGCCGCGGCCCGTCGGGGGCGTAACCAGTGTGTGGATTCCACACTTTCCTCCTCCAGAGAGGACCTGCTTTTCTCCGTTGCCACCAGAGATGCAATTCCAGCGTCTGGGATGCCGCAATTGTGCGATGAGGGCATTTTTCGCATATTCCCATTCAGGCCTCCCATCAACGTTTCCTTCACTTTGCAATTTTGGGAGATCATTATCAGTTTTCTGCGCTTCCCTTTGGTCTAACTATGGCGCCGCTTATCTTCACCAAAATTATGTCCAAAAAATTAAGTCCAAAAAATATCTTCACCAAAATTATGATTGTTGTGGCAGTGGCCTTCTGTAAGGAGGGCATTCTGGTGCACCCCTATCTGGACGATTGGTTGATTCGAGCAAAGTCTTTGTAGGAGAGTTCCTGGATTATGGCTCAGGTTGTGGATTTTCTGAAGTCCCTGGGCAGGGTGGTCAACCTATCCAAAAGCTGGTTGACTCCTTCTCAGTGCTTGGAGTATCTTGGCATTCTTTTCGGCACCAGATTGGGGCAAGTTTTCCTTCCAGAGAATAGGGTGTGCAAATTGCAAATGCAGATTTGCTCTCTGATGGATTGCCGATGTCCATTGGCACAAGACTTTTTGCAGGTCTTGGGGTCCATGGCAGCCTCCTTGGAAGTGGTCCAGTGGGCTCGGGCTCATATGCGTCCTCTTTAGTATGCACTTCTTCGGCGGTGTTTGCCTCAGATTCACAATCTGGACTCTCCGGTCTCACTTCGGGGATTAGTTTGGCGCAGCCTAAGCTGGTGGCTCCAGTCTTACAATCTGGTTCAGGGAGCGAGTCTAGATCAGCCCCCATGGACAGTGCTTCTCAGACACCAGTCTCTTTGGTTGGGGAGCTCAATGTTTGGTCACTCGGCTCAGGGCTGCTGGTCACTGGTGGAAGCATCCTGGTTGATCAGTATTCTGGAGACCAGAGCCATTTGGCTAGCATTGGTGGAATTCCAGTCCTTGCTGGAGGGCAGGTCAGTTCGAGCCCTCTCAGACAATGCCACAGTGGTGGCCTATGTCAATCATCAGGCGGGCACCAAGAGTCATCTAGTGGCGCTGGAGACCTCTCTGCTCATGGAATGTGCGAAGGCTTATCTTCGGGACATCTAAGGTTCCCATATTGCCAGCATGGATAATATCCAGGTGGATTTTCTCAGTCTTCATGCGCTGGATCCCACTGAGTGGTGTCTCGGGCTGGAAGCCTTCAAATTGATTGTTCAGTCCTGGAGTCGGCTGATCATGGATCTCATAGAAACAAGTATCAACACATAAGCACCGAGGTTCTTCAGGCAGTGCAGGGATTGCCAGGCTGAGGCCTCAATGCTATGGGCAGGCTTGGCCAACGGACAGCCTGCTGAATGTCTTTCCTCCTTGGCCCTGGTGGGCAGAGTTCTTCTTTGGATTGCCCAGTACGCAGGCCATGTGATTCTCATGGCTCCGGACTGGCTAAGGCACTCGTTGTATGTGGATCTGGTTCATTTGCTTGTAGCAGATCCTCTCCCACTACCCCTCGCACCCGATCTGACTCTGAGTCCCATTCCAATGTTCAATCTGGGTCCCTTTTGTCTTAAAAGGGCTCATCTAAGCAAGAAGGGATATTCGGATAAGGTGATCTCCACTATCTTAGGGTCTCATAGAATTTCCACCTCTTGGGCTTATATCCATGTTTAGTGTCTTTTTGAGGCGTGGCGTGGTTCCCCTTTGAGCTGCTTTGCCTCATATCCTGAAGTTTCTGCAGGATGGCCTGGGGCAAGGCCTTGCCTGGTCCTCCCTTCGGATTCAGATTGCCACTTTGTCTTCCTTTTGCGGTCTCTTACATGGTAAACTTTTGGTCTTCTCTCCGTTCCTTTTTTAGACACTACCATGTGGATGTTCAGGCGCGTCGGGACGCGGTATTTGGTGACTTTGTGGCTCCCACCTATGATGGGTACCTTAGGGGCTCCCACCTATGATGGGTACAGCTTTGGTACGTCCCATCTGTTTCTGTGCCAGTCTGGAGGGGCGCTAAAGAAGGAGAAATTAAGTCCTTATCTGCTAATTTTTTCTTTTTGTTCCTTCAAACCGGCACAGACCCTACCCTGTCATTTTGTTTAGTGTTTTCACGAAGAGTATGAGTTTTTTTTCCTGCGGATTTTGTTGTTTTGGGAGATTTGAAAGAGCAACGGCATTTGGTTTAGCTGGCAAACTGTGGGGTGTTTCTGAAAGATACTTGATGAAAGGTTCTTGTTCTAATCAGTATCCAACAGTGTTTTCCCTTTGCTTTCTCCTTGTAAGTGGGGAATTGGGATGTTGTTGTTTTTCAGCCTTTTTATTTTCTGCTTGGCTATTCGTTAAGACTGATTGTAATGGGGACTGCACAGCCCATTTATACTGTAGCCAAAAGTTAGTGTCTCAGTTTCCACCTGCTGGCAGAGGAGAGTAAACCCATCCATTTCTGTGCCAGTCTGGAGGGACTAAGGGCTAGATTCACAAAGCAAACCGATCGTGTACCGATTGGTTTGCAATCCCTTTACGATTAAATTTCCCTCCGGCCCCATTCACTAACCTCTCCAGCGATCCGCTTCAAATCCGTGCATGCAAATAAGGAGAAACGCATGCAACGCAAGCGACGCGATTCATCAACCAAAAATTTAAACCGACTGAGCTGGCCCATCAACTGAAGAAGCGACTGCTGGGGACCAGTCACAAACCTTCTTTTCCCACTGTCGAGCCAGGGGGAGAGCAGTGTCTGTTGGCTCCCAATGAAGCAACTTTAAGCAACTTTACATTAGCTCCTCTCACTGCCCTTCTTTTCCCACTGTCCAGCCGAGGGGAGAGCTGTGCCTGTTGGCTCCCTGACAAATGAAGCAACTTTCATTCTCTCACCGCCCAGACTGATCTCTGCTGCCTTCCCTGCAGTGCGAGCCTGTGGGTTTAAAGCAGGGCTGCATGCCACAGTGCAGCTCTGCTTTAAACCCGCGGGCTGGCACTGCAGGGAAGGCGCAAAGAGCAGGGCATGACTAGCTGAGCGCCGCCGGCGGGGATAACAGGGGTAGGAGAGTTGGGGCCCGAAAACAACAGTAAAAAAAACCCCCAACTGACACAAAACGCATGCACAGGGAAAGCAAATGGTCTGCACATGCGTGGGGATCGCACACCAGCAATCTGGGCAAGCAGATGGGGGCATTCCTCTGATCGCCCCATCTGCATATTTATTGAAGAATTTGTCGGACCTGCCCTGATCAGGCAGGTTGGTGCATCTGGGCTAAAAGAAAGAAAATTAGCAGGTTAGGACCTAATTTCTCCTTATGGAGCACATAGTTTTTAGGAGAGAGTTGCCTCTGTGGTCTATGACCTATCTAAATGTTCATGCCCATCCGCAGAAGCACTTCTGGCTTTCATTACTAATCTCTAAAATCTTTGCCCACTCCATGCCTCAGTGTACTGGAAGCACTTGCAATAGTATCCATGTGGAAAACGAGCTATCAAGTAGGGTTTACTGTGGGCATACCAGGAATTACAACAGAGAAAGGCATGTCACATGATTCCTTAAAGTTGGTTTTATGCACTGGTACGCAGTGTCCCCACAAAAATGATGTGATGATGGCTAGGGGGGGAAAATAATAATAATAATAATAACTTTATTTTTGTATACCGCAATACCACAAAACAGTTCAGAACGGTTTAAAGGTTAAGAGACTGTACATTTACAGCGAAGTTACAGAATATCAGAAAACAGTTCAGAGCAATTTATGCAATGAAGGTACAGAGAATTAGTTAACAAGTGTATGGTAGAAGTGTATGGAGAAGGAGGATTAAGACAGATTGTTTGCAAAGAACACAGCTTTGTAATGGCAGCTATTCTGTATACACCAGTGTATTGCAAAATGTGTGCCGTGGCACAAGATTTCAGTTGTGCTGCAAGACGGAGAGGGCGGGGGGAGGAGGAGGCGCCAGCACCAGTTGGCTGCCTACAGGATGTGCCTCTTGCAGCGAGAGGCACATCTGTAGGCAGTCAGCTGCTGCTGGCACCTCTCCTCCTTGCCTTTTCTTTTCTGCATCTCCCACTGGCGGCTCAGGGCCCAATCTGGAGGGCCTCCATGCATGCACGGATGTCAACGGGATGACGTCACGCTGTGCGTGACATTGCATCGAAGTCACGTACTTCAGTTGCCCTCGAGCCACAGCCGCCAGTTTAGTGTGCTGTGGCTCGCAAAGTTTGCGAGACACTGGTATACACAGATTGAATGACTTATTTCAGTCTGCTTTATTCATTACTCTCGTTTTTCTTACTTCAGGCAGTTGATGTCTGGAGCAAATTCTTTGAATCTTGTGGCTGAAGTTCTCAAATCTGTGGACAAAATAAGTGAACTCAAGGAGGAAGATTGATGAAAGACCACTAAAAGAAAGCAGCTGAAGAAAAATCCAAACACAGACTGAAACCACTAAAATAGAGACAGATGTGCAACAGAAAGCTTTGCAAAGACAAAAGAAAAACTTCAGAAACGATTTACAAGGGATGAACAAAATCTTTAATAAAAAGGAACCAATGTGGCAATCAATGCTAAATAATAAATATGATAAAAAGGGTTCTCAAGTGTAAGTCCACAGAAACTCCTTCCTCAGGGATCCAATTGATCTTGTGGCATAGATTCATGGAACCATACTACACAAAACAAATAAAGCCTTGAGGCTGTTCAGGGAATAGTGGCCAGCAAAAGCCACTAGTCCCCGGACAACCACCGGATTGGAGCTTTCACACGCCTCAAGGCTTTATTTGTTTTGTGTAGTATGGTTCTATGAATTTATGCCACAAGATCAATTTGGACCCCTGAGGAAGGAGTGTTTTCTGAAACACGGACCGTGTTGGGTCCTGTGGACTCACACTTGAGAACCTTTTTTATCATTTTTATTATTTATTATCTAGTGTTGATTGCTACATTAGTTCCTTTTTAATAGATTATTTCCCTTGTACATTATTTTCTGCAGTTTTTCTTTTGTCTTTGTCCTTCGACTTTGAATTGTAGTTCGCTTGGATATTGTTCTTTTTTTTTTTTTAACAGAAAGCTTTGCAGCCATACATTAGTAAATGTTATAGAAATAAACAAGGAAGTCATTTTTACACAGAGGTTCCAAAGCTATTAACTTTTTAACGGTTCTATTTCAATAGCATCAGGCAGACAGTATCTTTTGGTTCCTTTTTGTCCTTCAGACTTACATGTACAAACTGCCTTTTTTATTTTAACAGACTTCCTCTTAGATGAAAATATAGAATAGGCTTCATGTCTTGATATTTTTATATTTTAAACAGCCTCAGCTATCAAAAATTAGCTGTACTGTTCACATTTCAATTTTTAACCAGTTTGACATGTTTTCCAGACTACAGTTCTGTTTGCTTATAGTTTTTCTGGCTAAAATTCTTCTGAACCAGAGCTCTACCTGAAATTAACAAAAGGATAAATAAAGGTGTTTTGTGTATGGAAACATCTTAGGGCTCCTTTTACACAGCGATGCTACTGCTTAGTGGCGTGCTGAATGCAAAGTCCATGGGCTTCTTTGCATTCAGCACATGCTAATTGGTAATGCAGCTTTGTAAAATGAGCCCTTTATATGCTAGTTATTTTAAAGGTGATTTCTTTGACAGGAACCTACTGCAAACTTTATGCATGAGTGTACCAAATATAAGAATTGGAGATTGTGTCTTACTGCTGAGTGCTGACAACTACTTAATCAGGAAATCTCTGGGCATCAGCTTGTCAATGTACTTAAATGGACCTCCACTCTGTGTATTTAAAGTTCCATTCCTACTAGTTGACTCCTTTCCCTAAACCACTAGATTAATGTATGTGTATGTTTTTTTTTGGGGAGGGGAGGCTGAAGTCCTGGTCAAGAGGGGTTAGTCTTGTTCTTTAATCATGTGAATATAAATACATTTGATGTACCATATATTTATACATACATCACATTACTTAATCACCTATCAAGATGCTTGAGACATATTCTAAAAACCAGACTTTCAGCCCTCATTAGGACCACCTTTATTAGGGCTGTACATCACTCACCTGACCAAGCCTCCCACCCTGGCACATATTATCTTGCTTTCCTCCTCCCTCCATCCCCATTGCATTCTTACCTTATCCTGTCTCCTGTTACCCACAGCCACAAACAGCAGCTGTGCTGTTCTCATTCTCTCTCTCTTCCCTCCACTCCCCCCCCCCCCCGACACACACTGAAATCACCGCAAGAGGAGAAGAAAGTGAATTGTTGCATATTGGCTTGCTTTTGCCTCTGTGCCTGCTTAGAGCCAACTGCTCGTTTGAACCTGCGGGGCTAATCCTTCATGTTAGAAAAATAAATACAGTGCTCCCAGCTTCAAACTTTTAAACATTCAGAAATAAATAATTAAATTAGGTAAGACAATTAAGACATTTATGTATACAATATTAAGAAACAGTGCTGGCAAGGTTTGAGTGTGTTTTTAGCAAAGGTATTGGTACTGTTCTGAAAAAAAAAATCTAAAGTAACTAGCAAAACATTTGCACTTTAACTAGATGTTTTCTGTGAACAACTGGATGGATTTCAGAATAATATTCCTTAACCTGTTAATATTTTGTTGCTCTGGTTTGGCTTATAGAATTTCTGTCATTTAGGAAATTAAGGCCACTAGAGAGAATTTTCTTTTCTCTCTTTGTAAATACATTTAAGAGCAATTTATATAATAAAATGACTATTGTTTTCTATATAATGGGACTAGAACTGTGCTGCTTATATCTAATAAGATTGTTTTTGAAAACTTATCACAGGCAGAAGAATCAGCCCTAATGCCTAACAAAGCAGAAAAATACCATTCTTTAGACATAGATAATAGAACTGTTTAGCGGAATATACTTCCTATCACACCAGTTTTATTTTGGATTCAGGTACAGTAGATATTTTCCTTGTCCCTGGAGAGCTCATAGTCTAAAGCACAGGTGTTAAATTTGGTCCTCAAGGGCCACAATCCAGTTGGGTTTTCAGGATTTCCCCAATGAATATGCATGACATCTATTAGCATACAATTAAAGCAGTGCATGCAAATAGATCTCATTCATATTCATTGGGGAAACCCGACTGGATTGTGGCCCTCGAGGAAGGACTTTGACACCCCTGATCTAAAGGGTCCTTTTACCAAGCAGTGCTAAAAAATCTATGGTAACCTTAATGTGACCACTTTATAGCGCTGCTGGGAAAAGGCAGATTTTTCTATTTTTTTCAATACAGTGGTACCTTGGTTTACGAGCATAATTCGTTCCAGAAGCATGCTCGTAATCCAAAGCGCTCGTATATCAAAGCAACTTTCCCCATAGGAGATAATGGAAACTCAGTTGATTCGTTCCACATCATTCCTCACTCTTGCTTTAATGGTGCGTCTTGGGTACGTCCAATTTCACCCCCCCAGCTTAGAATTATACTGATCCAGTAAAACGAAACAGGGAGCATCCCTGTCGGGATTTTTGTATATGATTGTTACTTTGATGATCTAGGACAGGACAATAAAGCGGCGTGGGAGCGGCACAGATCGCCTCATTTACTTACCGTACTTTATTAGCCATTCTCTCATGCACTGTTTCAGTCCTGCATTCCCTCTCCTTCAGAGCAGGATCCATTCGCCGCCAGCGGCTGGGGAACAAGAAGCCGGCCCCAGTCAGTCTTCTTCCCGGCTCGAAGGTACATCGGTCCGGCGCCTCTTCCCGGATCCGTGAGCTGATTGAGTGCCACTTTCAACCCACGTCAGGTGAAACACTTGGGATTGGCTGTTGCTCCTTGCTGGCTTCCCTTGGGTTGGGCGTGCACGGGGCTTAGTTTAACGGAGTGGTGGAGGAGCAGAACATGCCTCGCTTCAGCTCTGAGCATGTTGCCGAGATCGTGGAGCGGCAGGGTTGGAAAATCAATTTAAGCTGCAGGTAAATTTTGCTCGTTTTGCAAGACAGCACTCGGTTTGCGAGTTACAAATTGCTGGAGTGTTTTGCTCGTCTTGCAAAACACTCGCAAACTGCGTTACTTGCAAACCAAGGTTTGACTGTAATGGCTAATGTGGAAATTAGTACTTGGCCATTAGTGAAAAAAATTTTAAAAATCCACCTTTTTATTCTGAAGGCATGAAGGCAGTAAGGGCTCATGTGCTAATCAGTTAACAGCCATGCTCACACACTAACCAATTTAGCCCACTGTCTACCTCCCGGGTTAAAAAATAATAATCTTTTTAGTATGTGAGTACCACCACCTATATACACTACCTGGGCATGCCTGGGCATGCCCCATGATAGTGTTTTTTAACCTGTGGTAAGCACACACTAGAGCAGTGTTTCTCAAACATTTTTAGCTCCAGCACACTAAATGGACAAATGTTTTTCGTGGCACACTAAATGGAGCATATGTTTTTCACAGCACATTATAACTGAAATTATAAAATTGTAAAACCAATGAAACATTTAATTTGAGAGTTATTTTATTTAAAGTTCTTTCATCTATGTATAGGTAATTGTAACAATGATGCAATTAAAGTAGATAGAATTGCTAATCAATGCAATGGATGTGCTTGGTTTTGACTGCAAATGAACTCAAAACACAGCTCGATAATTGACAAGCAAACATGCATTTCATCATCCACCATCTGCAGTCATTCTCCTTTTTTTCAATTTAATTTGTCAGATCTGAAAATCCAAGTTCATAAAGATAAGAAGATCCAAATGGTAACAAAGCCTTGATTGTTTTGTTGCTCGTTAGGATAACTACTGCATAAAAAATTAAACTAGAAATAAATTTAATTGTTGTTAGCTTTCAAGGACCAATCACATCAAAGAATGAAGCTTGTCTGGGTGGTTGTATCCTTTTGCACACAGACACTCATAACATTGTGTACACAAGAGTCTATGTCATCTATTCTAGTGTATTCTTATGAAGGGAATTAAAAAAATAATAAATTCTGGAATCTCTTAGGGCCGGGACACACAGTTGAAGATAAACTGCACTAGACTAGAGGCTCATTTTACTAAGCTGCAGAGACACTAAGGCCCTCTTTTACAAAGGTGTTTTAGTGCAGATTTAGCGTGCGCTAAATCAACATATGTGCTAACCGCTAACGTGTCAATAGGATAACATGCATGCCCAGGGCCGCCATCAGGGCAGTACTACCAGTCCTGCATTCAGGGGCCCGGAGGTGACAGGGGGCCCGGGCTCCCCCAGGATCCGGGCTCCCCCAGGATCCTAGGCAGTGTTCCCTCTAAGGCAGCGGTCTCAAACACGCGGCCAACGTGTGGCTCTCCAGGTTTTATTTGCGGCCCGCGGTCTGGAGGCAATCGTTCTCTTCCTTTTGGAGCAGCAGCCGGCTCGTTCGTTCAAAGCCGCGGGTTGGCGGCTCCTTGCGCTATCCACTCCTACATCAGAAGCCTCTCTGACGTCACACCATCAGAGAGGCTTCAGACGCAGGCGCGGATCTCGCAAGGAGCCGCCACCCGCGGCTTTGAACGAATGAGCCGGCCAGACACGCTGCTGCTCCAGTGGCGTACCAAGGGGGGGGGGGGGGCGGTCAACTGTTCTCCTTAGCGTGCGGCTCGTGGCTTGTCTAGAGCAGTGGTGCCCAACCTGCTTCCCTTCCCTTCTCACTGCTGCCATCGGGGATCAGGCCGGCACCGTATCTTTGATCTCCCTGCTTCTCTTCCCTGCGGGGCTGACCAACTCTCGCGGCGGCCCGATGTCAATTCTGACGTCGAGAGGACGTTCTGGCTAGCCAATCGCTGCCTGGCTGCCCGGAACGTCCTTTCCGACGTTAGAATTGACGTCGGGCGGCGAGAGTTGATCGGCCCAGTGCAGATGAGAAGCAGGCCTGTTTCCGGATGCGGCAGCGGCAGCAGCCTATTCCGCGGCGGTGGTGGCATGGGGGAGGCAGGAAGAAAGAAAGGAAGAAAGAAAGAAGGTGTGTGTGTGGGGGGGGGGGGGACAGGGAGCCAGAAAAAAAAAGCAAAAAATGGGGCACGGAGGAAGGAAAGAAGAAAGAAAGAAGGGGGGGGGGTGGGACAGGGAACCAGAAACAAAGCAAAAAAATGGGGCACAGAATCAGAGAAAGACAGACATAGAGAAAGAAAGAAAAAGTTGGGGGAGGGAATGAGGTCTGGAGGAGAGGAAGCATACAGGAGGCTGAAAGAAGGGAAGAAATATTGGATGCACAGTCAGAAGAATAAAGTGCAACCAGATGAAATTACCAAACAAAGGTAGGAAAATGATTTTATTTTCAATTTAGTGATCAAAATGTGTCTGAATTTATTTATGCTGCCTATATTTTGCACTATGGCCCCTTTTTACTAAATCGCAATAGTGTTTTTTAGTGCAGGGAGCCTATGAGCGTCGAGAGCAGCGCTGGGCATTTAGCGCAGTTCCCTGCGCTAAAAACTGCTATTGTGGTTTAATAAAAAGGATGGGGGTTATATTTGTCTATTTTTGTATGGTTGTTACTGAGGTGACAATGCTTAGAGTCATCTGCCTTGACCTCTTTG
Organism: Geotrypetes seraphini; assembly: GCF_902459505.1. Lineage (NCBI taxonomy): Eukaryota > Metazoa > Chordata > Amphibia > Gymnophiona > Dermophiidae > Geotrypetes > Geotrypetes seraphini. The sequence continues at coordinate 62,099,007 of NC_047093.1, read as the reverse complement.
AAAAAACCCAGAATAGGAATGATAATTAACATTTTCTTAGCGTATAGTGTGCTTTGTGTTTTTTTATTTTATTTTTGGTAGATCATTTTGACTTGGTCATTTTAAAGTAGCTCGCAACCCCAAAAAGTTTGGGCATCTCTGAGCTAGAGCGTTGAAACTGTGTATTTCTATTTTATCCCCCCTTTTACAAAACTGTGGAGCGTTTTTTAGCGCCAGCCGTGGCGGTAGCAGCTCTGATGCTCAGAATTCTATGAGGGTCAGGGCTGTTACCACCGTGGCTAAAATCCATACTACAGTTTTGTAAAAGGGGAAGGGGTTAATTTGTGATGACATATTCCATACTAGGCGAAGGTGTTTTCTGTGTTCTTTGTGTTTGAAAGACATGGTTTTCTGTTAGGATTGATCTATGCTGGTCTGGCTTGTTTAGTTTTACAATGGGTGTATTGATGTACTGCTCACTCCAATATGTAAGATGCTGCCTTTTCCTAGGTACTCATGTGTGACGTGTGGTTTGTTACTAAAAATCATGTTTTCTTACAGATGGGGGGGTGCCAAAAAATGATGGGCCCCGGGTGTTACATATGCTAGGTACGCCACTGTATGTAAAGATACCAGAAAGCTGGCGTAGCAAAAACTTTAAGTAAATTGTTATTCTTCTAAGTTTTGAGTATTTAACCCTCCCACAATCTCACGGGCACTCGTTTCAAGTTTATTGAGATTTTGATTTAAACACAATATCAAATATTTTCAATGCGAATAACAAAAATAACTTTGGGGAAATAAATAAAACCATTTGAACAATAAACATACAAACATATCCATAGATGATTAAAAATACATAAGGAGTACAAGGATAAACTACATTTGTTTAAAAATGCGTCCTCCGTGCCTGCTCATAAATTTGTGGAGTATGTAACTTGTCGCTCATGCATATTTTTTTTTGCACACACCTTGTCAATCCTTAGAGGAAACATTGGTCCTAGGCCACTCAGCACAAATTCCTGTATTATGCTTCTGCTGTGCACAACAATAAACAATAAACACTGCTGTCATACTTTTTTTGTCCCCTGCCGATTTCCTGATAGCACCCCCCCCGGACAAAAGGGGGGGGGAAGGGGTGCGTGGGGGGGACCCAATAGGATTGCTCAGTAAGGGGCCCAGAAATTTCTGATGGCGGCCCTGTGCATGCCTTAGCGTTTAGCATGCGCTAAAAAGCTTAGTGTACCTTTGTAAAAGAGGTGGGTAAGTTTGTCTGTTACTGCCTGTTTGTCTTTGTATGAGCTATAATCCGTTTTCTCTGGCTCATTTTGAACCAGTATCAGGATCTGGTATCATGAACCTTCATTTGCAAGTGAGGATTTTTTTTTCCCCTTTTCTTATATCCATTTCCTTAATCACTCTGGTAAGAATGGAGGAATGGCCTAGTGGTTAGGGCTGCACTCAGCACCCTGAGGTTGCATGTTCAAGCCCAGTGCTGCTCCTTGTGACCCTGGGCAAGTTACTTAACACTCCATTCCTTAGGTACATTAGTCAGATTGTGAGCCCTCCGGGACATAGGGAGAAATACTTGAGTACCTGAATGTAAACCGCTTAGGCTATAAGTAGTGTATAATTGGTTTAGAGGAGTGTATCTCAAACTGTGTGCCGCGGCATACTGAGGAGGAAGAGAGGCGCCTGCCAGCTGACTTGCCAGCGCTGCATAGTGCTTCCCGATTCACCAAAGGCCTGCACGTTTCCCCCTTCTTTCTAGTGTCCTTCCCCTCTGGCCTCCCGGTCTCATCTTTAAAGCTAATTAAGGCAGCCTGCAGAGGATCACTGGTGATGTAGCGAACCTAGCAGGCTGCCATCGGCTTCTGCAGCATGTTCCCTCTGCCGTAGTCCCACCCCTGACATCAAAGGAGGTGCGGGACCGCAGCAGAGGGAACGTGCTGCAGAGACTGACAGCAGTCTGCTAGGTTCACTACAGCACCAGCGATCCTCTGCAGGCTGCCGTAATTAGCTTTAAAGCCGCGCAAATCTTCAATCAGATGCTCTCACAAGTCTCACAAGACTTGATTGAAGATTTGAGCTGCTTTAAAGTTTTAGAGCAGGGGTGTCCAACCTGCGGCCCAGTGAAGTATTTTGTGCGGCTCCGATCGAGGGCAATGCAGTGTTTTCCTCTACTGTCCCTGGGTATTTACCGTCTTGCTGGCTTCCTCATCTGTCTTGCTGCAGCGTTTGTGCGGCCCCAGAAACATTTTTTTTGGCCAATGTGGCCCAGGGAAGCCAAAAGGTTGGACACCCCTGTTTTAGAGTATTCCCTGCCGCCCAGTACATTCAGTTGAGTGCAGCTGTATTCTAATGCTCTTTGGTTTCCTGAAGCAGGAGCACAAAACGTGTGCACGTTGAAACCAAGACACCAAGCTTTAAGTTAAGCAATTTTTTGTTTTCTAATATTTATTTGGTATGAATTTGGCACTATTTATTGCTTTAAAGTATGAAAGATTCGGCAATGATTGGGTGGTGAGGTGGCAAAATAGGGGGGGGGGGGTTACCTTCTGAAAAAGCCCCTCCATGTCTCTGAGCTGATCTTTACATATGTAAAGCTTTATTTAGGTAATTTTTTTGGGCAGTGCTCTGATATTATTATATACAAAGGTTGATGCAAAGCAGAAAGTGAAGGAGAGAAAAACAGTCAATGGATAAGAAGACACTGGAAACAGTTAAAAGCACAGAAAAATAAAGTCACCAGACAACAATAGTAGGGGAAATTATTTTATTTTCAATATAAGGATTGAAATGTGTCAGTTTTGAGAATTTATATCTGCTGTGTATATGAAAAATGAATGGAAAAATTGCATTACAGTTAGTAAAGGGGGTGGGATGTGGGGGCAGAGCTTGGATGGGTCTGTAGTTGGGGTACTGTTGATATTTGTTAGACATAGGGGGTACTTAGCTTGAAGTAGTGGAGAAACACTGCTGTAGGCAATCAGCCGGGCCAGCACCTCACCTTTTCTCAGTCCCTCTTCCCTGCTGGCATTCCCTACTGGCGTCTCAGGGCATGTCTGGAAGGCTTCTGCACATGCGCAGACATCGACATGATGTCATGCATGCGTGTGATGTCAGCATGGCGACATCTGCTCAGTTCTGGATGCCTCGAGCCGTGGCCACTACCTTTAGTGTGCCCCAGCTCAAGAAAGTTTGAGAGACACTGGTTTAGAGCCACACAGTAGACTTACAGAATCCTGCAGTTATTTTAAAATTTTGCTGTAGCAACATAAACATATAATTTTAAAAAAATTTTCTTTAACGTTCCTCCAGACCAGCAGGTGGAGACTGAGACACTAACTTTTGGATAAAGTACAAGTGGGCTATGCAGTCTCTCTTACAATAAGTCTTTTCTCAGTCTCCAGTGAAACGCAAGTACGGTTCTGGCACTTGCCCCTGATGTCAGAGGAGGGTCGGGACAGCATCAGAGGGAACGTGCTTCTGAGGACTGTGGCAGCCTACAAGGATCACGTAGAGCAGTGTTCTTCAAACTTTTTATACCTATGGACTAGCAGAAATAAAATAATTATTTTGTGGACCGGTAGTTAAAGAACACTGGGCTAAGTCGTGACCAGGCCCCGCCCATCTCTACCCAATCTCCACCCCAGACCCCGCCCCCCCAAATAGTACTAATTGTAACACTATTTTTTTTCCATTAATTTTTCACTGATACACAATATAATCTTATTAACAACACATAATGGTTAACCACAAAATTAAACTACACAAAGCACACTGACAGCAGATGTAAATTCTCAAAATTGAAATAATTCAATCACTAAATTCAAAAATAAAATCATTCCCCCCTACCTTTGTTGTCTCCTTCCCTTCATGCTATGCCTTACCTTCTGGCCTGCTCCCGCCTGGCCATTTAATGCTGGCCCCGGTGTTATCTTCAGGCCGGCTCCCTCTTCCTCAATGATGCAGTGCACAAAGCTGCGGACAGTGGCTCCTTGCGCGTCCCGTGCCTCATCTGGAAGCCTTCCCTCTGACATTGCAACGTCAGAGAGAAGGCTTCCGGTTCAGTCGCAGGACACACGTAGGAGCCACTACCCGTGGCTTTGTGCACTGAATCAGTGAGGAAGAGGAAGCCGTCTCGAAGATAACGTCGCATCGATCGCACCGTGGACCAGCAGTGGAAAAACACTGTTTTGGACCTGATGCACGTGCTGGCCCTATGAACCAGCAGGAAATTTCTGTGGACCGGCACCGGTCCACGGACTGGTGGTTGAAGAACACTGGCGTAGAGCACCGCCGATCCTCTCTGCAGGCTGCGGTAAGAGTGGGAGGGCCTGGGGAAGTCCGAGGACCTGCAAAGAAGGGCAGGCTAGGCCTTCGGGGGATGGGGGGCCCTGGTCTAGAAGTACACAGAGGGAGGGAAGGGAGAAGAGGTACTGCTGAACAGGGGGAGCAGGGAAGGGGGAGGGATACTGCTGTACAGGGGGGAGGTAAAAGGAAGAAAGAAGAGGTGCTGATGGACCTGGCAGAAAGGGAGGGAAAGGAAAGGTGCTACACACTGGAGGGGAGGGTGAGATGGTGCATGGAGAGAGAACATGTTGGGTTGGGGGTGGGAAGGAGGGTTGCCACACAAGGGAAGAGGCAAGGACAGAGTGAGAAAGCATGCAGGAAGCAGAAAGTATTGGACTCATGGAGAGGGTGAGATGGATGGGGAGGCAGAAAGGAGGGAAGGATAAATGTTACACTGGGGAAGGAGGGAGAGATGCTGGATGAAAGGATAGTTGAGAAAAGGAGAGATGGCAGGGTCCATCGCTGCAGTTGCATGGATGGACATGAAAAAAGGGAAGATGCCAGACCTCCGGGAGAGGGAAGGGGAGGATAGATATGGAAGATGGATGGTTAGCACCAAGAAAGGAGACCCTGGCAAGCGAGTTAGCAGAAGACAACCAGAGCCTGGGACCAACAAAATTTGAATAATGACCAGACAACAAAAAGTAGAAAAAATAATTTTATTTTCTGTTTTGTGATTACAATATGTCAAACTTGAAATGTGTATCCTGCCAGAGCTGGTGTTAGACACAAACGTGAGCTAGGATTTAACAGAGAAAGGAAAATACTTTTTTGTTTGTTAATTTATTTACACCACAGCGCCAGTGTGGATAGGAGAGGGCAAAGGGGGTGAAGAGGCTATAAAATAAACCCACCAGGATGTTTGAAAAAAAACACCCACGTGGGCAGTAAAATCGAATCGAAAATTCAATTCAATAGAGTAATAGACGGTCCCTGCTAAGAAGAGTTTATAATCTAAGAGGAAGGTTATAAAGCACAGTTCTACTCACCACTAAATCTGGCTAAAAAGGCGGACAAGACAGCGCTTACAACTGTGCGGGGAGGAACCACCCGGAGCGGCGATGGAGGGAGAATTGTTAAAAGTCCTGTTCCGGAGTTATCACAAATTCCTGTCTCTCCAGCACTTGATAAACACATTACTCCGCCTCTCTACACCCGGCGTTTCTCAAAACGAAGGTATCCCTATGCCCCGCCCCGCCCCACCGGAAACAGGAAGTTGTGTCAGAGGATAAACCTTCGAGCCGGTTATAGCCTAAATTAACCTGTAGGAATCGCTAGCGCTGCTGATGATTTCAAAGCAACTCTGGAGGTAGGATGGTGGGTGACAGTTGCGAGTTGCGAGAGAGGGTGAGATGCGGGGGCGGGGGAAGTGTAACCGGCTCTCTGAAAGCGTATGACGTGGTGGTACTCGGTGTGTGAGTCTGTGACTTGGTATCTCTACTGTTGTAGCGTCTTCGTTGATAAACTGACTGAAACCTTATGAGTCCTTACTCCCTGTGTTTTCCCCACACACAGCCACTTTAAAATAGATTCAAGCATACAAGCCCTATTCTTAAGAAAACAAGTGTTAGACTTTTGCAAGTTCATTTAGAACAGTGAAGATAAGCAGGATAGCACGGTGGTAGTCGTGGTTTCAATTTTAAGGTCAAATGCATAAAAGGGGTTTTCCTATGCAGTGTTTACAGCGGTAAAAGCTTAGCAACCTGGGTCGTGGTGTTTCTGCAGTAAGTTGACATATTTATCGCAATTGTAATGAGATGAGTTTCAAGTTGAGACCTGTTAGTAGAAAGGGTTCTAGGTCCTTTCCTATTGTATTGTTGGAGTACTTTTCAGTTTTTTTTCCATGTATATTTGATTTTATTTTATTGTAAACTGCTGCTCTCTGAATAGGACAAGCAGTATAGTAAATTAATAAAACATTGTGGTCTGGTGTAGTATAATAGTGAAGACCAAAGTAAGCCTACTTTTTATTTTTTTCCCTAAGATTTATAGTATATATTTTAGTTATTTTTTTAAAATTTTAATCACAATCATTGCTGACTAGGACATGCTAGTTTTACTATTTAAAGTCTGATGAAAATTATTATTGGCATAAAATAAACACTTGTAAACTTTGTTGTAATAGTTTCTAACAAATGGAATTAAAATGGATCAATTTTTCAGTCTATCTGTCTACTGTAGGCATTATAACTCCAAAAAGGTGCTTGTGCCAAAAGGCATGAGGAGACTCAAATACCTCAATACATATACCCTAGGTGGGATAGAAGGGATATGATACAGATCTTTAAATATTTAAAAGGTATTAATATGTAAATTAGTCATTTTCAGAGGGAGGGGAATGCGAGACTTAGGAAAAATATCTTAAAATATTTTTTCATAAAAAGGGTAGTGGATGACTGAAATGCCCTTCTGTAGGAGGTTGTGAAGACAAAAATTGTGACAGAATTCAAGAATAAACACAGAGGAACAATATATAGATAAAGGATGGCAACAAATTAAAGCAAAACTTAAATGACCTCATAACTGGAGTAAGCTTTGACAACAGCTTCAGATATTGGGAAGTTTGACTAATGCCAGGCAGACTGTGTAAATTATAAAAATAGATCAGGATCAAAGTTGGAGTGGACTTCAGTGGCATTTCCAGTAGTTGGAAAGTAGAACTGGTGCTGGCAGATTTCTACAGTGTGTGCCCTATACAAGGGGGTGCTGAAAAGTTCTCAGCCCAACCAAGAAGAGAATGAACCATATCCATGTCAATCAATGATCTGAAACAGTGTCAAAACATAGAATTCTGTGTCTGCAAATTGGCATTTAATGAAATAAGATAACACTATTTTCAGCTAAAGTGACAAAATAACGCTCAGAATTTAGGAAGTTGGTTGGGTGGGCTGAGAACTTTTCATCACCCCCTCGTAATTGGCAAGGAGAGACAGAGATTAAATGTACCAGCGTTTAATCATAAAGAAGTGGAACCTGTGCAGAGTGTCAGATTCAACTCTGGTCACCTTAGGCAAACTGGATGGACCATGCAAGTCTTTATATTCTGATAATTACTACTGTATGTTACAGCTTCCCCAGTGCACCCTTATCTATTACAGCCTCCCTAGCCTCACACATAACTTCTCAATTTAGCCACCTAAATAGCCAAGCTAGACATGTAGGCTATATGTATACCTGTGCCAAGTACACTCCACACTCTCACTATCATCCCCCTCCATCTGTAAATAAAGTAGAACTTACAGCCCCCTTATCATATAACCCTACTAAACTCTAGCCACCCACTGGGCGTGGGGAGCTGATGCAGAAAACTATGACATGATTTATGTGCATGCTACTTGTCAGCAATATACAGAATCAGGTGTGGATGTTAATTTGCACAGAAGACATGAGTACATACTACATTTAAACATTAAGTATTCCATTCAACACCAAAAAGGAAACAGTGGTTTTTGATGTGTGCACAATGCAAGAAATGTTTTGCAGGTCTGAGGCATAGATTTACTAAACAGGAACGATAATACCACGTGGGTCTGCTTTGATCCGATTTTTGGATGATTCTAAAAGAGCCATTGATGCACTAAATATTTTGCACCCATCCAATTGATTACTGTGAGAGTGACTCTCACACATGGGCAGAGCCTGCAGGGGAAGCCAAAACAACAGAGTCCCGCGAGAACTGATGGCAGGCATTGAGGAAGCAGCGCAGGGCCAGGCTGGATGCTGAAAAGATTGCTCCTACCCTCCACCACTGGATGCAACATTTCAGAAGGCAGCTGGCAGCCATCCAGGAGGTATTTTCCAGGGGGGGGAATGATGTATAGGCTGATTTAGATTTTAAAACTCTTAAATAAGCCACGGCTAGTAACATGGGGTGGCTTATCTAAGAGTTTTAAAACCTAAATCGACATTTCCTGCGGCCTATACATGGGGGAAATACGGTAATTGTGCAGAGGCTGACATTCCGTTGTTCATTCACTAACATTTGGCTATTCACACTATATACACAAAATCACATACAGAGCCTGCAGTTCTCTCATTTGGTGTTTGCTTATGGTAACATGATGTTTCATCCAGTGTTCAGGTTGATGGCATAGGACAGAGATAATGAAATGTAAAATGCTGTGAACTTGGAAACTGCTTGCTATATTTGAAAGCTATGTAGTGTAAAACAGAAACTGATGACAGATAAAGCCTATCCAGTCTGCTTAAACCAATTAAAATACCATGGTAGTGCTATGTGTTCATGTAAGCTCTCTTACTGGCCAATCCCATCAAGTGATTGAGGATGTGCTGATGCACAAGTGACCTTATTGAACCAATGTGTTATGTTAATCAGGTTTTCTATTCTGCCTTTACCTATTCAGTTCAAGGTCGGAATACATTACAAGAAGTTACAATGGACAGTTTAATATGGACATTCAATAGAGTTGCTAGTACAGATAGATCAGGACAGTTATTAATACAGTTAAGTCATAGTTACAAGTTCAAGTAGGTCATCGTTGGCTCATCATTATGTCTCAGCAGTTGCATTTGACAATTTAGAAATGGACTTTTACAGTTACCATTTCAGCTACTTCAGGGTTGGCTCACTATCTTAGTATAGAAATGCTTTTAAAAGTTTTCTGAACCTAAGATAGTGGTCAGAAGATCATAGTATATGTGGTTACAGCATTTTGCTAATTGGTATTGGATGGATAAGGTAATTTGCCTGTTGTTGCATGCTGGGAATTTTAAGTGGAAAAAATTTCTGGTGGAATATATGTTGTAGGCACCCTGGAGTAGGATGGCCAACTCTGTTAGGTAGTTGGGGGCATTGCCTGTCAAGATCTCAATATAGCTTGATGAAGTGAGACCTAAGATTTTCTTCTGTCTTATTTTCCTACAAGAGAAAACAGTCCTTGGGGCCTTTATATAGGATATAAACTGCAGTACAACGATACAAAAAAAAAAGGTGCTCTTGGGAAATCCTTTTCGAATTAGATACAATACAGCAGCACAGTCAAAAGCCAGTGAAAGCAGCATAGAGCTGGAGCACAAGAGAAGCATGCGTGAAAAGATAAAAGTAAAACATTGAGACCTGCTGCTGAATTTTAAACAGAGAGATCTAGACCTGCAGAATAGGTTGCAAAAACACTTCTCTGTGCTTTCCTTGAACTGTTGGAGAATTGTAAATACGATATGTTTGGGTTACCAAGTGTCTCTGGGTTACTGGGAACAAGTTGTGCCAGTCATGATCTCAAATGTTTATCCTGTTTGTTCAAAGGATGCTTTTTGATGAAGTAATTTCTAAAAAAAATGTAAGTAAAATTAAGTGTCTGTTTTTTCTTTTTGAAAAAAAAAAGTGCCAGGTTTTATGACTGAGGATCCAGTTATGAAGCCTTCTGTACTAATTATACCTCACTACAGATAGTCCGCCTTTCCATCTTAATTCAGGATACCAAAGTGAAGCACAGCACTCCAAATAGAACTGCAAGAGAAATAATTGTTTAAACATGGCTCCTCCTGGATAAAAAAGGATAGAAATCTTTAAATGGCCTACCCTCTCTTATTGTGAACCATCTATGAGAATGGACGAAAAAAACAGCCTTTCACGGCAGTCAAAGGCTGGGAAGGCTGCTGCTAGAGGAGGCAAAAAATTAAAAAAGATAAAGGAGCTGGAGGACTCTGAACGAGATGAAAGAAAACCAGATTCTCAACAGCAGGAAATCACTCCAGAAGAATCAGCAGGGCAGTCTTTGCCGAATGATAGTGTACAGCTTCCAGCTGAGAAAAATAAGCAGAACACAAGTACTTTTGATGTTCCAAGACCACCATGCCAACCAAAGCCTCCCATGCAACCAAAACTTGAACGAGCAGTATCACTGGATGAAAAAACTTGGAGGCGAAGGTTTAAAACCAGTCAGGAGAGCCTACAGGACCTTAACGACACTGCTTCTTCAAATGACTCTCTTCAAGAGATAGCAACAAGCCTTCCCTCCTTGAACCATGGACCACAAGATGGAGAGTCTGGGAGTACAAGCAGTCCTGGCTCTTTAAAGACTACTCCTAAGAACCCAAATGTTTCTGGCAGACTTGTAGAGAGTAAACCCATATTGACTCAAATAATGCCTCCTGTTCCACTTCCCCTCTTGGAGTTCAACATTTCCTCTCAGTCACTGAGGACCTCTAATAAGATAGACCCAGACTGTGCGGATTATAGTAATTCATCCTCTGGTACCAGCTTTTTGGGGCAAAGCAATAGCCTGACTGGCAGGTGGCCCTCCAATATGGTCTTTGATGACAGATCTACAGATTCCATAAAGTCCAACCTCAGCTTGCTTACACCCATTCGTTCTCAGGATGTTCGCAACAGGTATGAAAAATATAAAATGCCTGCATTGTATATGAGAACCCTGTTAGAAAGAGAAGCATGCCTTTGATACAGAAATAGATTACAGGGTTTTTCTTATAAATATGCCTTAAGAAGTTTGAAAAGGTATAAAATTGAAAAAAAATATAATACATTTTCAAAAGTCAAAAGCATGAGGTAGATTGGTTGCATGCACGTACAGATTGTCCAGAGATGATGCTGTATGTGAGCTTTTGAGACCAAGATTACATAGATTTAGATCCCTTCTTTATATGGGAAATGTATGTGGTCTTTAAAGTTCATATGCAAGATCTTTGAATAGGTTTCAGGACAGCTAGAAGAACCCTGCTAAAGCAGGACATCCTGGAGCTGAGCGATTTTAGCTGCTTAGGATTTTTGGATAATGTCTTTTGTGCAAAAGATGAGCTAGACTCGAGTGCAGCATTACCCCTCTGTCCACCCTGCATTTGAGAGAGCTGCCTTTTCCTTTATGCATTGCTGTTTTTCTTCCAGTCTCCTCTGTGTCATAACATACTAATTTGGGCTGTAATGGAGGCATGTTCACCTTTCCTCAGCTAATCTTTCTCTCGCTCTCTGAGTAGGTTTAATTTTATAGCTTGATAATTATCAGCAGCTATCTTGTCCCATTGAAAAGCCAATATAGTTCAATTTTCACTTTCACTTTTATTTGATATACTGTCACTTTGATAAAAATTGAAATTCAGATGGTTAGAGGTGCCATTTTTAGCCAGAGTCCTAATTCCTTCTAATAACAGTTCTTTGTATAATATTCTTAAATCACCTGTTACATTAATGTTATTTCAGCCCTTGCCCTAATACTGCAAGAAAGGAATTATTACCTCTTTCCCCTCTCCTGCTTTGCAGTGCAACCTTCCATTTCTGGTAACCCAATCCTGCTTTATTTAGAGTATCTTATTTCTTTAGGGCTTTTATTTTTTATTCCATTCTGCCTGGAAGTCAGACCACTAGTGGAGTTGAGAAATTGATGGTGTATAAGACAGAATACTTGTACCTGAACAGGAACATATGTCATAGAGTGATTAAGTGATCTTAGAGATCACCAACATAAGCTAAGTTATAACTGCTTTGTCAGCTGCTGTTGCTGTATCAAAAAAGTCTGTGAGCGTAGGAGTGAACACATGCCCAGCCTGGAACGAGAGAGTGGTCACTAAGAGGTTTTTAACTTTTTATGTGATTTTTGTGTGTGTGTTTATGAGTATAACTTTATGGGCAGACGTGATGGACTGTTCAGGTCTTTATCTGCCATTATTTACTATGTTATGTATTTTATGGTTGCAGTCATGTTTCTATGTAACAGATAAAGGCCAAATGGCCTATCTAGTCTACCCATCCGCAGTAACCATTATCTCTTTCTCTCTCTGAGACAATTGGATGCCCTCGGAACAATCTGTTATTTTTTTTAAACAAATAAGCATACATTTTCTAAAGGTTTTTAAAATATATATATTTAATTGTATGTAGCAAAAAACCCCAACAACAACTAAGAAGCAGCAGATGTAAGTTTGGATCTTTTATTGAACTTTATTCTGTTTTTATCATTTTATTTTGGGTAAAAGAATAACTTAAGTTGGAAATACTTCCCACAAGGGCCAAATATACTACAGTGTTTTTCCTATTTTTGTGTCTGGGGAAGAAATGCCACTTGTATAAGGTACTAGTTCAGCAGTATTTAAATGCTAGACAATATTCCCAACTGTTCATGAATATATTTATACACAGAAGCCCTGATTCTCCAAAAGTGCGTCCTGATTTTAGGCAGCTGTAGACGTTCTACAGCTGTCTAATCAGCCAATCGGGATGCACGTTTTTTTTTAAAAAAAATGCTCCCCAGGCAGGCCTGAAGGCGCCTCCGGGAGCCTAGGGAGACCCGCAAGATGCCTAAGCTCGCCTACAGGCCTTAGGCGAACTTAGGCGGCCCTACGCGTCTCCCTAGTAGAGGAAGAGACGCTTAAAATGTAGGCCAGCAAAATGCTGGTCTACATTGTAAGTAGACGCGGCCGCTATACTGATCGCGGCAAGGGATCTCCCTGCTGCAATAAAGTATGGCGGCCACGGCCGCCTGTCCCATCACCGACAGGAGGATGCCTAACTCCTCCTGTCGGAACCCCGAACCCCCCCTCCCCCCCAAACTCGTAATCGCCGACAGGAGGATGCCCAACTCCTCCTGTCGGAACCCTGGAACCCCCCCCCCCCCCCCAAACTCGTAATCGCCGACAGGAGGATGCCCAACTCCTCCTGTCGGAACCCCGGAACCCCCTCCCCCCAAAAACTCATAATCGCCGACAGGAGGATGCCCAACTCCTCCTGCCGGAATCCTGGAACCCCCTCCCCCCCCAAACTCGTAATCGCCGACAGGAGGATGCCCAACTCCTCCTGCCGGAAAGCCCAACGACCCCCCACCCCAACTAATCTCCCTCCCCCAACTAACCTTTCAATGTTGGTCAGCTGGACGGGTCTTGCTGCCGTCCAGCCGACGGGTCTACCTCGTGGAAATGAGACAGCATGCCCCTTCCCGGCCCATCCCCGCTAAATCTAAGGCCTGATTGGCCCAGGCTGTAGAAGCCTGGACCAATCAGGCCTTAGGCATAGCGGGTCCGCCCATCCCCAATGGCCCAGGCTAGGCATCTTGGCCAATCAGGCCTTAGGATTAGTGAGGATGGGCGGACCCGCTATGCCTAAGGCCTGATTGGTCCAGGCTTCTACAGCCTGGGCCAATCAGGCCTTAGATTTAGCGAGGATGGGCCAGGAAGGGGCGTGCCGTCTTATTTCCACGAGTCAGACCCGTCGGCTGGACGGCAGCAAGACCCGTCCAGCTGACCAACATTGAAAGGTTAGTTGGGGGAGGGAGATTAGTTGGGGTGGGGGGTCGTTGGGCTTTCCGGCAGGAGGAGTTGGGCATCCTCCTGTCGGCGATTACGAGTTTGGGGGGGAGGGGGTTCCGGGGTTCCGACAGGAGGAGTTGGGCATCCTCCTGTCGGCGATTACGAGTTTGGGGGGGAGGGGGGTCCGGGGTTCCGACAGGAGGAGTTAGGCATCCTCCTGTCGGTGATGGGACAGGCGGCCGCAACAACCGCGGCCGCTATACATATTGCAGCAGGGAGATCCCTTGCTGCCATAAGTATAGCGGCCGCGTCTAATTTAACCCGATTCTCTAAAGACGCCGGTTACAGAATCGGGGTTTAGTATAGGCCGATTCTGAATAGGACGCCTCTCCCGGGCGGCCTGCCTGGGGAGCATTTTAAAAAAAAAATGTGCATCCCAATTGGCTGATTAGACAGCTGTAGGACATCTACAGCTGCCTAAAATCGGGACGCACTTTTGGAGAATCAGGGCCAGACTTCTTAACATCACACATGAGTTAAATAGGTTTTTTTGTATGGATCTTCAGAATGCCATCGGGGATAAAGTACTCCCGACTGCTTAAGTCTCCATCAATCCAATTATTGATGTTCTTACTAACTATTATTTTTTCTTTTGCACATATACTTTCTTTTCTTTGTGTAAAAAAATAATAAAACTTCAGCAGCACTTATTTTGTGCGTTTTTTTCAGTACAGCTTGCCACCTCTCCCGACATGCATGTTTCAAAGAAACTTTCTTCAGGGTCGAGGGGATCTATAACTAAACATGATACTTCTTATTAATAATATCTGTATCCGGATGTTTCCAGCTGTCACCAATCATCGCAAGATCACACCATTGACATTTACCACATCTTGTGTGGGTTCCTTTACATCTTGGTCTAGATGATTGTATGTTATTCTTCACCATTTCTCCAATATTTCTGGTGTGCAACAGGCCTATTGAGAGGCCTTCTCAACTACCCTGCCTTTGTGCTGTTTGGGTGGTACTTATAGCGCTGATCTGTCTCTCTCCTGAATTAAACACATAGATTAGATCCAATGTTCCACAACACAGGGAACAAGCTCACTACAGTCCTAAAACTATTCAGTTGGCAGTATGATAGTAAACATCAGGATAGACATTCTGTATCCAAATGCCTAGAGTACGTCATTATCTGCCCATATCCAGTGGTCACTCTGTCATTTTCCTAAACAAATTTTACTATGAAAGAAGTAGGTAGGCAAATTTTTTGTGATAGTAGACAAGCTCACTACAGCAGTTCCATTCTGAACAGGTATTTCCTATCAGATTACATTCTGGCAAATTTATATAATTTTGGCTTTACCTTTTATCCCATCTTTTTCTCTGGGTGTACTGCAGACCATTGGTCCAGTAACCAATCTTCATGGTGGCCAATCCAGGTCACAAGAACCTTGCAAAAACCCAAATAGTAGTAACATTCCATGCCATTCAAGGGCAAGCAGTGACTCCACCCCCCCCTATCTTTCTCAATAGTAGACTATGGACTTTTCCTCCAGGAACCTGTCCAAACCTTTTTTTAAACTAGCTACATTAACTGCTCTTACCCCATCCTCTGGCAATGTGTTCCAGAGCTTAACTATTCTCTGAGTAGAAAAAATAATTTCCTGCTATGGTTTTTAAAGTATTTCCCTGTAACTTTGAGTGTTCCCTAGATTTTGTAATTTTTGATGGAGTAAAAAATTGATCCACTTGTACTTGTTTTTCACCAGTAAGCCTCCGTGTTAAGAGAGAGTAAAAAGGATTTTACCTGCTCAGTATATAACAGAAATGAAATAGTCTGAGACTTGTCAATTTCAGATTTCGATCATTGATCCTGAAAAAAAACTCTCTGCTAGAATCTAAATACTCAACTAAACACTGTAGTCAAAATAAAGTGCAAAATTACCCCACACACTTGTGCTTTGTGACTATCAAAGAAATTGATTTTCTTAAAGTAACAGGGCATACAGCACAACAATATATGCTCGTTTTTTAACAATCAATCAGCACATATCTTAATGTGCAACCTTATCCCAATGGGACAAGATTTGCCAAAATAAATGGCTTCTTCGGGGGTCCCAAAATTATTGCTGCATCTTGTTTGCTAAAACACAGATCACAGCTCATGACACACTGACTATTCACAAATGGCGCACAGTGGGCAGAAGGTTTCAGCATATTGTCTACAATATCACCCAGATCTTTTTTGGGGTGCTGACCCCCAAGGTAGAACCTAGCATGTGATAACTGATTTGGGTTATTTTTCTCAATGTGTATGTATCTCTTTACATTTGTCCACAGTAAATTTTATCTGTATTTGAATGCCCAATATTCCAATTTCCTAAGGTCTTCCTGCAATTTTTCACAGTCTGCATGCATTTTAACAGCTTTGAACAGTTGTGTCATCTGCAAATTTAATAACTTCACTCATTGGTCCAGTTTTCAGATCATTTATAAATAAATTAAATATCACTGGTCCTAATACAGATTCCTGTGGCACTCCACTATTTATCCTCCTCTATTGAGGGAAAATGGCCAGTTAACCCTGCTGTCTATTTTCTGTCTAATAACCAATTCCTAATGTACATCTGAACATTGCTTCCTATCCCGTGGCTCTTTAATTTTCTCAGGAGCCTCTCATGAGGAACTTTGTCAAGTCTTCTGAAAATCTAAATACACTACATCAATCAGCTCACCTTTATCCATAAGTTTATTCACACCTTCAAAGATGTCAAGCAAATTGGTGAGGCAAGACCCATGCTGACTCTGTCCCATTAATTCATGTTTGTCTACGTAGTCCACAATTTTATTTTTTATAATTGTTTCCACTATTTTGCCCAGCACTGAAGTTAGGCTTACTGGTTTGTAATTTCCCCTGGAGCCCTTTTTAAAGATCGACGTAACTTTGGCCATCCTCCAATCTTCAGGTACTACAGACGATTTTAGCAACAGGTTACACAGATCATTAACAGCAGATCAGTAATTTTCTTGTTTGAGGGCAAGATTCTCAAAACTTTAACACTGTCGCTAAACTGTTTACCAATGGTTTAGCCTGCATGCATTTTAGCGGTGGATTATCAAAACGGATTATCTCTGTCTTATAGCGAGGTTTCTAGCAATCTCTGACATAAGAACTGCCATCTCCGGATCAGACCTACGGTCCATCGAATCTGGTGATCCGCACACACAGAGGCCCAGTCCAGTGTACACCTGGTGTAATTTTAGTCACCCATTTCCCTCTATGCCTCTCGTAAGGAGATGTGCATCTAGGCTGCTTTTAAATCCTAGAACGGTGGATTCCACAATAACCTCCTCTGGGAGGGCATTCCAGGTGTCCACCACTCGTTGAGTGAAGCAAAACTTCCTGGTATTTGTCCTGGACTTTTCCCCCCTTAGCTTCAGTCCATGTCCTCTTGTCAGTGTCACATTGGACACTGTAAATAATTTTTTTTTCCTGCTCTATTTTGTCGATTCCTTTCAGTATTTTGAAAGTCTCAATCATATCCCCTCGCTGTCTCCTTTTCTCAAGGGAGAACAATCCCAGTCTCTTAAGTCGTTCCTCGTATTCCAAATTCTCCATACCTTTTATTAGCTTCGTTGCTCGTCTCTGCACCCTCTCCAGCAGTTTTATATCCTTCTTTAGGTTGGGAGACCAATGTTAGACACAGTATTCCAAGTGTGGTCTGACTATTCCCCTATAAAGCGGCATTATAACTTTCTCCGATCTACTCGTGATTCCTTTCTTTCTCATGCCTAACATTCTATTTGCTTTCTTTGCTGCCGTCGCACATTGTGCCGATGGTGTCAGGGTCCTATCTATCAGTACACCCAGATCCTTTTCTTGTTCGCTCTTACCCAGAGTTGCACCTGACATTTTATACTCGGGTTCCTTGTTCTTACTGCCTAAATGCATTACTTTGCACTTTTCCACATTAAACTTCATCTGCCATTTCTCCGCCCATTTCTCCAACTGACACAAGTCACTCTGGAGTACCTCGCTATCCTTCTGCGATCTGATTGCCCGGCATAGCTTTGTGTCGTCTGCAAACTTGATGATCCCAGTGGATGTTCCTTCTTCTAGGTCATTGATGAAAATATTAAATAAGATGGGCCCAAGTACCGAGCCCTGGGGCACACCGCTAGTCACTTTCTCCCAGTCTGAGAACTTCCCATTTATGCCCAATCTCTACTTTCTGTTCTCCAGACATTTGCCTATCCATCTTAGTATATCTCCCTCTATTCCATGGCTTTGTAGTTTCCTGAGAAGTTTTTCATGTGGAAACTTGTCGAACGCTTTCTGGAAGTCCAAGTATATTATGTCCACCGGTTCTCCATTATCAATTTGTTTGTTCATGGTCTCAAAAAATTGAAATAAATTCGTCAAACATGATTTCCCTTTTCTGAAGCCATGTTGACTGGCTCCCATCGGGTCGTGTGTATCCAAGTGCCGGACAATGCTATCTTTAATCAGTGCTTCAACCATCTTTCCAGGGACAGACTCGTAGGTCTGTAGTTGCCTGGTTCTCCTCTTGATCCTTTTTTGAAAATTGGCATGACATTCGCTATCTTCCAATCATCCGGTATCTGACCTGTTCTAATTGACAGGTTGGCAAGTGTTTGCAATAGCTCTCCGATTTCAACCTTCAGTTCTTTTAAGACTCTTGGATGAATTCCATCAGGTCCAGGGGATTTGTCACTTTTAAGTTTGTCGATCTAGTAGTATATATGATCCAAGTCCACTTCTACTGTGGTGAGGCTGTCCTCTATTACTCCCTCAAACACTTTCACCACTTCTGGTATTGTTGCGGTGTCCTCCTTCGTAAAGACAGACGCAAAGAAGGAATTTAGTTTGTCTGCAATTTGTTTGACTTCCTTGATGTACCCTTTTCTTCCCTGGTCATCCAGCGGTCCCACTGCCTCTCTTGTGGGTTTTTTTCCCTTTTACGTATCTAAAGAAGGGCTTGACGTTTTTGGCCTCTTGCGCTATTTTCTCCTCATAGTCCTTCTTGGCATCCCTCGTCACCTTGTGACATTTCTTCTGATCATCCTTGTGTTTGATCCGAGCTTCGGTTGTTTTCGTGCATTTCCATTCTTTAAAGGAGTCCTTCTTTTCTTTTATGGTTTCCTTCACCTCTCTAGCAAGCCATGCCGGTTCTCCTTTGCTTTATTTTTCCGTCCTTTGGTTATCTGTGGAATGTAGAGATTTTGTGCCATACATGATCTACCGATTTTAGGGACCATGCATGATCTACCGTTCTGATTTTATCCATCCTTTTATTGAGCCGTTTTTTTACCATGGCTCTCATGCTATCATATCTTCCTTTTTTAAAGTTGAAGGTCGTGGTTAAGGTTTTGGTACATTTCTCCTTCCCGATGTCAAGTTTAAAGTTGATCATGTTGTTCATGTTGTGATGCTTGTCCCAAGCGGGACTGTGACTTCTACTTCTTTGGTCTGACCAGTAATGCCATTTAGGACCAAGTCCTAGGTGGCGTCTCCTCTCGTCGGCTCTCCCACCATTTGTTCTAGGAAGCAGTCCCCTATCATTTCCAGGAACTTCATCTCTTTGCCACCGTTTGAGGTTCCCAGGTTCCAGTTGATCCCCGGGAAGTTGAAGTCTCCCATGATCATTACATTGCCTGTATTACATCCTTGTTTGATTTCCTCTATCATTTCTGAGTCTGTCTCCTCCGTCTGTCCTGAGGGGCAATAGTAAAAGCCAATTTTTTGTGTCTGCACCGTTGCGTTTAGGAATCTTGATCCAGAGGGACTCCAGCTTCTCTTTCCCCTCTGTCTTTACCTCTCTTAACAGATTCTACTCCTTCTTGAACATATAGGGCAATACCTCCCCCTTTATGCCCTGTTCTATCCCTTCTATATAGCTTGTATCCCTGTAGTACTGTATCCCATTCATTTTCATCATTCCACCATGTTTCTGTTATGCCAATGATTTCTAGTTCTTCGCATCTTGCTATTATCTCTAACTCTCCCATTTTGTTTCTCAAGCTTCTAGCATTCGTATACATACATTTAAGTTCCCTTTGTGGTCCCTTCTTGGACTTTCTAAGCTTCGCAGCCCCTACTGTGTCTTTCACAGTATCTGAAAGTGCTCCTACATTGTCTCCCTCATTTGCTTTGTGGTCTTCTCCCCCTATGTCTGGGTAGTTGTCTGTGGATCCTTCTTTGGGGCATTCTGTCACCCAGGCCATCGACTGGTGGTTGACTGTTGGCTTTCCCCTGACCTTTAGTTTAAAGCCTTGTCAATGGCCCTCCTCATGTTGCCTTCCAATACTCTTGCTCCTTCCTTGGTGAGGTGTAATCCATCTTTTCTGTAGTACCTGTTTCTTCCCCAGAACGCCGTCCAGTTGCGCACAAAGTCAAAGCCTTCTTCTTCGCACCATCTTCTCATCCAGGCATTGATCGCTCGCAATTCCCCTTGCCTCTTCTCATCCATTCTCGGTACTGGGAGGATCTCGGAGAAGGCTACCTTCACCTCCCTGACTTTCAGCTTTCTTCCGAGCGAGCGGAGCTGGCCTTTCATTTCCTCCCTGTCATACTTCTGTCTGCTCACATCATTGGTTCCCACGTGGATAAGCACAGCAGTGTCCTCTCCTTCTGTGTTGTCTATGATCCTGGTGATCCTGTTGGCCATATCCTTCATTCTTGCTCCCGGCAGGCAGGTGACAAGTCTATCCTCTCTTCCTCCTGCGGTGTGGCTGTCCACATGTCGTATAATGGAGTCTCCTATGATGATCCCCATCTTCTTTGTTCGGGGGTTCCTCGGGGGTCGTAAATCCACATCCATGGTGTAGGGCTGATCTCTCTCCTGAGGTACATACCCATGCAGTCTCCCTCTTCCTCTTGGAGAGTGATCACCCTCTATCTCCGCTTCAGTCACATCTGTAGTTGTAGTGGTGTCTCCTCCCATCCCGTCTAGGCCATCTTCCTGGGTTGCTCGGGTACAATTCTCCAGCCCTGGGACCTCTACATGTTGCTGGTGGGCTTCCTCAATAAATCTCTCTAGCTCCTCGATCTCTTCGTTGGTACTGGACTCCACTAGTCGCTTCTCCTGTTCGTGGATTTCTTCTTCAAAGGCGAGGAGTTCTTTTAGTTCCATCACTGTCTCTTCTAGCAGCCGGACTTGCTGTATCAGGCTATCCAGCTCCATGCATCGTCTGCATATGTATGCCCTAGTCCCCGAGGGGAGGTAGTCATACATATTACAGCTGGTGCAGAAGACTGGAAAGCTCATCTTCTGACTTCCTTGGGCTATCATTTCCTGTTCCCCTTCTGAGTTGTCTGGGCTATTTGTTGCAAACCTTCTGTCTCTGTCGGCTGTATGTGGCCTGACTTCCTGTTTGCTGTCTTCCTGTTTGTTGTGGGTCTGCTGGTGCTGCTGTGTTTGTGGTAAGTGCTTGTTCTTCCTCTAGGTGTGTGGTGTGCGAGAAGTGATCCCTGTTGCGCAGTAGCTACAAATAGAATTTGTAGCTTACGTTCTAGGTCACTCTGTTGGGCGTCCTAGATTCCTGGCTCCTTAAGTCTCCTTTGCAAAGGCACTCTCGCTAAGGCAAGCGCCTTTGCCGCGCGCCGAACGGCTGCACGCCGTTGGCTCGCTCCCTTTTAAGGGGGAGCCCAGGCAATGATGCGGTGGGGGTGGGCAGAGCTTTCTCTCGCCACTGTGCCTTGCTCCCGGCTCTCCTCCCGACTCTCCCTGCTCTCCTTCCTACTCTCCTGACTCCTCTCTGTTTCCCTTCCAACTCTCCTGCTCTCCTCTTGGCTCAGCTGGCTCTTCGCTGACAATATTGAAATAAGCCCTCTGGTGTATTCTTAAAAATTGCTGAGGCATTTTTGAAGAGCGGCGTTGGCTTTTGGCAATAAAAAGCAGCGACTGGTCAGGGGGTGCCGTTACAGTGCTTTTTTGACTGTGTTTTGACTGTGGCTAATGAAAAAAAAATGTGTATCTATATATTTTTAGTGGAGGGTAGTAAAATCACTCCTCTTTTGAGTTGTTTTAGAGATACAGGCATGTTTCATGCACGCTTGTTAAAAGCCAATATTTCTTCTTGAGCATGTGTATGATACCCTTGTCTTGTGTGTTTTTGGCTGTGGGTCTCGATTAAATTTTACATTAAAAACAAATGACAAGATTTACCTGAATTATAGAAGTTTTTGGGAGAGAAAGGCATGTTTTATGCCCGAATTAAAAAAGCGACGTTGCTTCTCCAATCCTTTCCCTTCCCTTCATCCAACAGTGCAGCAGGAGAGTGTGTTTTTGGTTTTTTACAGCGTTTTTCTGCGCATGGCATGCAAATGTAGGAAATCTTTTGCTGCTGTCCGCCAATCTTATTTGCATGCGCGATTTTTAAAGAATGTCTCAGGTTTTTAGATTCGGTATGAAAACGGCTGCGGTAGCAGACCGTTGCTTTTTAACTCGGGTTTTTGAAAATCTTGGCCTGAGTTCTTTCAGTGCTTTGAGATGTATATCCTCTGGTCCAGGTGATTTATCACTCTTTAACTTGTCAATTTGGCTTAGTACGTCTTCCAGTTTCACCGAGATTTCTTTCAATTCCTCTACATCATCACCCTTGAAAACTATTTCCGGTTCAGGTAGGTCCCACAGATTTCCTCACAGGTTTTCTGCTTCTGATGTATCTAAAAAATTGTTACTATGTGTTTTTGCCTGTTTGACAAGTTTCTCTTCATATTCTTTTTTTTTTTTTTTTCTTTCTTTATCAATGCTTTGCATCTAACTTCTTTGCATGTCTCTTCTTATTTTCTTCATTTGGATTCTTTTTCCACTCTTGAAAGGATGTTTTTCTTGCTTCAAAAGCCTCTTTCACTTCATCTTTTAGCCACACCGGCTCTGTTTTCCCTTCTTTCCACCTTTAATATGTGGAATGCATCTGGTCTGCATCTCAGGAAGTGTCTGCTCAGGCAGTATTGCTTAGAGACAAAATAGAAAGTCCAGGATGATTCAATTGATGGACTTCTATTTTATTTTATTTTTTTTTTCATTTTCTATTTATAACCTTTTAAATTTAATCAAACATACATAACTTGAAAAAGATCGGAAACAATCAAGCAAGCAAACAAAAAGAAATCACCTAATTATACAATCAGATGTAATGGAAACATTAACTAATATTTAGTCCACAATTTTAGGGATCAAGAAAGGAAATTTTCAGAATTAGAAATATAACTCTTACTAAAGTAACGGCCTAGGTAACCCTAACTACAGCCGGATGGTAGGTCATTTATCATTGGACTAAGATTCCAACCTTTCTTTTGGTCCAATAAAATCTAAAAGCTGTTTGGGCTCAAAAAAAAGAAAATTCTTACTCTGATAGGTAATATAACATTTTGCTGGAAATTTAACCAAAAAAGTGGCCCCAAGAGCTAGGACTCTTGGCCTTAGGGCCAAGAATTCCTTCCTTCGCTTCTGGGTTTTCTGAGCCAAATCTGGAAAAATTCTCACATTAGAGCCCAAAAACTTATCATTAATATGTCGGAAATACAAACGAAGAATATATTCCCTATCACTTTCCAAAGCCAATGTCAGCAACAAAGTAGTTCTGGCGGTTACCACCTCAAGGGAACTTTCTAGAAATGAAGACAAATTCATGTCCAAATTTTCTTTCGGATCTTCAACAGCTGTAGATTCCCCTTGAGGTTTCTTTAAGGTCAGATAATAAGCCCTCATAATTGGAGGTAAATTTTCCAATGGAATGGAAAGAACCTCTTGAAAATATTTTCTCACCATCTCAACAGGTGAAATGACGGGACATTTAGGAAAATTCAAAAGTCTTAAATTGTTCTTCCTCAAAGAATTTTCAAAGTTCTCCAACTTACGGGAAATAAATTATCTTTCTTTAACCATTTCCATTTGTACAGTTTTAATTTCCTTTAAATTTTCTTCTTGTTTCTCCAATTTTTTAGTTAAGTCAGACAGACACACTCCTTGCTGTTCTACTTTGGAGTAAATAGTCCCATAGATTATTAGACTCAACTTAAGGTTGGCGTCCATGATAGATACGGCCTGCCAGAGCGCCTCCATATCTATTTTCTGCGGTCTTTTTAATTCCCCAAAACACATGGCATTCTCTCCCGGAGCACCTCTCACCTCTCCTTCCATGGTGCTGGGAGATAGCTGACATATTCCACCTGCACCTTCCTCCTGAGTCTCCCGTGCTGGTATCCCTCCTTCACTGGAGCACAGCCCTTCCTCTTCGAGCAGCTGAACTCCTGTGTCTCCCTGCATCTGAGTACTTCCGGGTTGGGGAGGGACCGACCTCTGCTCCGGGCTCAGTATCGCCCGTGCAGCTCCTGCGCCGAGTTCCCCCGATGAATCCGGGCTCACCCCCGAGGTAGGAAGGGTTCCTTCAGATGGACGGGAAAAGGCAGTCGTTATCGTAGTTTGAACCAGACGCTGTGGGGTCCCAAGCGCCGGAGGGTTAGGGCGAGAGATCCCTTTTCTTTTCCCCATTTCATTAGGGGAAAGACGGACGGAGCCTGCATGGAGATGCCTGCACTGGTGGATACAGGGAGAGGCTCTCGGGAGTGGTATGCCTCAGAGTCATGGAGGGGATTACTCTCATGACAGATGCGAGTCTTTCAGGCTGGGGGGGAGGGGCATTGTGGAAATTGCTCCATCCAGGTCCAGTAGACTCTCCATCAGAAGGGCTGGTCGATCAGCTTTGAGCCATTCAGCTGGTTTTTCTTTATGTTGCCTGTTTATTGTTTTCTTATGTATTGTAGAGCGGGACAGAATGCCATTATGTGCCGTGGAAGTTCTCCATGCCCTCTTTGTTTATGTGTTTTGTTCCAAAGATATTTGTTTGCTTTTGGATGTTGCTGCAGGGAGGCTCTGTGTTCCTCTGCTTTGTGGAAGGAGTAGAGAGAAAAAAAGTGTGTAGTATTCTGCAAGACCCAGTTCACGGGTTCAGATAAATAACCTATCATGTTGACTCCATTGGGGATTAACAGAAAGATTACCAAAGGTAAGAACCTAATCTTCCAAAGCATTAAATGTACTGTCTTAGTTATGTGATGTGTACCTGGGACCTTTAATGTGAATTTCACTGCAGAGTCCCCTAGGCTGAGTTACTGCTCTTCTGAGATTTTTTTGTGGTCAGTGTACTAAAACTGTTGGCCCCCAGACATCCCAGTAGCTTGTTTTTGTTCATTTTTCCCTTGGATGTTTCTTTTACTTAGCCACAGTAGAGGTTTCTACCATGGCCCGAAGCACTAAATGCTCCGACAGTTCTCTGACGCTCATATAATTCCTATCAGTGTTGGGGCATTTAACACCCCAGGCTGCGGTAGAAACTTCTACTGCAGCTTAGTAAAAGGGGGCCAAAACTATCTAAAATGGGTGATTTCTTTTGAAACAAAAAGATAAATGTTTTTCTGGTTCAAAACAGGACCATATTTAGCACTGGATTTTTGGATGTATTTTTGTAAAACATTTAAAATCGGATTTGTATGATAAATTGAAAATGCCCCTCTTTGTTTTCTTTATTCATCATAAATTTAAAAAACACTTGAATCTGCTGGCTGTGGGCTATGATGAGGGTCTCTGAACAGATGTCTGATCATGGAAGAATACTATCTTCTGAGACTCTTGGTGTAAACGATGACACTTACCCCCTCCTTTACTAACATGTAGTGCAGGTTTTGGCACCGGCAGCGGCGGTAACTGCTCTGACGCTCGTAGAATTCATATGAGCATTGGAGCAGTTACCGCCACTGCTGGTGCTAAAACCCGCGCTACGCGTTAGCAAAGGAGGGGGGTAAGAGTTGCTAACTAGTGTTTCTACTAGACATGAGCTTTTGTCTGTATTCTGTTTCTTTTGCAGAAGTTATTTGGAAGGTAGCCTCTTGGCTAACGGTGCACTCTTAGGAACAGAGGAGCTAGACCGCTACTTCCCAGACCGGAAGATTGGGATTTTTGTGACCACATGGAATATGCAGGGCAAAAAGGTGACGTGACCATGTTTGCTGAATCACTACTATTTTAAAAATTGTAATTAATTGTTAGGGATACATTTCTTACTCTTTGGGTTTCTATTAGTAATGAGGATGAAGACCTAGTCTTAAGGTGAGGTGTGCCTACCTAGAGGCTTCCATCATGTTATCTAACTCCTCTTCCATCTACAGTAGGCAAGCTGTGCACCATCAGTTGTCTGAGAGTTTCAGATTTCTATTCCCATTCTGAGCCTATAAACAAAGGAAAGAAGTCCCAACAAAATCTGCAGTGAAGGGAGAGCAATCCAAAAACAAAAGAGAACTGCAGACCAATGTACAAAGATGCAGGCTAAATTTATTTAAATCAAAATCATGAATGCAATTAATGTTACCACCAAGGGACCCGACACGGTCCGTGTTTCGGTAAACACGCCTTCATCAGGGGTCCCAGGTGGATAAGGTTTCAAATAAAACCGCAAAACAAACACTTAGCCTGATAGGATCGCAGGAACGAACAGTGAGAGAAATTTCTTAAAACTCAGCCTTAGCAAAAAAAAAAAAGGCTGAGTTTTAAGAGATTTCTCTCACTTTTTGTTGCTGCGATCCTATCAGGCTAAGTGTTTGTTTTGCGGTTTTATTTGAAATCTTATCCACCTGGGACCCCTGATGAAGGCGTGTTGGGTCCCTTGGTATGGTACAAGGTGGTAACATTAACCGCATCCATGATCTTGGTTTAAATAAATTTAGCCTGCATCTTTGTACATTGGTCTGCAGTTCTCTTTTGTTTTCCCATTCTGAGCTTACCACAAGTGCATTCTTAAGTGTCTTCCTCCATCCTCAAGTAAGCATCGCATTTGAGAAATTACAGGTTGCTCAAAACTCAGTGGTTAGGACTCTCTTTCGCTTGGAAAGGATGGAACATGTAACAGAATATTACATGAAGCTATACTGGTTGAAGTTAGAAGACCGTATATACTTTAGATTGCTTGTGATGGTTTATTTATGTATGCATAGTCTGGCTCCTGCAAGTTTGGTGGGTATTATTCAGGCTTATGTCCCGCTATCCAAGTTACCTTCTGTTCACCGAGGTGACTTGTTTGTGCCACCCGTAAAGGAATTGAGACTGAATACCTCACCATGTAAGCATGTTTTCCTGCAGGAGCCCCCAGGAATGGAATTGACTACCTTTGTACATTAGAAAGCAATGTAAATTTGATGCTTTTTAAGAAGTTACTGAAGAGACATCTATTCTTTAACATGAAATATAGGCATTAAGGCATTTGTGATGGTGTAAGCGCTGGTCGCTTATTTGTTTTGATTTTTTAAAATGTTTTTTTGTACATTTTATTGTGTATGTTTAAATTGTGAGCCGCCTTGGGAAAGGTGAGATATAAATAAAACTAAACAAACAAAAAAAAATGACTGGGGCTCCAACGTTGGGAATTAATACTATCTTTTTGTGATGTTTTAGTTGGTAGAACTCTGTGCAGGCACCAATCATACTGATTCAAGTGAAGCATTAAAACATAGGTGTTCGCAGAAAAGGTACATTTGGTCCATCTGGTCTATTCCTGTGTACCTACCTATTGTGCTGTCACAAGGTTTATTGGATCTGTTGTCTGTGTATTATGTTAATGTTAGTTTGTTTATTTTTGTTTCATTTTCCCCAAAGAGCTCAGGTTAAACATACATAATATACTGTTAACAGGTTTCGATTTGCACTGGATTTATCCTAATTTGACATATACAAGGGATCTAATACCAATATACATAATATACAGGTTACAATTTGCCATAGTTCCAGTGCAAGGTTCTTCAATACAAGTTTTATCCTACTTGACATATAGTAGGGATCTAATACCAATATATGCTGAGAGGCTGGATAAACTGGGGCTCTTCTCTCTGGAAAAGAGGAGGCTCAGGGGGGATATGATAGAGACCTTCAAAATACTTAGGGGCATAGAGAGGGTGGACAGGGACAGGTTCTTCAGACTAAAAGGGACGACAGGTACGAGGTGGCACTCAGAGAAACTGAAGGGAGATAGGTTCAAATCAAATGCAAGGAAGTTTTTCTTCACCCAAAGGGTCGTGGACAAATGGAATGCGCTCCCGGAGGAAGTGATCCGGCAGAGTACAGTACAGGGATTCAAACAGGGATTGGACAGATTCCTGAGGGAAAAGGGGATCGTGGGGTACTGAGGGAGGTGCTGGGGTGTTGCATAAGTATAGACAGCTCACCAGGTCGTGCAGGTGCAAGGTCGGAGGGTTAGGACATTGATGGGAAGATAGGACTTCGATGAGAAACCTAGGGGGCAAGGGGGCCCCTTCTGATGATTAAGGCAGGTCATGACCTGTTGGGCCGCCGCGGGGGTGGACTGCTGGGCGGGATGGACCTCTGGTCTGACCCGGCAGAGGCACTGCTTATGTTCTTATGTTCTTATATATAATATACAGGTTACAGGATAAATTTGGCATAGTTACAGTACAAAATTTACCAATATAAGTTTTTATCCTAACATGACACATAATCAATATACATTGATATTTCTTTGTAATCTATCGGCTTTAGGCAGGGGAGTTAGGTGAAGAGGTGTGTTTTTATTGCTTTACTAAAGTTGAGGAGTCATTTAAGGGATCTGATCAGTGGGGGCAGTTGATTCCAGTGGCTCGGTATAACGTGGGAGTAGGAATGTTGTTTGGTGGTTTGCAGTTGAAGGGCATGACCAGGGGGCGTTTTGAGGTGTATTTCATCCTGGGAGCGGAGGGACCTGTTCGGCACATACAGAGGCAGCTTAGTCGTCATATAGCTCAGCGCTATATCGTGCAAGATTTTGAACGTTAGCATCCGGCCCTTGAAAACACAATGTTTAGCTATGGGTAGCCAGTGAATTGACGATAGAACCTGGTAGACAGGGTCACAGGCATGGAGGTTTTTTTTTTTAGAAGTCTGATCGCCGTGTTTTATACATGCTGGAGATGTTGTATGCGCTTCACTGTGAGACTGTTGAATAGGGCATTAAAGTAGTCCATGCAAGAAAGGACTAAGGCATAGAATAGTTAGGTGAAGTCGGACTCAGAAAAGAAGTTCCTTATTTTTTGGAGTTTATGTAGGTAGTAACATGAGGAAGATGCTACCTGAGAGATTATGATTGGAAAGTGACAGGTTGGAATCCAGGAGTATTCCTAGGCTCCGTGCTTGGTCCTTCGTAGTTATGGTAGTCGAGTCCCAGTGTAGCGAGGGATGGTCATGGTTGCAGTGTTCTTTGCAGTTACAAAGGAGTTCTGTTTTGGAGGCATTTAGTTTCAGTTTTTGATTTCTGAGAGGCATTTTAGGAGTTTTGTGATCTGGGCGTCATGGGTTTCTCCTAATGGTAGGTATAGTTGGATGTCATCCGTGAAAGAATGAATCTGTATTTGGTATTTGCGAGCTATGTCTAGGACTGGTCTAATGTAGAGATTGAATAATAGGGGGGATAGTAGAGCCCCCTGCAGAACACCATATTTGATTGTTTTGGGTTTCGATAGTGCATCATTGAGCAGTACACTTTGGAATCTATTATTCAGGAAGGAGGCAAACCATCGTAATGCAGTGTCTCAGATTCCAATTTCAGAGAGCCGTGCAATGAGGAGAGGATGGTCAATAGTGTCGAATGCCACGCTGAGATCCAGCAGCACCAGAAGGAGATCATTACCCTTATCCATGAGTTTCCAGTAGTTGTTGATGATTTTGAGGAGGACGGTTTCAGTATTGTGGAATTTCATGTAGTTGGTTTAACACTTTTTTTTCCAGGATCTTGGAGATGAAGGATAGGTTGGAGACAGGTCTGAAGTTGCTGGGCATATTAGAGTTGAATGTGGGTTTTTTCAAAATCGGTCTGATGACCGCTGATTTCCAGTTTGCGGGCATTACACCTGTTTGTAGAGAAGTGTTGATGTATGTGGGTTAGGGGGTATGTGATGTATGTGGGTTAGGAGTTGAGTGTGTGATTGTTAGATGGGGAGTGAAAAGATAGGAGAGGGGTGTTATGTGGGAGAATGAAGTGAATATATTTGGTTGCAGGTAGGGTTGAATGTGTATAAGTATGAGTGGTTTCTTTGTGTGAGGGGCATGCGTTGTGTTGGGGAGTGTATGTGAGAAAGTGTGGTGTGTTTGCACTTGTGGTATGTCTGTGAGTGTATTTGTGGAGGAGACGGAATGTGCAGAAATTGGACGTCTGCAGAGTTCTTCTGCCCTATCTAGAGGTCACAAATGAGTTTCACTTCTCTAACCACCTTTTTGTGCTGACTCATTCTTCTAAGTGGGGTGTTCCCGCTTCCAAGGCTACTATTTCCAGATGCATCCATAGGGTCATTTCGTCAACCTATATTCTTTATGGTAAACGGTCTCCTGTTTCTGTTCAGGCTCATTCCACCAGGAGTGTGGCCTCCTCGTGGGCTGAGGCAAGGGTAATCTCCCCTGAGGAGATTTGTAGAGCAGCTACTTGGTCCACTCCACACATTTTGACAAATTTTGCAGAGTGGATGTGGTGGCAAGACAGGACTCTGCTTTTGGGTCCTCGGTCTTGAGGGTTGGCGCAGCCAGCCCGGCCTGGCTTTTTGGAACTGCTTTTGTACGTCCCACTTGTCTAGAATGTCTCACCTATTGCACTGGAAAAAGATTATGTCCTTACCTTGATAATATCTTTTCCATTAGTTAGGTAAAACATTCTAAACTCCCGCCCTGTCCTTCCTGTGCCTGCCTATTGTTGCATTCTGCTTATGCTTCTCCAAGTTTGATTCTTGGATGCCAGTTAGCAATTTGGGGCCTTGCAGAATTCTGTATATATGTTCAAGATGCATGCAGGGGTACTTCCTGAGCTCCTTTGATGCTTTTGTTGGCTGGCTATTCTAAAGTTTCTTATTTGAGCAGAACAGTTGATTCTTGGGAAAGTTTGATTTGATTTGATTTCTTATATACCGTGAGGTTCAAAGCGGTTTACAATGAACATAGATTAAAGATACATTAAAATAAAATAAATAAAAATGGTACTTTGGATTTCCCTAGCTGTCCCGAAGGCTCACAATCTAGCTAAAGTACCTGAGAAAATAATAAATAAAAATAAAATAAATGAAATAAAATAAAATAAATTCCAATCAGACTATAGGATCTGATGTTCGAAGTTCATAAAGACGATATGCCAAGGAGAGAAAGCTGGTATGCTCCTTGAGCCCTGATGTATGCAGCAAAGCCAACACACAATATTTCAGCCATGAGGTTTCCCAGGAAGTAGTAATGAGTGCCAAAATACAGGCTAGTCATTTAGCTCAGTCAATGCAATGCTAAAATGCAGGCATGTCATTTGGATCAGATGACCTCTGCAACAGCCAGACAACTGCCACTATCATCTCGGTGCATCAGCTGCATTAAACGGTCAACTGCCACCATTCTCAGATCCGATATCAAGTATGGTATAGAACCCTGCTGGATCAGGGGAGGGGCGGAGCTATGCTCTTAAGTCTCTGCCACTGCTTCTGCTGCCTGCCGCTGGTTTCGATGTGGCTCCGGCATCTCCGTGTGCTCACCGTTATCCCCTGCTGGATCGGGGGAGGAGCGGAGCTGTACTCATTAAGTCCCTGCTGCTGATTCTGCTGTCTGTCGCTGGTTTCGGCGCAGCCCCAGCGTCTCCTCGTGCTTAACCGTTAGCCCCTGCTGGATCAGGGGAGGGGCAGAGCTGTGCTCTTAAGTCCCCACCGCTGCTTCTGCTGCCTGCCGCTCTTTTCGGTGCGGCCTCGGCGTCTCCTTATGCTCATCATTATCCCCTGCTGGATCGGGGGAAGGGCGGAGCTGTGTGTGTTCCCATTGGTGACCCTACTTTACATACTGTCGATGGAGCTCTTTGTTCTTGGGCACTAACTACAGGTGGCAGTAGAGTTCTCGGTGAAGTACAGAAGGGTCGGAGAAAAATCTGGAGTGGATTCCTTTGGCAAATGGCTAGAATGTCTCGCCTATCTACTGGAAAAGATATTATCAAGGTAAGGACATAATCTCTTTTTATGGTAAACTTGGGGAAATCCTACTACTTATTCCTAGGAGTAAACAGAATGGAATCTTGATATTTTTGAGGATCCTGTCAAGCACTTGTGATCTGGATTAGTGAGTGCTGGAAACAGGATACTGGGTTTGATGGATTCTCTCTCTTTGTATGCCTGAATATAATATTATCCTTCCCAACTGCTTTTGCACATTCACTGCTGCTTTTAGGTCACCAAAGTTGTTGACCCTCAGATAGCTTTTCTTGTGTGACTGCTAATTCTTTACCTTCTAAAAAGGTATTTGATCCTTCGATTTCTGCATGACAAAATACATTATTTTTTTTCTTTATTGGGATGAAGCTGTAATTGACAAACATTTTTGTGTACTACCAAGTTTTAAAATCTTTTTATGTCATTTACTCTTTTTGATATTTCTATTCTGTTCAAATTTGGGTGTAAGTACGTGCCTACAATATGCATATTTTTTGGGAAGTTAAATGTAGAAGCATGTTTGGAAAACTACTTGTACAACAGCCCCCAGAATGCATCTTTTTTGCATAGGACACTTTTAGATGGCTAAAAATCTATTTGAAGCAGATTTTATTTTTTTGCTACTTGCGAAACTGGTGCTTGAGTTGTGACATACCCCATAAGACATCAAACAAAATAGGAATAAGTCTAAATGTGGAGGCATTTGAGCAGTCTTGGTTAGTCTTGTTATGGCAAGATTTGTACAATAAAACCACAAGGCATTAGTCTACTACAGTCAAAGCCGTTGGTCAGTCGCATTAGCAACTGAAAGTGCTTTGGAGATCTTGGCACTGTAATGGTAAGTTTTTCCTGTGGCTGTTCTCCTCTGATTGCCATTGTTTCCCTAGAGCACTTTTCACAAAAGGTTTAATTTATTTCTGGCTTCACATGTGACGTTCTTTCCACTGATGATTTTTTTTTTTAAGTTCTATGAGTGAATAAATTAACACATGAAGACACAATTCCATGCAGTCAGAACTGTACAAATGAATTGACTCTGTAACAAGAATGGACTTTTCCTTTTGTATTGTAGTTTCTTACATGGATGGGGTAACTTTACAAAGGCCACCTGCACCTAAATGTAATCTGCCCTTTTGAAATTTGCCCTTGGCTTGTTCTGGAATGGAAGCTGGTCTGGAGCAGACAGTTAGAAATTCTTGCAGGAATTTAATTTTGAAATCGCTGTGCCGGTTTCTTCCTGTCTTCCTACCCCTACCCCCAATTTATTTTGAGCAACAAAGTATGTGAGGATAAGGTGTTTTGTTTTGTTTTTCATGGGATACGAGAGCCAGTTCTGGATAGGGTAACCTTTTAAAATCTGCCTGCTGGCCTGTGGGTAACAAGTACCATGGGGACCTGCAAGCTTAGCGTGTGCTAAGCTTTAGTCAAAATGCCCCTAAGAGACATTAGCATGCATTAGGTTCCAAATGGCCCACAGGTATAAAATAAGGCATGCATCATTTAGCACACGCTAAGCTTTAGTAAAACTAGGGTCTAGTGAGGGAGGAGAGAGTGAAATTTGTCCAGATAAGTTCCAGTGGTTTCATATATTATAGGGGCCTTTTAAGATAAGGTGTCCTCCTCCTATCACGGTGAACAAACATCTGCTGATACCTGCTTCTTTTTCTTTATTGCACTTTCAGACTTCAGCAGTCATCAGTCTTGCAAGATTTTGAGTTTGATTGTAGTTTTGTAGTGATTTTAAAATGGACAAATTTAATCCACTTTACCGTTTCCAGTTCTAGATGGATTACAGCAAAATAAAAAATCATTACCTATAATCCTACTCCAATATAATCTATAGAAAATATCACATTAAAAATAACACATAGCAAAACTTCAAATAATTCAAAATAATAAAAGATTTTTGGACACATTTTTGAACATAAGATCATAACATAAGAATAGCTATACTGAATCAGACCAATGGCCTATCTAGCCCAGTCTCCTGTTGCCACAGTGGCCGCCAATCCAGGTCACAAGTACCTGGCAAAATCCCAAATAGTAGCAAGATTTCCTGCTACAAGGGCAAGCAGTGACTTCCCCCATGTTTTCCTCCAGGAATTTATGCAAACCTTTTTTTTTAATATCAAATCTCTTTTATTGATCAAGAGAAATTAGAATAGTACACAAAGATAATCAACATTTGAAACAAAGCCTGTTTGACCAAAACTTTTGAAATCACAAACTACCCCCTGCCCCCACCTCAAAAAAAAAATGGGAGGAAAAGATAAAGTGGTGGAAGAATGAAGGAAACAACAATTCAGAGGCCAGTTAAATGTTCAGTACATTTCTATGAGCATACATTTTTAGAGAGGACCAGAAGGGCTTCCACATGCATTGCAGATGGCGACCCTTAAAAAAGTCCATCTCAGTGACCTCCATCCATTCCATCTTCAGTTATTGAAGTATCATAAGTTGCCATTGAGCTAAGGAGGGAGAGACAGTCTAACCAATGTAATTAGTTTTTTTTTTTCAAGCAGCAAGACACTTTGCAGAAAGCCTCACAGGCCTTTGGGAATAAAAAGAAGATTGCCTCAAATTATAAGCAAAGGTGAACTAAAGGGGAAAGCTTTAAATAAACACAGGTCCACTGCCAAGTTTTACATGCACATGTCACGACAATCATAGGCTGCCATCTGAGAATGTGGGTTTCAAAAGATGAACCATCCACTCTACAGTCCTGATCTAACTCCCTCAGATTACTTCCTGTTCCGAGTTTTGAAGAAGAAGAAATCTCTCCATAGACAGCGGTTTTCAAGTGATGACAACAATAAAGCTATGATGTCCATGTTTGAAGATTAAACAGAAGAATTCTTATCAAAGGAAAAGTGGATGAAGTGTATGGAGCTCTGGGCACTATACTAAAATTTTGAAAACTCTCTTTTCTTTCCTATTGAGGTAGATAAATTATTGAACACCCCTCATACTGTGACCTGGATTGGCCACTGTTGGAAATAATAAATTAGACTAGATGGACCATTGGTCTGACCCATTATGACTACTGTTATGTTCTTATGAAGGTTTGGCAGTCATTGCAATGGAGCACTAGCACAGGGCAGGAACAAGTGGGAGGGGACCACTAGACCACCAGGGTTTCTTAAAGTAGGCCCATGGAGGGCCTACAGATGATCAGGTGAGAGCGGAGTGTGGCCACTGGGAGGGGGACAATTTTGGTCAGGGGCAGTTTTGGTTTCTGCCGAAACTAAGTGAACAATTTCAGTCACAATTTGGTTTGAGCAGAAACCAAAGATCCTGGGTTTGGATGGGTTCTATTCTGTACTTGTCTGGTAAGGGACAATAAGGAAGGAGAAATAGTTCTTGCTTTGTCATTTTCTTTCCAGATCAGTCCAGATTCCCCTCCTTTCTGCTGCAGTTTTGAATTGCTTCTATTCCAATTTGCTGTTTCTCTTGTTTTTATTAAAAAAGAAAAAAAACTGGAGCTCATTATGAGAAGAATAGAAGTAAGCCTGGAAGAAGGTCACTGTGTTGTCAGATGGCCACCTTTATTCTACAATTGAAATATTGAACACCCAAGGTTGTAGGGTGGCCTTAATAGGGCAGGTTGCACAACCTTTTGTTAGCTGCCTCCACCTGCTGGTTGATGGGCATAACCCAAAGGTTCTGAACCAGGCTGGTCTGATGGGACTCAAGTAAAGAAAATGTAGCAGGTAAGATTCTAATTTCTCATTGCTTTTGATTACTGATTCCTATCATAGTTGTAACTTGCCGATCTGTTTCTATGACCATGGGTAATCCAGTTTGTTTTCTGGGCAGTAAATCATTTTTATATTTTATATCATCCACTCTCATCTTTGTTACCTGCTTCAGTTTAAAGACATCCTCACCAAGGACTTCAAGTTCAGTTACCTTGCAGATACCCATGTTTTGTCTGAGAGGTTCAATGTCCCTCAAGAAAACTAAAGTGCCCAAGGAACTGAAACCCCCTAACTTCCTGCCTGTTCCTTCTTTTCTTTTCACAGGACCTTCCTGATAATCTGGAGGATTTCTTGCTGCCTCAAGATGATGATTTTGTATACGATATGTATGTTGTTGGGATTCAGGAAGGTTGTCCGGACAGGTAGAGTGAACTTTTTAAAAGCTATCTTCCTCTGTCTGCTCACTCAATGCATGTGTTCAGGATAGATATATTGTAGGGCTATTATATCTCTTATTTCAAAGTAAAACACTGCCTTTTGACCAGCTCTTCATCCTTTGTTTTCACTTGTAATAGAACTATGTAATTTGAGATGTAGTTAGTATTTTGTCATTTGAAAAATGAACTAGTCTCACATTCCCAAAGTGTCACTTTACAAAGAAGAGTGTTTAAGCAGATTATTGGTATGTTTTTCTGCCATTCGTAATTTATTTTTTAACTGACAGCAGGTTAATTAAAGGTAAGGGCATATTTCTATTAATATTAGCTGAATGCCAGATTTTAATTTTGTTTTGGAAAGAAATTGCAAGGCTTAAGGTAATTTCGATGCTTTCTCTCTTGCTGTGCTGTCTTTTCTTCTGCCTGTAGGCGAGAGTGGGAGGCCTATCTGCAGGAGATACTTGGACCTCATTATGTGCTGCTGCATTCGACTGCTCATGGTGTGCTCTACTTGTCCGTGTTCATCAGAAGAGACCTCATCTGGTTCTGCTCAGGTGTGCACTTGGGAGAGTGGAGCTGAGCTTTATGGCACAAGAAGCAGTCAGGCCATGTATATACCAGTGAGATCCAAAATAATTCCTGTGCAGACAACATACAATTCCTTACGGATGGGTTAAGCACCTAAACTCGTGAGTTACTTGCAGAAAGACATCAGTCATTTTCGTCTCTCCAGGAAGTGCCCCCTCTCCTCAGTCTTCTGCAAGTGAGTTGAGAAGATATCTTTTCATCTGCTCTGCACTAGATTTTTTATTTTTGAGATTTAATCCATCCTTGTTCGAGGCTTCCCTGTACTAAGAGGTTCCCACTAGTCCTGGTACAGCTGTGCCTGGGAGAAGAGCTAGATGTTGGGGTCTGAAGACAGGAGGGTCACACTTTTAAAAGAAGCACCTGCCTGTCTGGCCTGTTCTAACACTTGGAGCTCAGGAATAGGTTCCTTGGGAGCTGTGCTCGCCCCTGTGGAGTAGGACATGTGTGCGCAGGCTGATCTGACCTTGCAACTGGCGGAGGTTGGCTGCATTCCCCCCCCCCCCCCTTCTGAAGAATCATGTTGGAGCATGAGGGGTTAAGGGTGTTGAGTTTTTGGAACCTAAATAAAAGACAGCCTGAACAGACAAGCTGCTGGAACTTCCTTTGATTGTTTGAGGCAGAAATCCCTTTTCCATTTCCAGCTACAGCGAGAAGCTGATGCAGACACAGCATATGACAGATCTGTGAGTACAGCTCATTACTGTCTATGAGAAATTCAGAGTGGGTCTGAAGTCAGCCAAACTAAAGGTTTCTAGGGTGTCCCCCCCCCCACCTCTAAAATCCTATTTTCAGCTATTTTGAACTTATGGTTTTGCTCCCACGGGATGTTTTTTGGCACTAAAATGCTGTTGTGGCAGCCATCTTGGATTTCTTATATTTTATTTCTAAAGCCTCCTACCTCAAATTGCTTTGATTTTGACAAAAATCAATTATTATAGACTCCTCAGATGATTTGGACCCCATATCATGCCACATTTGTACTGGATGGTCAGATGAGGAAAGTCCTCGTACTGCCGGCTGTGAAACATGCAAAAGGGGCAGGAGCCATGGGTTTAGCTCCCTCGGGTCACTTCATAGGTCAGGAGAGGAAGAAAGTTCAAGATTGAATCGTAAAGCCTGGTTAGAGCTTCTTAAATATGACTTGGTGTTGCCTGTGAAGCACTTTTGCGCAAACACCCCTGACCCTGAGAAGAGACTTGTGGTAGACCGGCAGAGGTCCTCAGAGGGCCCAAGTCAGGTCTTTGACTTTGATTTTGTGACTTCGATGTATGCAGCTTACCAGAAGCATAAAGGGTTATCTGTGTGTCAGCTGGTTAGCTCTCTGAGATCTTTTCCTCCACAAAGCAAGGTCTCACTGCAACCAGTAGACCTGCAGGAACCGGAGGCCCAGTCGTAAAGGACTGGGATGATCTGGGGTTGGATGCAATACCTCTGCTTTCTCACCATGTGTCCTCCCTAGTGGATTCTAGTTCTTAGTTTGGGAAAGACGACCAGGAGTCAGTGACAGTCCTAGATCAGGGAGAGGCTCCAACACTACACAGGCTGTTTAAACCGGCAGATTTAACTGAAGTTATTAGTTTATCTGCAGGAGTTGGACTTAGAATCCACGCAGGTTTCTACTACCTAGCTGTCACTGTTAAGCAGTACCAAATTACAGTTCATGTGCTTCCCTTATCACCAAGAGATTACCAGGATGATAATGGCGCATTGGGAGATGCCAGATAGTCCTTTTGATGGGAGCCAAGATAATGATGAAATTGTATCCCATGGCTTCTGATTTCTAGCAGTTTTTTGCCCCACCTAAGGTGGATTCTCTGGTGGCTCAACTTACTAAAAGAACTTCTCTGCCTTGTGAAGGTGGGGTGATCCTGAAGGATTCTCAGAATCGCAGGGTGGACTTAGTCCTCAAAAGGCAGCTTGAGGCATTAGATTTTAAGGCTGTGCCTTCCTTTGTGGTGCTGGCCTGCCATAATATGTTATGCCAGAATCTAGCTGCAGAGAGGGTAGGTTGCCCTCCGGTGGTGTTGTCTGGGGTGGACTATGTAGCAGATGTTATTTATGAAATGCTTAGGGTCATAAGTAAAGTATTGGCATATTCAATCTCTGTCCACAGAATGCTTTGGATTAGGCAGTAGGTAGTGGATTTGGCCACCTTGGGTAAGCTCCCTTTTAAGGGGCAGATGCTTTTTGGGAAAGAACTGGATGACTTTTGATGACCAGTGTGATGGATTGTCATTCCAAGTCCTTGCTGGACAGTATGCCACGAGGTACTGGGGGTTCCAGTCATGGTTTCCTTTCATGGCTAAAGAAAACTGTGTTATGGGTCTGCGGGCTTCTTATCCCAAATGTCCTTCCAAGGCTCTAGACAGGTTTGGAGCCCTAGAAGAGCCTCCACTTCCAGCGCTCGCTCCTCCACAAATCCTAAGAAGTCCCAATGATGCCATCCTCTGGGATTCCCCCACATAGGAGAGAGACTCTAGGAGTTCTGGGAGACTTGGGTGCAAATTTCATCAGACCAATGGGCACTGGCCATCTTTCTGGACTCTGTGGCAGGAAGACCAGAGAAAGCAGCCAAAATCAGAGCGACTATGCAAAGGCTGTTACAAATTGGAGCCATAGAGCCAGTGCCAGACGCAGACTTGGATGCAGGCAGATACTCAATATACTTTATCATGCCCAAGAAAGACTCAGAAGATTGGAGACCAAGCCTGGATCTCAAGTCAGTCAGTGCAGCGTTAAAAATTCTCAGGTTACAGATGGAAACTGTGAGATTGGTCATCGCCTCAGTAGTTCTGGGCGAATTTTTGGCCTTGCTGGATTTGACAAAAGCTTACTTGCATTTACCTATATTCCCAGTGCACAGGAGGTTTCTCAGGTTCCGTGTGCTAGAGAGCTATTTTAGCACATAAGCACATAAGCATTGCCTCTGCCGAGTCAGACCATAGGTCCATCATGCCCAGCAGTCCGCTCCTGTGGTGGCCCCCCATTTTCATTTCTTGGTGCTGCCCTTTGGCTTGGCGACAGCGCCTTGCACCTTTTGCCAAAATAATGGTGGTGGCAGCTATGCATCTGTGCAAATCAGACATTCCAAGTTCATCCATACTTGGACAATTGGCCCATCAGAGCACTATCTGAAATGGAATGTCACCGGGCAGTGTCTCAGACAGTCTAGCTCCTACAGGATTTGGGGTGGTGGATAAATTTCAGAAAGAGCCACTTGAAACATAGAAACATAGAAATAGACGGCAGATAAGGGCCCAAGGCCCATCCAGTCTGCCCACCCTAATGTCCCTCCCCTACCTTTGCCCTGTGAATAGATCCCATGTGCCGATCCCATTTGGCCTTAAAATCCGGCACGCTGCTGGCCTCAATCACCTGTAGTGGAAGACTATTCCAGCGATCAACCACTCTTTCAGTGAAAAAGAATTTCCTGGTGTCACCTCGAAGTTTCCCTCCCCTGATTTTCAACGGATGCCCTCTTGTTGTCGTGGGACCCTTGAAAAAGAAGATATCTTCCTCTGCCTCGATTCGGCCCGTAAGATACTTGAACGTCTCGATCATGTCTCCCCTCTCTCTGCGCTCCTCGAGCGAGTATAGCTGTAATTTGTCAAGCCGTTTTTCGTACGGAAGATCCTTGAGTCCCGAGACCATCCGGGTGGCCATTCTTTGCACCGACTCCAGTCTCAGCACATCCTTGCGATAATGCGGCCTCCAGAATTGCACACAGTATTCCAGGTGGGGTCTCACCATGGATCTATACAATGGCATAATGACTTCCGCCTTACGACTGACCAAACCCCTTCGTATGCAGCCCATGATTTGTCTTGCCTTGAACGAAGCCTGCTCCACTTGATTGGCAGACTTCATGTCCTCACTGACGATTACCCCCAAGTCTCGTTCTGATACCGTTTTTGCTAGGATCTCGCCATTAAGGGTATAAGACTTGCATGGATTCTGGTTGCCCAGGTGCATAACTTTGCATTTTTTGGCATTGAAGTTGAGTTGCCATGTCCTAGACCATCGCTCCAGTAGGAGTAGGTCGTGCATCATGTTGTCGGGCATTGAATCTTCGTCTGTTGTGCATTTGCCCACTACATTACTCAGTTTGGCATCATCGGCGAATAATGTTATTTTACCTCGAAGCCCTTCTGCCAAGTCTCTTATAAAGATGTTGAATAGGATTGGGCCCAAGACTGAGCCCTGTGGTACTCCACTAATCACCTCGGAGGGGGTGCCGTTCACCACCACCCTTTGGAGCCTGCCTCCAAGCCAGCTCCCAACCCATTTTGTCAATGTGTCACCTAATCCTATAGAACTCATCTTGCTCAGTAACCTGCGGTGTGGTACGCTATCGAATGCTTTGCTAAAGTCCAGGTACACGATGTCCAGGGACTCCCCAATATCCAGCTTCCCTGTCACCCAGTCAAAGAAGCTGATCAGGTTGGATTGGCAGGATCTCCCCTTAGTAAATCCATGTTGTCGGGGATCCCGTAGATTCTCCTCATCCAGGATCTTATCTAATTGGCGTTTGATTAGAGTTTCCATTAGTTTGCTCACTATCGATGTTAGACTCACTGGTCTGTAGTTTGCTGTCTCCATCTTTGAGCCTTTCTTGTGGAGTGGAATGACGTTAGCCGTCCTCCAGTCCAACGGGACGCTGCCTGTACTAAGGGAGAGGTTGAAGAGCGCGGACAGTGGCTCCGCCAAGACATCACTCAGTCTGGAGCTCACTCATTGTCTGGGATATTTGGGGGTCCTCTTCAATACAGAAGAGGGCCAAGTTTTTCTTCCAGACTGAAGCTCGGATGCTAAATCCTAGAAATTTTGGAGCTACCAATGCCTATGGCTTGGCATTACCTGCAGGTGCAACTATAAAGGTGATTCTGAGGGCAAGAGCTCATCTGCATCCCCTGCAGAATGCACTGTTAACACGTTGGTCACCTCAGAGGGACTCTATTCATTTGCAGTTAGCCTGGACAGCGGTGGCACGCCAGAGTCTTCAGTGGTGGCTCCGACCGAAGTCATTATCTAGAGGCCTCCCCCTCTACAAAGAATATTGAATGATGAACAGATGCCAGTCTTTGTGGCTTGGGGGGGGTGTCATTGTGAGGGTCATACGGTATATGGGCATAGGTGGCCCTCTTAGAGGGCATGGTCCATCAGCAGATTAGAGTTGAGAGTCATTCAGTTGGGCCCTATGGTTCTTCCTGGTGAGGCTGAAGGACAAAGCTACAAAATTGAAAATGTTTTTGCTTATGGGTATGTCTCTTTGGAATAAGCTGACTGGCCAATTAAGGCTTTGCACTGATCATTACAGCTTAAAAAAAAATCGATAAAAACTTAGTTGTTTGTAGATGCTTATTTGTTAACTACTTTGGTTTTCTCTGCAATATTGTATTATTTATAACCAAAGGATTGGATTAGATTGGTATTATGTACGTTTGTTATATGGAAACCGCTGAGATTCCAGG
Organism: Geotrypetes seraphini; assembly: GCF_902459505.1. Lineage (NCBI taxonomy): Eukaryota > Metazoa > Chordata > Amphibia > Gymnophiona > Dermophiidae > Geotrypetes > Geotrypetes seraphini. The sequence continues at coordinate 62,057,258 of NC_047093.1, read as the reverse complement.
CAGTCTATACATTTTTTTAAATAAATAAATAAACATGCCATGGCTGTGGCATAAGTCAATAAACAAGGAAGAACAAAGAAAACTCCCTCAGGAGGAGGCCCATTTGCTGTTTCACTAGGCCATGGCCCATCAGCAAGCCATCACAGCAGCTCATGTATTGTGGTGTGTACAATGTCCAGGCTGACTTTTCTCAGCCGCTGGACCCTGGATCCGGGAGAAGGGTCCTTGCCCAGGGAGCATTCCACTGCATTGTGAAATGCTAGGGGTGATCAACATTTGAATTCATAGCCTCGGCAAACAACAAGAAAGCTCCTCGTTGCTTCAGTCAATGGTCAGAACTTGGAAGCATTGGAATAGACACCTTAGTACAACCTTGGCCAGTAAATAGGTTCCTATATGTGTTTCCCCCCCACCCCACCCCCATGGCCGATGATAGGCTAGGTCTTGCACAGGATAATGATCTATCAAGGAATGGTAATTATGGTGGCCCCAGATTAGCTGCTGCATCTGTTTGCAGAGAGACAGCTGTCTCAGACTGTTGCTGCACAAGATATCCTGTCTCAGGGGCCCATAGCCCTAGAGAATCTGGAATACTTTGGGCTTACAGCATAGCTGTTGAGTATGCAGCCTTAGCACAAACGGGCTATTTAGATATGATTATCACAACACTTATGCAATTGAAGAAGTCAGCAGCTTTATAAACTTTTTCAGCTCTGGTGCAAGAAGAAGCAGCTGGATCCATCCCCTATGGGCTCCCATTTCCAAAGTCCTGTCCTTTCTGCAGGAAGGCCTAGAGAAGGGCAAAGTTCAAATAGCCAGGCTGTCATATTACAGAGCTCGAGTGAACAGAAGATCTTTGGCCTCTCACCCAGATGTGTCCAGGTTTTTGAAGGGAACTCTTGGGCTCCATTCTCCACTGTGGCAGCCAGTCCCTATGTGGAATCTCATCATTGTGTTGTGGGCCCTCACTAAGGCGCCGTATGAGTTTCTAATGGAGGCATCTATCTTAAATCTAACTGTGTAGACAGTTTTTTAGTCATGATCATGAACTTCAAGTGTTATCTTGCAGAGAGCCTTTCCTCAGATTCACGGAAGCAGGAATGTCTTTATACACCATGCCTTCCTTTCTACCAAAATAGTTTTGGCGTTTCATGTCAACCAGGAAGTATGGCTTCCCGCTTTTCAGAATAGTCCAACTTTGACTACCTCTTTATCCCCCTCTCATATACTGTAAATCACTTAGACCCTTGGAAATGCCACCAAGATGCTCAAGTATGTTTCATAGTCTAGTCTAATCTAATCTAATCCTTAGGTTTGTATACCGCATCATCTCCACGTTCGTAGAGCTCGACGCGGTTTACAGTAGGAGAAATAGGAAGGAACTACAACAGAGGGTTAGAGGTAGAAGTGTGAAGAAAATTTAGAGGACTTGGGATGCCAAGATATAAGAGTTTCCTTGATTCCTAAGTTGAAGGAAGACTTACATTTTTTGAGAAAAGCCAGGTTTTCAGATGTAGTATCTGGCTTTAGGAATTTTGATCTTCACCGGGTCTCTTACATAGGTTTTTTGTGTTTTAAGTTAAATGTAGTTATATATTTCAAATTTATAAATACTTTATAATTTATGTAATACTTAACTTAAGTGGTCAGGTTCTGAGGAATAAAGAAGCCGACATGTTTCACACAGAGAGTTTCTTCAGGGCTACTATCCCTACAATAATAAACCCCATGTTATTAATAAAATTTATCATTGTACATCAGTATTTTCACCATCTCCTAATCATTCAAATCTACATCAAAAGCTCTCAAATGATTCCCACCTTTGTAAAGCTAATCACCCGCATTGCGACCACCAACTTCCTGTTATCAAGATGGCCGCAGCATGCTCCTCTTCATTCTAAATACCTCCTAGTCAGCTGTCAGTGATGTCACAAGGATGACACCACCAGACCGGCTGGGGAGGGGGAGGGTTCACTAAAAACTTTCAACCCACTATTAACTGCTATAACACTTCCAAATGCGTAAAGCCAGATACTATGAAACATACTTGAGTATCTTGGTGGCATTTCTGAGGGTCTAGGTGATTTACAGTATATGAGAGGGGGATAAAGAGGTAGTCAAAGTTGGACTATTCCAAGTTTCCAAGTTTATTATATAATTTGATTAATCGCCTATCACAATTTCTAGGCGATGTACAGTTTACATAAATAATCAAATATGGGGAACAGAACAAACAGACAATATTCAAATCAAATTAAAATAATGAATACAAACATTTCTATACATAGTTTAACTTATACATATAATATCAAGGCAAAGGGAAATTTATTAATGGGTTACAATCAATATTAATTTAATAACGTTTAAGGAAAGAACAATAGGAAGGGCAACAGGTAAAATTTATAATAATATACAAAGTAGAAGGAAAAAAGTAAGCGAGTCTTTGTGATTTATTCATTAAAAGCATCTATAAAAAGGAAACTCTTAAGTTTGGATCTGAATTTATCTAAGTGCTTTTCCTCTCTAATAAATAGTGGGAGGTCTAATTCTTTACACTGAGATTCTATTTCCTTATTCCTCTATATTACTCAGGTTATGCTGGGTATTTTGCTCTCTTCACAGTTTTTGTAGACATGTCTCTAAAACACATTTATACTACCTCTTATGACTCAAAGTTATTAAACAATCAATTGAATCCAGTCATAAAAAATGAGAAGTTGTTCCAGACAACATTATATACCTCTGGGCTGTCATAGTCTCTGTAGTCATCATATCTCTCGTTGCGACGCTCCTCAATTGATCTCCTGTATTCTGATTCCCTTCGCCTGATTCTGAACTCCCTTTCATCCCTGTCATCTCGGTCTAGAGAAGAACCATATCTTCCGCTGCGCTCACTCCTGCTCACTTTTTGAAGACGAAAGTCCATCCGGGTTGCTAAACTTCGAGAACGTTTATCTGATCCCATGCTCCCGGTCACCAATTGTTGAGCAAGCCCAGTTCTAAAATATCCAAATACTGAACCGTTTGCAGCCATATAGGATATACTCCCTCACAATTACTCAGATACGCTGATTACACGATTTCCCGCTTTTCAGTCCATAGGCAAGAAGAAACAGGACAAAGTATTGAAGTTGCTGGATTTCAGGAGAGTTCTTCTGCATTATCTTGAGGTGACAAATGAGTCCTGCCTGTCGGATCAGCAAAATTATCTTGACCATTGCTAGTCGGCGGGGTAGACCAGCCTCTAAAGCTTTTATTTTCCAAAGGATCTGCATGGCTATTTCCTTGTGACCCTGGGCAAGTCACTCAGTCCTCCATAGCCCCAGGTATGTTAGATAGATTGTGAGCCCACCGGGACAGTTAGGGAAAATGCTTGAATACCTGATTGTAAAACCGCTTAGATAACCTTGATAGGCAGTATATAAAAACCTAATAAACTTGAAACTTGGGGTAAATTGGTTGTGAAAGCAGCCGCCATTTGCCATAAAAGCTCATAATATAAGAAGTGTGGCATCTTCCTGGACAGAGTTCAGGGCAGTCTGCCTGATGAAATTTGTAGGGCAACCAAATGGTCTATCCTTCATACCTTTACAAAATTTTACAGAGTAGACATGGCAGCACAGACGGATGGGGCCTTTGGGTCCTATGTGCTGGTCACAGGCTCATTTTTCCCGCCCCAGACTCAAGGAACAGACACAAGGAATTGTATACTGTTTGCACAGAAAGCATGGATTAGGTTCTTACTTTAATAATCCTCTTTCTTGTAGAACAGCATATCATATCTTACACCCTGCCCTGTCATATGTCTGTTATGCCTGAAGAAAAGCCCTTGAAGAGGTAATATGTTGGTACTAATATTCACATCAGCACAGTTTGCCATGCTATAAGCTCTACAACTGTTAGTGCCAGTTGCACACAGGTAGGTGAGTTTCTTGTGTTTTGCCACAGTTCTTGTTGAGTTGTTGTTTATTAACTCTTATTTACTTTTGCAGAGCAAATAGAAATTATCTGGATTGAAGAGGTCCCCAAGCCCCTCTTCTTTTCATTTCTTCCCCTAGGGGTTATCACTTGCTTTGATACAGACTGAAGAGAGGGGACACTGCTTAGAGAGAAGCCAATAATGTCCACGAGTTGAGATGCTTATCTCATCCCTAAGGAATCATATACTGTGCTACAGGAAAGAGGATTATCAAGGTACGAACCTAATTCTTCCATTGGGACCCTGAACCAGGTCATTTTTCAGGATATCCCGAAGGAATGTACTACATTTTACATCAATTTGGTGGAGATCAGCATTAATTTGAATCTTTTAAAAACTTACCCTAATTGAATATTATAAGAATCTGAGTATGGGAAACCTTGATACTGCTAAAGTTCAGTGATGCCTGTAGAAGTCAGTAATCTGTTTAATTGACAGTTATTTTTTCTCCATACTCCCTGATGTTATAGAGTGGTGATATTTGATCAAGACATCTGATTATTTAATAAGGTAGTTTCTGATACTAGATGGATTACATTTTTGTGCAAATCATATATTTTAAAATTCTTGCCTTCATACCTTCATTGTTTTCCTGTAAAAGCCAAAATGTGTTATATAATGAATGGTAATTGGGCACATATGGTACATAACCAGTTGATTCTACTGTGCTTCTTTTATGTGTTAAAGCATACTTTTCATAGCATCCTATCAGACCAATGGGTTGTGTCCCTCTACCAGCGGATGAAGACAGAGGTAGAAAATAGCCTTTGTGACTCATCTCTTTAGGATATTATGCAGCATAGAATGTCCAGTACTTCCTCATCTCATCTTGTGCTCATGGCAGTTGGTCTAGAATAGATTATATATTTGTGTCTCCCATCTTGTTTTCACATGAAGTTTCGGCTGTGATAGGTCCCTTCGACATCTCGGATCATATGCCCTTCTGGGTTGATATTCATCTTGACTCCACATACACACGATCTAAACATTGTCACTTTCCCCACTTATTTGAGTCAAGATTCTGATTTTTTGTACATTTTTATATACCCAGTGAGACTATTTTCTACTTCATAATGGCCAACATCGGGATCCCTTTCTTTTCTGAGAAACAGTCAAGACTGTGTTGAGGGGGGCACATCATTGCCTAGTCATGTGCTAGAAATCGCAAGATCAATCAAGGTAATCATAGTTTTGGGAAAAGCTCTACATAAGGCCAAAAAGAGCGTATCTTTCCCAACCTGCATTCACTCAAAAGCAGTGGTCTCAAAACTCACGGCCCGGGGGCCACATGTGGCCTGCCAAGTACTATTTTGAGGCTCTTGGTATGTTTATCATAATCACAAAAGTAAAATAAAACAGTTTCTTGGTCATATGTCTCTTTAGCCATAAATTACAATATTATTATTAAGACTTAGCCAAAAGGAAAGATTTATAAACTATAAAGAGTTTTACCTCATGCAAAATTGTCATTTCTTTAATAAGACATTAACTTTTTTTCTGAGGACAAAAAGGTGGGGGTATTGCCCTATACATAAAAGAGGGAATTGAGTCTACCATAGAGAACACGCCAGAAACGAACAATAAGGTAGAGTCTCTATGGGCCAAAATACCAGGAACAAATGGAACGGATACGAAGATTGGCATCTACTAACGACCCCCAGGGCAGTCCGAAGAGACTGATGAAGAAATGACAGATGAGATTAAACACAAATGCAAGGGAGGCAACGCAGTTATCATGGGCGACTTCAATTATCCAGAAACTCCAACTGTAGTAGAGAGACCAAGTTTCTGGATGCTGTAGGCAATTTCTTCCTGGAACAACTTGTCATGGAAAATATGAGAGGAAATGCAATTCTAGACTTAATTCTAAATGGGCTACGAGGACCAGCACAAGGTATAGAAGTAGAAGGGACGCTGGGAAACAGTGATCATAACATGATCCACTTCAACCTAGACACAGGAACAAAAAAAATCAATCCAGAATGACAGCCACGGCACCGAACTTCCGAAAAGGGAACTACGACGGCATGAGAGTCATGGTGAGGAAGAAGATAAGCACTTTAAATACGCTAGAGCAAGCATGGACCCTTTTTAAGGACACAGTCACAGAGGCGCAAAATTTATGTATACCGGGTATCAACAAGGGTTCCAAGAGGAAGAAGAACAAGGAACCGGCGTGGCTCACTGTAGCAATGAAGGAAGCAATCAGAGACAAGAAGACTTCATTTAAGAAATGGAAAAGGACAAAAACGGAAGAAAATTGGAAAAAGCACAAACAATATCAAAGCAAGTGCCATAAGGCAGTAAGAGAGGCCAAAAGAGACTACGAAGAAAAAATAGCCAAGGAGGCCAAAAACTTTAAGCTGTTCTTTCAATAAATTAAGGGGAAATGATCTGTAAAGGAAGCAGTGGGGCTGTTAGATGACCAGGGAATAAAAGAGTACGGTACTAAAGGAGGTCAAAGCTATCGCCGACAAACTGAACACATTTTTTGTGTCTGTATTTACCGAAGAGGATATATCCAATATACCGGAAGCTGACCTGCTATGCACAGGAAATGAAGACTGGAAACTGACAGAGACGACGGTCAGTCTAGAAGAGGTTTGCAGACAGATTGATAGGCTTAAAAATGATAAATCCCCAGGACGGACGGCATCCAACCGAGGGTAATCAAGGAACTGAAAGGGGTTATAACTGAACTGCTTCAACTAATACCCAATCTGTCAATCAAATTAGGAAAGATTCCAGAAGAATGGAAGGTGGCAAATGTTACGCCGATCTTCAAGAAAGGTTCAAAGGGAGATCCGGGAAACTACAGACCAGTGAGTCTGACTTCGGTACTGGGAAAGATGGTAGAGGCGCTGATAAAGGACTGCATCATCGATCATCTTGACGGACACAAATTTATGAGGACCAGCCAGCACAGCTTCAGCAAAGGAAGATCTTGCTTGACAAACTTACTGCACTTCTTCGAAGGAGTAAATGGGCAGATAGACAAGGGTGAACCAGTTGATATCGTATATCTAGATTTTCAGAAGGTGTTCAACAAGGTTCCGCATGAATGTCTACTTTGAAAATTGCAAGCCATGGAATTGAGGGTGATATACTCATGTGGATTAAAAACTGGTCGATGGATAGGAAACAGAGAGTGGGGGTGAATGGACAATAATAATAATAATTTATTCTTATATACCGCCAAAGCCATAATAGTTTGAGGCGGTTTACAACAAGAAGTGCTGGACAATCAGGGAATAAAACACAATATAAAATCATCAGTATGTACATACAGTGTAAAATTAAAACAGTAAATCCTTAACTTACAAATCAATTAAATAATTTTGTTTATACTAATTTTCTAAAACTAAAGTAAGATGAGGAATGCATAATGATATTATCCAACTATTCATTTATTTTACCCGCCTGGAAAGCAAGAGTTCTATCCAAGAATCTTTTATATCGACAGGCCTTTATTGTAGGATAAGTGGACATGTGAATTCTATGAGTAGGCCTGTTAGAACAGTTCAGTTTAAAATGAGAGACCAGATACATAGGGCCAACCCAAATATTGATTTAAAACAAAGACAAGAGAATTTGAACAGAACTCTTGCTTCCAGGAGAAACCAGTGTAATTTTTGATAATAGGGACACTTATGTTCCCATTTTTTTCAAACAAAAGATCAATCTAACAGCTGAGTTTTGAATAACTCGAAGGCGTTGAAGGGTTTACTTAAAAGTTCCCAAGTAAATGTTACTGTAATCAAGCACGCTTAGAATGGAAGATTGAACCAATAAATGGAATGATACAGCATCAAAATATTTTCTGATGGATCTAAGTTTCCATAATACCGAGAAGCATTTTCTATCTAATGCATCCTTATGTTCCTCTAAAGTCAGGGATCGATACTCGGACTGGAAAAGCATCACTATCGGAGTGCCACAGGGTTCGGTGCTCGTGCCTATGCTCTTCAACATATTTATAAACGACCTAGAAATTGGCATGACGAGTGAGGTTATTAAATTTGTGGACGATACAAAGTTATTCAGAGTAGTGAGGTCACAGAAGGATTGCGAAGACCTACAAAGAGACATAAATATGCTCGAGGAATGGGCCACAAAATGGCAAATAAGATTCAACGTGGATAAGTGCAAGGTGATGCATGTTGGTAACAAAAATCATATGCACGAATACAGGATATCCGGTGCTATACTCGGAGAGAACCCCCAGGAAAGAGACTTGGGAGCACTTGTAGATAAGTCAATGAAACCATCCGTGCAATGTGCGGTGGTGGCAAAAAGCATGCTAGGGCAAACAGCATGCTAGGAATGATTAAGAAGGGGATCATGAACAGATACCGGGCCATGGTACGCCCCCACTTGGAATACAGCATTCATCACTGGTCGCCGTACATGAAAAAGGACATAGTACTACACGAAAGGGTCCAGAGAAGAGCAACAAAAATGGTTAAGGAACTGGAGGAGTTGCCGTACAACAAGAGGCTAGAGAAACTGGGCCTCTTCTCCCTTGAAAAGAAGACTCAGAGGGGACATGATCGAAACATTCAAGATATTGAAGGGAATTGACTTTAATAGAGAAAGAGAGATTGTTCACACTCTCCAAGGTGAAGAGAACGCAAGGGCACTCAACTAAAGTTAGAAGAGAAAAGATTCCATACAAACGTAAGGAAGTTCTTCTTCACCCAGAGAGTGGTAGAAATCTGGAATGCTCTTCCGGAGGCTGTTATAGGGGAAAGCACCATTCAGGGATTCAAGACAAGGTTGGATAAGTTCCTATTGGAACAGAACATACGCAATTAAGGCTAGACTCAAATTGGGTCCTGGTCTTTGACCTAAGGGCCACCGCGTGAGTGAACTGGGCACGATGCACCTCTGGTCTGACCCAGCAACAGCAAATCTTATGTTCTTTCCTCATTTTGCTAATGAGGCTTTGATTTTGCTGATATTGAAACCAGGTAATCCGGCAGATAACCCGGGTTCCTACAGGCCGATTTTGTTGATTAATGTTGACCTAAAGTTATTTTCTCGCATTTTGGCTGATCATTTAGTATCTTACATCCCTACTTTGGTTGATGGAGACCAGGTAGGGTTTGTTTCGGGTCGCCAGTTGGTCTGTAATGTTTGCAAAGTATTATTTGCCCTGGCTCACTGTCAACATTTCCGTATTCCAGCTGTCTTTGTGAGTTTAGAAGCCACCAAGGCATTTGACAGTGTGAATTGGTCCTTTCTGTTCCATATGTTGGATTATATTGGCATTAAGGGCTTTTATCTGGAGGCAATCCGCTCATTATACTCTAACCCCAGTGCTTCATTGATGGTAAATGGGATTTGCAGCGACTCTTTCCTGGTAAGAGGGGGCATGAGGTAGGGATGCCCCCTTTCCTCCTTGTTGTTCATATTAACTTTGGAGCCCCTACTTTGTATCTTACATTAATTTGACACAGTGAGTGGCCTTTGTGTGGCCTCCATGGAACTCAAAACGCTGGCTTTTGCCAACGATTTTCTTCTGATCCTCATGAGGTCTGAAACATCTCTATGGATTGCTCTCAATCTTATTTCAGAATATGGATTTTATTCAGGGCTGACCCAAAGTTTGGACAAATCTGTCACTTTGCCTTTGCTAGCTGAGTTCCAACATCAGTGGCCAGGAGTGTTTCCTTTACAGTGGGCACAGTCATATTTCAAATATTTAGGGGTCCTTATCTCATATGATCTATCTACACTGTGCACTCTTAATGTATAATGTAATGTTATTAACCTCCTTGTCTAATAAATTGCGTTTATGGTGAGCATATCCCTTATCTGATATGGGCCGCGTCAGTCTCTATAACATGCTCAAAGTGCCCTGCTGGCTTTGTTTTTCAAGTCCTACATCTTTATCTACTCTGCTCAGATGAACTGAAGCTAGTTTGTCTGGTCCAGCAATTCCTTTGGTCGGGCAAGAGAGCCAGAACCCCTTATGTCATAGCAGCTAAGCCCTGTTATAAAGGGGGATTAGGATTGCTGAATATTCGCTATTTGACCATTAGCTGCGGTATGCATCATATTAACAATTGGTTTCGGGGTACCACTGCCTACACTAACACATCACTAGAACTTTCCTGCTTTCATGTCTAACATTTTAGTTTATACCTCCATGCAATCCCCCCCTTACACCCCTCTGTTGTAAACCACTGTGTGCTTTATAGACCCTTGAGGTGGGTCTGACAATGGGTCTGTAAATTTCACGGCATAAGTGCAACTGTGTCTCCATTTTTGCTTCTCCGCCTCAATGGCCATTTTCTTCCTGGAACAGAAGGTCTTCCTTTTGTGAGATGGGAAGCAAGGGGAATTCGATTTTTGCTTCACCTGGTTCCAGAGAAGGGTCGGATTAAGACCTTCACTCATCTCCAAAAGGAATATGACCTTCCTCCTACTGAGGGGTTTGCTTATTTACAGATCCATCATTACATCACTTCTTTATTGAAGGCAGATCTGGATTTGGACCATCGGGAGCTTTTGTCTACTGCTTATACTTTTGGCTCCCAGGTGAAAGTACCTCTCAAATTTCATCATAGACATTTCAAAGATGAGAGACCCCTTTGCTTGATCATCACAAATTACAGGCTTCTTGGTCTCATGATCTTCAATGTGTATTACCTGATGACATTGTTCTGAATGTTTAAGAAATTACCTTCTTTGAAAATTTACATGTCCTATTGGAAAATGTATTACAAACTGGTGTTATGTCTTTTTTTTTCACCGAAGAGAGCCAACTTGGTGAAGTTTCGCCCGACTGTAGACTGTGGTAGATGCGGTAGTCCTGAGGTGGTCTTGGATATGGCCTCATGTCTGAGTCTTCTGGGACCAAGTTTTAACTTTTATTGAGACAATATGGAAGATTACTATTTGATGCTTCCCTGCCTTATTGTTTGATTTTAATTCCATCTTACCATCCTTGTCATAAAGGGACAAGCATCTTTCTTAAATGGTCAATTTGGGGGGTCCTGCGATATATTCTACTACGGTAGTTAGACACTGACATTCCCATTCTCTCTCTCTCGCTCTGGAGGACTCAGATGATTAATCTGCTGGCTTGGGAGCGACGTGCAATTAAAGACTTATCATCAGTGCATGGTGTTCATTTCCAAGCAGCTTGGGAACTCTTTTGGACTACCTTGACTCCATTGGCTCATAGCAGACTTCTAAATTGTTGAAATATCCTTTATATTTACCCCTTTATTTACATGTCAGCTTGTTCTCTCTTTGATAGGTGGTACTAATTCTGAGATGGTGGACCTGGGGAGAGATTCTAGAGATCTTGGGGGTTTTTCTTCTATTTGGTATGTTAAATTTGATCTCAATGCTACCTTCACTTATTCTGTGCATTTATAGCTCAATAAAATATTACTGGACAATAAAAATATATTTCATATCTGCTCAAAGATATGAAACAATTCAACTCGTTAAGTGAAAGGTAACAGAGGGTAGTACGGGTCAATGGAGATTGCTCTGAGGAAAAGGATGTTGCCAGTGGTTTCCAAGTTTATTTATCATTTAATATAACGACCATCTACATGTATCTGACCGGTTTACAATGCTAAAAATATTAAAATAAATGTATGGGGACAAAAATTTAAACAAAATGAGGACAAAGACATGAACATAATGGCATGAAAGGAGTAAGGGGTGAGGAAGCTGATAATTATATCATAAAAATAAAAGTAAAGGAGGGAACGAGAGGAGGGGGTCTTCTCTGAGATCAGAAGAACCGGGGCTGACTTGTGGGCGGAAGAGCAGAAGGTAAAGGCAATTATAAGGATCCAGCAAGGAGTATTTGTGAGCAGTGCAGCATGTGAATTCCCAGCAGGGAGAGGCTAATAGAAGATGTTTGCAAACGCAGCTTTAAGGAGTGCAGGAAGGTAGTTGGTGTGCCTCAAGGTTCAGTTCTTGGACCTGTTCTTTTTAACATTTTGTAAGCAATATTGCTAAAGGGCTGTCTGTTAAGATTTGCCTCTTTGCAGATTATACCAAAATCTGCAATAGAGTAGACACTCCCGAAATTTGGTAGCTAAGATTTAATGCTAAGAAATGCAAGGTCATGCATTTGAACTGCAAAAACCTGAGGGGGTGAAGAACTTTTGTGTATGAAAGAGGAGCAGGACTTGGGTGTGATAGTATGTGATGATCTTAATATGGCCAAACAGATTGAAAAGACGATGGCAAAAGCTGGAAGGATGCTAGGGTGCATAGGGAGAGGTATGGCCAGTTAGAAAAAGGAGGTCTTGATGGCCCTGTATAAGACTAGTGAATCCTCAGTTAGAATACTGTGTACAATTCTGTAGGTGATGAATGACTTAGTGGTAGTGCTGCCTCTGCACTCGAGAGATTTTGGGATCAAATCCCAGGGCTGCTCCTTGTGACCCTAGGCAAGTCACCTAATCCTTCATTGCGCCAGATACTAAATAAGTACCTGTACTTTATGTTAGACTCATTGGATACATAATGGTATACATTTTTTACAGGATATACTGGAAGACTCTCAGATTCGAACCTTTGTATCTTTGCAACAGCAGTATGGGCTGGCTTTCTTACAAATGTTTCATCATGTGCAACTTACACATTGTTTATGTAAGTCCTACGCTTATAGCCTACATTCTTTATCAGGCCAAGAGCTAATGGTTTACACACTGCTAAGGGCTGGATTGGCCACGCAAACATCTAAGTTTTATCATCATTTTATACTTTCACACTATTCAACCCTGTATCCATTCAGTGTATGCCCTCTCTTTCCTCCCTCCCTCTGCTATGTTCAATATTTTACTCCCTCTTCCTTCATCTCCTTGGCCCAGCATCTATCTTTCCCTTCTCTCTCCTCTTCTCTGCAGGTCTAGCACCCCTCTACCTTCCCTCCAGTCCCTCTCCCATGAGTCCAACACATCTCTATCCCTTCCCTCCAACTCCTAGGGGCAGGTCTAGCATCTGTCCCTTTCCTCCAGCACCAGCCTCCCACATGAGTTCAACACATCTCTTCCTTTCCCTGGTCCAGATCCAGCAACTCTCTCCTTCCCTTCAGCTCCAGATCTGGAGTCAACTAGTGGATCCAGCAGCCCAAAGTATCCCCCCCTCCTTCCTGGGTCCAACAGCCCCCTTTTCATGTGTCCAGCAGCCCCAGCAAACCATCCCCCCATGGCTAGAAAAGGACCCCCCCCAATAAAACAACAAAATAAAACCCTTTGACTACCTACCCGCAGGTCTGCCCTTTTATGTCTCCTACCCTACCAGAAGTTACATTTTAAGGAGGGACTCGGCTGAAGGAAGGCCCTGGGGGAGGCCTGTGAAGCTTTTTCTTCGTCTTCTTCTGTGGGGCCGGAGGGGAGGTGGGGAGGGAGGCATAGAGGGTCCAACCCATGGCATCACATTTTTTTACTGCAGGAACAAGGCTTTTTACCGCTCCCTCAGGATGGTAAAATGCTTTGCTACCGCACTTGAAGTAAACTTGCTGGTTCTTTCCCTATTCCCCTGAGTCCCTGTTCCTCTGTCATTCTCTAGTCTGAGGTACTCTGCTTTACACACGACTACACAGGTTAAATTAAGGCTGGGTGTAATTTCTCAGAGGGAAATGGCTACAATATTGGAGTATATGCCACACTTGCTGATAAGGCTATTGCCTCTGAATTACTTGGTCTCAAAGTTTCTATATTAGCCATCAGTAAGATTTTGAGCACCATTGCTGGGCTATTTGAAATACTGAACATGCTATGCTGCATAATACCTTTAAAAGAGCGAGTCACGAGAACTATTTTCTTCTTCTGTCTCCATCTGCTAGTAGAGGGACACAATCCATTGGTCTGGACTGGTCTAATAGGAGTAAAGGAAAGAAAGTTATCAGGTAAAACGTAACTTTTCCTTCTTCTCCACCCCCTCTCTTTATCTTACAGAAGTGGAGTATGCTACAGTGACCACACGTATCATCTCTCAAATCAAGACCAAAGGAGCTCTGGGAGTCTGTTTCATGTTCTTTGGCACTTCACTTCTCTTTGTCACATCCCATTTCACATGTGAGTCTTGAGGGCCCACCACACAAGCATAATAGCAATCTAATGCAGTAGTTCTCAACCTTTCTTCTATTGTGATGCACCTGACAGATAACATTCATGTATGTGACACTGATCACAAAAATTTACAACTGAATAAAGCATGCCTAAATATTTCATTGTTTAACTCTTTATATAATTTGCTTATCCCATATAAAAAAAACTGTATGCAAACACATCAGTCCCAGATTTCTCACATCAAACAAAACAAATATATGTTAGAATTCCAGTGTCACTTCAGTAATAGCGGCACAAAATATCTCTGTTGCCAGCAAAGCAACACAAAAACCTGCAAATATGCTACTCGGAAACTATATAGCAATGTTGCCAAGAGCTTGTATAGGTATGTGCGAAGCACAGATGGAAGAAATAAATAAAATAAATATAGCAGCTATATAGACAGCAGATCTACCATATTTTTAGTTGGGGCTGGAGACAGCAGTTATAGGGGGTAGTGAGAAAATAGAAAAAGGGGCCACTTACAGGGATTATAAAAACCAGACTCAAGATTAACCTGATTTAAGATTGCTGGCCTTCCCAGCTTCTAGGCTCTAATGGTTGTAAAGGAAACACAGGCTTGCATCTCCCTCTTGGGGAGCTAAGATAATGTATATTATTGGAATCTTTCCAATTGTGCTATTTTTTTCCTATTTTTGTGTATTCCCAGGACGTTTTTCATTTCTTTAATTTTTCTTTGTAGTCTTTCAGTTTCTCAAGAGGTTCTCTTAAAAATAGTTCTTCACAATTTTGGGGCCTTAGGTCCTCTTTCAGGTGGGTTTCCAGCCGGCAGCATTATCCTTTTTTCAGTCGCTAAATTAATCAATCCTCTGAGGAAAAATTACATCTTTCGATCTCGCATAAGCAGTTATTCCCTCAGTGTCAAATTCTTCTAGCAGCTTCAAGAGATGCTCTCGGTACAACAGGACCATATAAGTCACTGATCTGCATAGTTGGTGTCTTCAGTGCCTTGGTCCTGACCACCGAATAGACTCTTGTCATCACTGTTCAAAATTACAAAAATGCTCTTTAAAGACTCAACATCTACAACAAGAGAAACTTTTTGGACATCAAGATCCATTGAAGATGTCCTCAACATCCAGTGTCGAAAAACAACGCATTGAAATCAGCACCACAATTGCCACATTTTCAGCACCAACTTCCTCGATACTGGTGCTGCCACCATCTAGTAAACAGGCTAAGAAGACTTCTGATACTTCATCTCACCACACGATGCCAGCATCGAGTAAGATGATGCATGCCAAATGGCGTCAGGAGCAGTCTCACTCTCCATCATTACCAGAAGTGTCTCTTCTGAGGCATGCCTCAACATCGAGGTCACCAATGCCTCGATACCCTGCAACGACAGTACCATCGATACCCTCGGTGTCGAAACTTACCAATCAAGACCAGCTTTGCGAGCTGCTTCATAAGGAGCTAGTAGTGATGCTTTGAGACCAATCGAAGCCAACTGCTGCACTGACTCCACCAGTACCAACCCAGCCTAGACTCGGCTCTATGAGGTTTCATGGTACCAGTCCCAAGTCTTCTCCTCAGCACAACTCCAGGTCCCATCATCAGAGCATGTCCTCTTCATTGACATCAGACAATCATCGAAGGAGACATTTGAGTCCTTCCCAATGCTATCATCAGCACTATGACCAATATACCACGGAATGTCATGCTCCTTCTGGAGGAAATGTTTTCACATCTCCAGCCTTACAGCACAAGGATTTCAATCTATCCCTTCAGGATTTCTCTGACCCACAACATTCTACACCATAGTCCTATGGGCTTTCATCACATCCATCTCTTCCTATACTTAGAAGTAGGTCACCTCTGGAGAGCCTTTATTTTACCTCATTCATAAGGCATATGGATCAAGCTCTTCCTGTACTTATAGAATCTGAACCAGCACCAAGAGCTGCACTTTTCAATGCACTTGACTTCACACAAATCCTGAAGGAATGTCTAAAACTCCCATTCCATGATCTCTTGCGAGAATCCATGTTGAAAAGCTGGGAGACTCCCCTATTTATGCCAGCGGCACCAACAAAATTGGATTCCCTTTACAGGGTACAATCATGTCCTGACTTTAATAAGCTTCAATTGCAGCATCAATCTCTCCTGGTAGAGTCTGTTTTGAAGAGGTCATCCAGCTCCAGATCATGCACCTCTACACCTCCAAGTAAGGAGGGTCATACTTTGGACAAGCTGAGTTGTAAGCTATTTCAAAATACAATGCTTACCAGTCTCATCCTCAGTTATAATTTCTATATGACTTTCTGTCTCACTTTGAACAATTCATCCTGTAGAACAGCTTCCTGACTTTAAACACACTACACAAAATGTCCTTAAGACTAGGAAATTCCTGTCAAGATAATAAGAACATAAAAATATCCTTAATGGGTCAGACCAATGATCCATCTAGCCCAGTATCCTGTCTTCATGGAGACCAAGCCACAAGTACCTGGTAAAAACCCAAATAGTAGCAGCATTCCAGGCCACCGAACCAGTGGCTTCCCCCATGTCTATCTCACAGCAGACTATGGACTTTTGCTCGAGGAATTTTTCCAAATCTTTTTAAAAACTAGCTACATTAACCGCCCTTACCACATCCTCTGGCAATGCATTCCAGAACTTAACTATTCTCTGAGTGAAAAAATATTTCCTATTATTGGTTTTAAAAGTGTATTACTCTGTAACTTCATCAAATGTCTCCTAGTCTTTGTAAATCTCGATGCAGTCAAAAATCGATTAACTTGTACCCATTCTACACTACTGAAGATTTTTTAGACTTCAATCATATCTCTCCTCAGCCGTCTCTTTTCTAAGCTGAAGAGCCCTAACCTCTTTAGTCTTTCCTCATACGAGAGGTGTTCCATCCCCTTTATCATCTTGGTCGCCCTTCTTTGAACAACAAAATCACCTGAATATGGGTACAGCCATAAAAATGTCAACTATATCAAAAATACAAATGTGTTTTTGATAAGTTATTGGGAACACCATTCAGACAGACATAACTGGGATGTGTAAATTATAAAAGACGAAGTGGAGAAAAACAGATCTCAATGCTATGGGTCTTGGACCCACAAGGTGCCTGTTGGAACCCATCATGGGTCTGTAAAAAAAAAAAAAAAAACCCAAAAAACTACACAAAACAAAACCAATAATCATTCACACCGATTCTTTTAGTCTTTTTTTTTTCTTCAGTATATTAGTTACCATCAAGAGTCCACAGCAATAAACTTGAAAAACTGATGGCCACAAGAGTGCAAAAGGCTATTTTTGGATGCCACAAATAATGTGGTAATACTAAATCAGTTCTTAAGCACCGTTCCAGAAAAAAATCAAAGATGCAATGACTTCTCGCAAAACTCAGCAAACTGGAACAGGCTCCAAATGACCACTTATCCTAATCTTCTTCCGACAGGGGGTCCACCTGTTTCACCGAACAGCAGGCAGGATTCTCAAATAAGGCCATATTTGAGAATCCTGCCTGCTGTTCGGCAGTGTGATGTGGATGGAAAAATTATTAGATTTCCGCTGAGGTAGCACATTAATGCAGCAAAACAGGTGGACCCCTGTCGGGAGAAGATTTGAATAAGTTGTTATTTGGAGCTTGTTTCAGTTTGCTGCCAACAAAACTTTTTCTTGATTTACTCATTAAACAAAAGATATCCACAAAAATATGTATTCTAACTGAGGAATAAATTAGGACACCCCAACATATCCTCCCACTTAAAGTGGCTCAAATCACACACAGGTGCACATGATTAGAACATCGTTACTCTGCATTTTGGAGGTTTGCCCTACTTAAACCTCAGACATTTAGGTTGGTGTGCTGCTGCAGTGAGAGTGAACACCATGGTAAGATTAAAAGAGCTGTCTGAAGCCTTCAGAAAGAAGATTGTAGAAGCTTATAAGTCTGGTAAAGGATTTTAAAAAGATCTCGAAAGAATTTGACATTAGCCATTCCATGGTCCAGAAAATAGTGTACACGTGGAGGACTTTCCAAACAACTGCCAACATGCCCAGGTCTGGCTGTCCAAGCAAGTTGATCCCCAGAGCAGACTGCAAGATGCTAAAAGAAGTCTCCAAAAACTCTAAAATGTCATCACGGGACCTACAGCAGGCTCTTGTTACTGTTTATGTGCCTCTATAATCAGAAAGAGACTGCACAAATTTAACTTGCATGGGAGGTGTGGAAGGAGGAACCTTTGCTCTCTAAGGGAAACATCAGGAATAGTGTTCTATGGACAGATGAGTCTAAAATTGAATTATTTGGACACCAAATACAGCATTCCAGGAAAAGAACCTTATACCAACTGTAAAGCATGGAGGTGGAAGTGTCATGGTTTGGGGATGCTTTGCTGCAGCAGGACCGGCCAGCTCACCATTATAGAATCTACCATGAATTCTACCATGTATCAGGGAGTTTGAGGAACATTTGAGACTATCTGTAAGAAAATTAAAGCTGAAGTGGAACTGGACCCTGCAACATGACAATGACCCAAAACATACCAGTAAATCCACTAAGGACTGACTGAAAACTAAGAAATGGAGAGTCCTGGAGTCCGTGTCAAAGCCCTGGTCTTAATCCCATTGAGATGCTGTGGAGTGATTTGAAACGGGCTGTACATGCAAGAAACCCCTCAAACATCTCACAACTGAAAGAATTCTGCATTGAGGAGTGGGCCAAACTTTCCTCAGACCGTTGTCAGAGACTGGTAGATGGCTACAAGAAACATCTGACTGCAGTTATTTTAGCCAAAGGGGGTAACACTAGCTATTAGGATGTATGGCGTCCTAATTTATTCCTTAATTAGAATACACATTTTTGTGGATCTCTTTTGTTTCATGAGTAAATCAAGGAAAGTATTTGTTGTTTACCTGCAATTACATCACTTTCTTTTCCAGAGATAAATAAAAAAAGATTTGGCATCGATATGTGAACATTTCTTAAGAAAGAACTGAATATTTCAAGGGGTGTTCTAATTTTTTCACATGACTGTATACTTAGGTACGAGATTTCATGTCTCCAACTATCTTCTCCAGAACATGTGTCTTCTCAGAATCTAAATGCTAAACAACACCTTTCAATTAATGCCTTTGCCCTACAAAACTTTTCTGACTTGACGACTAGGACAACGCTTACTTTGTAAGGCATCCATAGTTCATGCAACCCCTTTTCCATGCCTAGAAGTAACAGCAATAGATTGCATTCTATCCCTGTAGTGTAAGCAGCCTACAAACCTGCTTTCACAACATTTCCAGGTCGCCTTCCTTCCCCTTCCCAATATAACTCTTCCGTGGTGATTACATCTAGGGACTCAGCTGTGGCGTACCTAGCATATGTGACACCCGGGGTCCATCATTTTTGACACCCCCTCATCTATATGAAAAATATGATTTTTAGCAACAATCCACAAATCACACAGCAAGAGTGTACCTAGGAAAAGGCAGCATCTTAAACACTGCAGTGAGCCCTAGAACACCAATACATACATTGTAAAACTAAACAAACCAGATCCTGCACAGTCAGTTGATCCTGTACAGTCAGTGCCAACAGAAAACCATGTCCTTTTCATACACACAGAACAGAGATACACCCTCGCCCAATATGGAATAATCACAAACTAAAAATAGAAATATGTAGACAAAAATTAAACTGAACCACCAAGAAACCAGATTCTGCATACAATGCAACACCACAGAAATAGTGACACATGTCCCCTAATACTGTACAAAATATAAAGCCAGTAGATGTAAATTTGAAAAAAAAGATACATAACAATCACCACTGTACAAATTAACAATAGAAATAAAACAAATAATGAGAAATAAGAAAGTAAAGCAACAAAAAAATCTTTCTATCTTTTGTCATTTCTGCTTTAATCATATTCTCTTCGCTCTCTTCTTTCTATACAGCACTTATCCTCTCTCCCTTCCATGCAACATCTGCACCCCCCTTTGCCCCTTCCACACAGCTTCTGCCCTCTCTCTCTCTGCCCCTTCCATCCACTGTCCACTCTCTCTTCCATATGGCATCTTCCCTCATTCTATGTCCCTTCAATATCCTGTGCCCCTTCTCTCCTTTGTACATGATTCATTTCAGCTGCACTCCCCTCTCCATTTTTCTGTCTCCACTTCCTCCCCTATGCTTTGGCATCTCTCTCTCTCCTTTCCTTCCTTCCCACTCCACACCATGGTCTGGCATCTCTATCTCCTTCCCTTCCCTCCCCCATGCCCTGGCATATCTTTTCCTCCATGCTGTGGCACCTCCTCCCACTCTGGTCTGGCATTTGTCTCCTTAGTTTTCCTTCCCTCCCCCCATGCCCTGGCATCTCTCTCCTCGCCTTCCAACTCCCCCCCTCTCCATTATCTGGCACCTCCTCTTTTTCCTTTCTCCCTCCCTCCTTCCTTCCTTTTCCCTGGTTTTGTATTTATCTCCTTCCCTCCCCCCACATGCCCTGGCATCTTTCCCTCCCCCTCCATGGTCTGTTATCTCCTTTCTTCCCATGGACTTGGCATCTCTGGTTCCTCTCCCTTGTCTTCCTTCTCCCTCCTTCCCTCTCTCTCCTCCCAATTGGGTGCTACAGCAGCAGCATTTCTCTCTCCCTCCTTCCCTTCCCTGTGCAGCAGCAGCAGCAGCATTTCTCTTCCCCCCCCCACCCCTTGCCTGTGCAGCAGCAACATTTCTCTTCACTACCCTGTGCAGCAACATAGTTTCTGACTGGTTCCTTGCTGCAGCCGGCTTTCCATTCAAAGCCACGGGCGTCGATACCTCACACAATCCGCGGCTGCGTCGGAAGCCTTCTCTTTGACTTCATAAGGAACGCTTCCGACGCAGCTGCGGATCGCATGAGGACAGCTGCGGCTTTGAGTGGAAAAATTGCTGCAGAGGAGCTGGCCAGAAACTAAACACCCGCCGGAGGGATCACAAGCTGGGCCATGGACACCCCTGATTTAAAGTTTACTGCCGCTGCTGCTGGTTAAAAAAAGCAGCAGAATAAGGAGGGTGGCTGGCTGTGCACCCCCTTGGGGCATGCACCCGGGGCAGACTGCCCCTCCCCTTGGTACGCCACTGGGACCCAGTCCATCCTATTCCAGGTTCCTCTGCATTAGAAAATTCTATCAATATCGTATTTCCCCGCATATAGGCCGCCTCAGTGTACAGGCCACAAAAAATGCCTATACAAATTTAAAACTGGTAGATAAGCTGCCAACATTGTATTAAAAATCAACCCCCCCCCCTTTACCTCACTCGCTGGAATCGCTCCTCCTCTAATCACAGCCAGCAGTGCAGAGCAGGAGAGATCTTTTCAATCTCCAGCCCAGCCCATGCTGCTTCCTGTGTGCCTTTGCCATCAGATATGCATGAGCTCACTAGTTCAGCCTTCATACACAGCATTATTGGACTTTTACAAGTGGAATCCATCCATATCACTTTGTTGAACCTTCGCTGTCTTTCACACCTTTCCAGATCGACTCCTGAACCAATTAATTCTACTCATCATAGCACTAAGATAACCATTTACTATATAATTAACCAAGGAAATTAAGGCTCTCCTCCTCTTTAACAGGAGGCGATACAGTTCTCTTCTTAGGAGCTCCTCCGCATTCTTCCCCTGAACATATTTACCTACCAGGATAACAAAATGCTCTAACACAGTGGTTCCCAACCCTTTCCTGGAGGACCATCAGCCAGTCAGGTTTTTGGGTTAGCCCTAATGAATATGCATGAGAAAGATTTGCATATAATGGAGGTGACAGGCATGCAAATCTGCTCCTTGCGTATTCATTAGGGCAGGGGTGTCAAAGTCCCTCCTCGAGGGCCGCAATCCAGTCGGGTTTTCAGGATTTCCTCAATGAATATGCAGGAGATCTATTAGCATACAAAGAAAGCAGTGCATGCAAATAGATCTCATGCATATTCATTGGGGAAATCCTGAAAACCCGACTGGATTGCGGCCCTCGAGGAGGGACTTTGACACCCCTGCATTAGGGCTATCTAGACAACCTGAGTGGCTGATGGTCCTCCAGGACAGGGTTGAGAACCACTGCTCTAACAGACATTTTCAACAAATTCCTTCAACCTGAAGAGTGGTGACTCAGTTCATCTCTACTTCACCAAATCTACTTGGTTTGAGGATCTACACAATTATATATATTCCCATCTATCAATAGTCACAAACTTTAGCAATTCTGCTCCTGTCTCCACTTTTCCCAGCATCTGCAATCAAATGAATTTCTTCCAGAAAGCACAATCAAGTTTCTTCAGGCATTTCATCCAGTCCATATGTTTTGAAAATCTTTTTCCAAGTTTCGGCAACATCCATCCACAATAACCGAGACAAGTTTCATTACCTTTTCTTCTTCAACTCAATTCTACTCAAACATTCCAATTGTCTGGACTCAGAGTACAGATCCCTTCAACCTATCAATCTATGGTATCAGCACTTTACAGTCTGGTTCCCCATGTGTATTATCTTCCATTTCTCTATTACAGTGTCAACCACCATAATTTCCTGCACACATTGCTCCACACAGTGAAACTATTGCTACAGGTGGACACATTTTTCCTTCTGGTGTCGCCTCTACGACTTGGCTCCAAATATATGTCCGATTTCATCATTGCTGCATTACTTTCTGTCGCTTAAAAAAAAAAAAGGGAGAAGCAGTGAACACAAACATTAAAGTACATGTTCATCTCGGAGAATATCAGTGCCAACCATGGGAATTTGAGCAGCATTTCTGGATTCATGAAAGGGTTCCAGATGTCAGACATTCCATTCCAAGCTGCTTAGATCCTACCTGTTCTCCTTTCCTCTTGATAAAGCCTCCATTTGAAAGACTTTACAACTTCATCTCTAGCCCATTTTGTTTAGACAACAGTCTTCTCACTCTATATCCCCTCTGCACACCGAGTCGGTGAATTCCAATTTACTACTTGATCCACCTTATACCACATTTTCTTATCATAGCGTTGTTCTTCTCCCTCATTTCCTCTTCCTACCAGAAGTAGACTCAAATTCTCATCTCAACCAGTCTATAGATTTTTCCTGCTTTCTTCCCCAGACCACATTCTCATCCTGGGAGAGCTCTACTTCACTCATTGGACTCTAGACCCCCCCTTATCTTACTGTCTACGTAGAATTAAGCCTTTCAAAGCTACAACTCGTCTGTTCCCACCCTTCAGTGCCAACAGACTAGCAATTACAAAGACAATTACTCCAAGATTTGCAATCTGCATATCATTCTGCCATGCTTGGGCTGGGCTGCCACTGCAAAATCATCTTAACAGCACAATGATAACACTAGCATCCTCAGCAGTTCATTCATTTCTTCTTTCCTAGGGGACCTTTTATGAAGCAGACTAGGTCCCCGATCCATACTTTCACATCCCATTTTTGTCTTTAGACTAATTCCAGCCAAACAGTTCTACAAAATTTACTTTCTATTTAGTTGCCAACTTCCCTCCATCCCATTCGTAGTAGCTAGGGAGTCCCATTTGTAAGAATATGCTGCCTGCTTGTCCTGGGATAAAGCACAGTTACTTACCTGTAACAGGTGTTATCCAGAGACAGCAGGCAAATATTCTCATAAGAAAATAAGATTTGTCGCTGCTGGGTCAGACCAGTGGTCCATCGTGCTCAGCAGTCCACTCACGCGGCAGCCCTTAGGTCAAAGACCAGTGCCCTACTTGAGTCTAGCCTTACTTGTGTATGTTCTTCCCACCTTCCCTAGTTGGCTTCTTAGCTTTTTTTTATTGAACAGATGGTCCTACAAGCTGACATCAGGCGGGAAGGCACACACGCATGTGCAGTACGGGCAGTCTCGAGACTTCTAAAGAAGTTAAAGTGACAGTACACTTTTGCACTGTCCGTAGTACTGAGCTCCGTGGATGATGTCACCCATCTGTGAGAATATCTGTCTACTGTCCCTGGATAACACCTGTTACAGGTAAGTAACTGTTCTTTTCCCATTCCCTTTTTCCTGATTAGCCCAGAGTGCTTTTTCTTTTCCCCCTATGTCCTGTGATTCTATCACTTTAATATTATTTTTGACATATAATCCTCCACCATTTTTACCTACCCTGTCCCTCTTGAATAGGTTATAGCCAGGTATAACTATATCCCAGTCATGGTTCTCTGTGAACTACGTCTCCATGACCACTACTAAATCCAAATCAGCTTCTACCATTAGAGCTTCTAGGTCTGGAAATTTGTTTCCCATACTGCGGGCATCGGTATATAAACCTTTCCAGATATTACTCCTTTGTCTCATTTCAATAATGGAATTTGATGTCTTACAGGGTGCCCAACTCTGGTTCTCGAGATCTACTGGCAGGCCAGGTTTTCAGGATATCCACAATGAACATGCATGAGAGAGATTTGCATACCAAGAAGGCAGTGCAGGCAAATCTCTCTCATGCATATTCATTGTGGATATTTTGAAAACCTGGCCTGCCTGTAGATCTCGAGGACTGGACTTGGGCAGTCCTGTTCTAGACAGTATTGGGGCATTTTTCACCCATCCCCAGCAAATTTAGTTTAAAGCCCTCTTCAATACATTAGCCAGTCTGTTAGGACAGATACTTTGTCCCTTCTTTGATAGATGGACACCATTTCTGCTCACCTGATGCCCGCAGTGTTCTGTGTATGTAAGTGTGATGCCGTGACATTGAAAATCTCTGCTTTTTTTGCTTAGCTGGAGATGAAAAGGTGTATGAGAGGATTCTCGACTACAATAAAATCATTGAAACACTTCAGCTTCCCAAGAGCCTTCCAGATACCAACCCATATCACTCCAGCCCCTGTGAGTAGTAGAAGCATTATCTCCAGCTAATACCCAGCAGCTCTGAATGCTTGTTATTTTCATTGTTCAAAGTTAAGTACTTCATGGTATTGTGTGGTGTTTTAATTGGAGGAAATACAACAAAAATAGATAGGCGGTCTGACTGGATTATCTGGTCACACCACAAATTACATGGAAAAGCCATTTAACCAATATCTATTAATGAATTTGGATGTTTTATAAAACCAGCTCACCACAGTCATTAAGCTACAAACAACTCCGTCCCTCAATATCACTATCACTGAATCTGTTTATTGTCTCTGCTAACCCCTTCACCTTTTTCTGTTTCATCTCTTCCATATACTCCTTTTTCTTTGGTCTTCCTGTGCTTTCTGAATTCACTTGACATCTCTTCTCTGTTTTAACTTCCTTCTCAGTTGTTTTTTTCGGAGTTAATTTCCAAACCACGTATGGATGAGGTAAAAAAGAAGAAAAAAACCTAGTGTTTTTGCTCTCTTCTCAGCAATGTGAAGTTTTATAGCTTTATTTGTTAATCTCGTTCCACTTGGCACATAAATATAGATAGTATCTTTAAACATGGTGGTTGCTTTTTAGTGTGACCACCCAGTGATGTTCGCACGTTCAAAAATGTTGCACTGTAAAACAACCATTATTTGGAAGAAAAAAAAAAGTGGTACCAGCTTACTGTTAATGAAATCACTTTTGTCTGGAGAGCCATATTGGAAGTCTGTCACAAAGTCCACCCTAAGCCACAAACAATTGCCACACTCAAAGAAGTGCTGCAGATGATCTGGGACAGCCTACCACAGGGACTGATTGACAAGGCTATTAAGAACTTCCCAAAGTGACTGAAGGCCTGTGTTAAAACTAAGGGACAACACTTTGAGCATTCACAGTAATTACAGAATTCTGATACATGGCTAATTATATCGTTTAAATTATGTTATTTTACTGTGCTTTAGCTTGAACATTTACAAAAATTGCTAGGTAGTAACACACAAATGTCAGTAGCATCAACATAGCTTCCGATAATTAAATGTTATTTACCGTATTATTTGCTCCATAAGATGCACTTTTTTTTCCACTCAAAAATGGGTGGAAATCTCAGTGTGTCTTATGAATTTTGTCAAATCTCAGTGTGTCAAATTGTTACCTTCCCCCCGTACCATTGTAAAACCCGCTCTCTGCACCACCTTTCTAAACCCACCTGCCCGCTGCCTCCGAGCCTCCTTTTTTTAAACACCCCCCCCCCCCCCCCCCGGTCCGTCCGTCTGTCTATCTTCCATCGCCATTCCCCATTTTTTACCTGGTGGTCCAGTGCCAAGCCAGCTCATTTCCCGGCCAGCGGTGAAACAAATCAGCACGCGGCTGTCAGGAGGAAGCTTTATGCTCTCCCACTCGGCTCCTTGCTGCTTTCTGAATGGCTACCATAGGTTCTCGTGGGACTCGCGAGAACTTATGGTAGCCAATCGGAAAGCAGCGTGGGGCCGAGTGGGAGAGCGTAAAGCTTCCTCCTGATGGCCGTGCTGCTGATTTGTTTTGTGTGGGCCAGGAAATGAGGATCCCAGAAGAGTGAAGGCTACCACAGCAGGCAGGGAGGGAGTGAAGCCGATTCGAAATGATGGTGGCAGAATTTTAAAAGGGCTTGCCTGGGGCTGGCTGGCTGGCCTGGAGCTGGCTGGTTTGGGGCTGGCTGGTTGGCTGTTTTGGGGCTAGCTGGTTTGGGTCGGGCTGGCCTGGAGCTGGCTGGCTGGTTTGGGGCTGGCTGGCTGGCCTGGAGCTAGCTGGCTGTTTTGGGGCTAGCTGGTTTGGGGCGGACTGGCCTGGAGCTGGCTGGCTGGCCTGGGGCTGGCTGGCTGGTTTGAGGTTGGCGGGCTGGCTGGGGGCAGGCTGGCTTGGGGCTGCCTACCATTAGATGTGCCCACCACTAGATGTGCCCTGTCCCCTGTCCCAGCTTACCACTAGATCACCAGAGGGGGGCACAGGGGACAGGGCACACCATTTGGTTCAGAATTTTTTTTTCTTGGTTTTTCCTCCTCTAGAGGTGAGTGTGTCTTATGGTCAGGTGCATCTTATGGAGCGGAAAAATATGGTAATCATCATACTTATGTATTTCTAATAAAATACGTAAAATTTATTGTTCAGAATCAAAGCAGTTGCTGAGAAAATGGCAAAAAACTCTAGGGGGTTACCTTTTTTTTTTTTTTTTTTGCCTCACCTTGTACATGTGTACCATCTGGAAACAGTCTCTGATATAGCTGAAAGAACATGAACCGGGCGCTGTT
The DNA here is from genome assembly GCF_902459505.1 of Geotrypetes seraphini. Lineage (NCBI taxonomy): Eukaryota > Metazoa > Chordata > Amphibia > Gymnophiona > Dermophiidae > Geotrypetes > Geotrypetes seraphini. Next base: position 62,030,085 of record NC_047093.1, on the reverse strand, counting down.
GCAAAACATACGTACGTCCAGTCTCATTTAAAGAAGAGAAGATAAATAGGAAAGAAAATAATTTAAATTGTATTTTGTGTTTCCTTAAGGTGATTAAGGCCCAGTGTTTGGTGGAATAACTCTAAGAATACATAGGGCCTCTTTTACAAAGCTGCGCAGCAAATGCTCTGAGAGTGCAAATTAGCCTGTGTTAACTGCCATGCTGCCACAGTAATAGTTGCTGAACTTGCGAGAAAGCAGTTAACATATGGTTATTCACACAGATTGGCATTGATTTTTTCAGGTGCCAGTAGGCACCCAAACACAGTTTAAAAAAAAAAAAAAAAAGCTGTTTTAACTGAGTTTCAAGGCACCTAAAAAATCAGAGCCAGAACCATGCCTCTGTAGGCATTTTGGGCTGCCTAACACCACTGTGGGCATGACTAATACTGGAAGTAGCGTTAGGCAGCCTAAAGTACCTATGTAGGCACGATTCATGACAAAGGCACCAGAAATATAAGCCTCGAAAACCCTGGCCTACATTGCCAGCGCTATTTTTCCCGGAGGTATGATTCTCCATATGACACTGTTTCATGATTAACGTGATCAGTGGCTGCTCTTTAGGCAACTGCCAGTATTGGTGCTATATAGAGAATCTGGGCTCAACTGCTTAACGCACCTTAGTAAAAGGACCTCATTGTGAACAAAGCCAGGACTGGCACCCTGACAATTCTAAGCATACAGCTTCTGTTTCCTATGATTGTAAGATAACAGCATGAAAATGCAGATTTGCTAAAACTTTGCTTTGGTCTTATAGTGGATGTCACAACTCGATTCGATGAAGTTTTTTGGTTTGGTGATTTCAATTTCCGACTGAGTAAGGACCGTATAGGAGTGAACAGTATCCTCGAACTTGATATAAACACCAGTGTACCTCAACTGCTACAGTACGATCAACTCAGTAAAGAAATGAATGATGGTAAGAAACTTTGAACTCCATTTTCCTGGCTCTGGTGCCTGATCTTGGAATTTTTATGGCATGTGTCAGATATTTTCTGTCAATTCCCCAGTGTGGAGCCTGTTCAATTAGATGGAAAAAAATCAACATATTGAGACTTTGTTTTCTTAGCCTATCTCTTTTAAAATGCCCCCCTCCGCCCGTCTATTTTTCTTACTTTTAAGATATTATCCCACTTGAATGGAACCTCAGGCCTAAATTTTAAGATGAAATACCAGTCTACAGAAATTGGATCATTTTCCCTATTGCCGTCTTCTTTGCAGGATCCATTTTCAAGGGGTTCCAAGAGGCTGCCATCAATTTCCTTCCTACGTATAAGTTTGACATCTGTTGTGATACTTATGACTCCACCTCAAAGCAGCGAATACCTTCCTATACTGTAAGATGTTCTTAGAGCAGTACTTCCTTCCAGGGTAACCTCATTTATTGTGCACACTGGAATAAAATGCATGCAAAAATGTAGCTCTTCCAAATAAAATGCTACCGCAGATCCTTGGTGCACACACTAAAGCATGATATAAACAGGACAGAATTAACTGTTTGAATATTTGGTTTTATGTGATTTTAAAATTGTATATGTTATACTATATTCTGCTCTAGCTTTATAATTCTAGGTGGATCTCAAGGTCTGAAAATTAATTAAAATAAATAAATCTTAGACATCTGTGGAAAGCTCTGACCTTTTAATGGCTGAGTAATCATAGAAGGTTTTAGAGCACAAGGAGAGTTGTTCTCCATTTCTACCAGGTGTTTTATAAACAAATGTTACTATGCAGTGTTCTCCCCAGAAATGTTTTCCAGCCGGGTGGCATGAAAAAGTAGCCGGGTGGGGCGTGACGGGGAAAATTAAGGGCTCCTTTTACTAAGCTGCAATAGCATTTTTAGCGCATGCAGAATTGCCGCGCTACACAGCTAGAACTAACGCCAGCTCAATGCAATTCAGCGCGAGCTAAGCACGTAGTAATACTGCTATCGCAGCTTAGTAAAAGGTGCCCTAATTGTGTACTATTTATATTAGTTAATTATTATTAGTTATTTTCCAATGCTCAATATGACTGCCTTTCTTAAGGTTTGACACTTGTTCCATAATTTTTTATTAAATTTAAGAAGTATCCAATTCTAGAAGTGAATAATTAGATATTTGCCCTCTTTCAAATGGTATAGAGCAGTGTCTCTCAAACTTTTTAAACTCCGGCACACTAAACAGAGCAAATGTTTTTCAAGGCTGGAAAAAATTTCTGGGGAGAACACTGATGCCCTTAGTTTTCAAGGTCCAATCACGTCAACGAATGATGCTTATCTGGGCAGTTGTATAATAAAAAGAATGGATAAGATAACATGTGAAGTGAAATTGTCATGAATCAGAGGGATACATACCCTGTAGGTCCTAAAAGCAGGCTTGTGGATTAGATATAAACTATGAAGGCAGTGGTGTACCTAGCATATGTGACACCTGAAGCCCATCATTTTTTGACCCCCCCCCCCAATCTGTATAAAAAACATGATTTTTAGTAACAATTCACACATCACACAAGTGTACCTAGGAAAAGGCAGCATCTTACATACTGCAGTGAGCAGTACATCAATACACCCATTGTAAAACTAAACAAGCCAGACTAGTATAGATCAATCCTAACTGAAAACCATGTCTTTCCAACACACAGAACACAGAAAACACCTTCGCCTAGTATGGAATATGTAATCACAAACTAACCACTCTCCCTTTTACAAAACTGTAATGTGGTTTTTAGCCATGGTGGTAACAGCTCAGACACTCATAGAATTCTGAGCAATTACCACCATGGCTGGTGCTAAAAAAACACTCTACAGTTTTGTAAAAGGGAGGGGGATAAAATAGAAAAACGTAGACAAAGGTTAAATTGAACCACCAAGAAGCTGGACTCTGCATACAATGCAACACCACAGAAACAGTGATGCATCTACCCTAAAGCAAAAGAATAAATAAATAGAAATTTTTTTCTACAAGCTCTCCCTGCTTCGGGCCGACCAGCATTCCTCTCCCCGACATCAATTCTGCCGTTGGGGAGAGGAAAGCTGATCGGCCCAAGATCGCGATCGACCTATTGGGGAAATACCACCGGGTCCTGCCTTCGCGGAAACAGAAAGTAGGCAGGACCTGGCAGCAAGAAGAGCAAATTGTAAGCTTCACTGACCTGTCTCACGCCTTAGCCCGTAGCCAACACATGCTTTGGGGCTCTAATATGTGCATGCTGGCTTCCCTTTTCTTCTCTCCTCCTCCCCCCCCCCCCAGACATAACTTCAGGTTTCGGAGGGAAGAGAAAGGAAGCCGGCATGCACACGTTAGAGCCCCGGAGCATAAGTTTGCTATGGGCTAAGACGTGAAATCTCCAAGCCGTTTTTTTGGTGTTAAGCAGCACTGGCGGCAGCAGCAGAATTCACAGCGGATGATAGCCAGGCGGTCATCTAAATTACCCAGGCGGAACACCTAGCTAAAAGGCCCTAGGGAGAACACTGCTATGTACAGAAGATGAAGAAATTCTTAATGAGTTAGTCTTGTGAGGGAGGGGGGAAGATACCATTTTTGATGGACACATCCCCTCCACTGGAGTATTTACTATTCAATGAGAATCATAAACCCATATTCTTATCTGTTTTATTCTCTCCAAAGGATCGTATTCTGTACAAAAGTCGTCAAAAAGATGATATCCAGGTAGAGAAGTATGCTGCTTGTCCTGTGCTGAAGACCTCTGACCACAGGCCAGTGTTTGGGATATTCCGGGTAAAAGTGCGGCCTGGGAGAGACAAGTAAGTGAACTCTTCATTTCTCTCTGACTAGTGTGGTATACATAAGCAAGAAAGGAGAATAAATTTGTATTGAAAAGTTCTTTTCCATGTAGTCTGGGGATTTCTTGGCATGTGACGAGATGGGTTCCTTAGTTGAGCATCATAGGGAAAGTAGCAAGTTTCTCAGATATATGCCTGAATATGCAGAAAACTTTGGGGAATATTTTGGCTTTTGGCCAATGTGTGATTGATGTGGATTAGCAGTAGGATAGGTAGAGGAGAAAGATTTTACATTAAATTTGTCTTCTTGTTCTCCTCCTGGAATCAACAACATATGCATACACTTAGACCTACAGTACTGCCAGCTATAAAGGAAAGGCATCCTGCATGGTAGGACCCTATACCCACTGTCTGGGAACTGGATTATACCATCTATTACTAGTTCCTCCTTACCTAGCCTCACCCTGTGCCCAGCCCAGGGAATTTCCAACTTTAGCAGAGCAGTCAGTCTTGAAGCTAGTAGGGGTTTCCTAGGATGCTCATTGTATGAGTGCTACCTGTACAAACATTTATCTTTTTAGCATTCCACTGGCTGCAGGGCTGTTCGACAGAGAGCTATATTTACTAGGTATAAAAAGACGAATATCGAGGGAGATAAAGAAACGGCAACTACTGAAGAACCAAAAATCCAGCCTGGTCTGTGCTATTTCCTGATTTTGGAAGCCCATCAAAGTGTTGCAGCAACTTTGCACTGAGATGTGGAGTCGAACAAGCCCCCCCTGCATGACATACAGATACTTGTGGATCGTAATCTGCAACCTTCTACCCCCACCTTCATCAAACTGCTTTACTTTGCACAAACACATTTTCTAGTGGCCAAATGTTACTCCTGGGGACTGCTGTGTTGTTGCCCGGTTCTCTTGGAGATTAAGAGAAACAGAATAAACTTTGGGAATGCTAATAGTATTGACTCTTTCAAGGAGGGTCTTTGGTCCAATGGTGTTTCTACAAATTTTTGTTTTGCCTGTAGTTAATCTTGTCACACCCAGTGACTTGAGATGATCACCTGTAGATTTCAGAACCTACATCTTCAGAATCAATTTTTACATAAGATACATCAAAAGTAGCTACTAAAGTCTAAATATTTTTTCCTAGAAAAAGCCATTCTTTTGTGCTAGTACATTTAAAGTAAATCTCTGATCAAAGTTGTTGCAAACTTGAAAACAGCAGCCTGTGCTGAGGAGGACACACTGCACTTCAGCAGATTCTATCGATTCTGGTTATTTATTCAGAACTGACCTCATGACATGGTTCCTTCCTGTTTGACCTGAAAGAAGCAGCTTGAGCCTTCTGCTGTCTTTTTTTTTTTTCCTTCCTTCTTTATGGCCCCTTTACAAGAGTAAATAAGTTCAGTAACAATACCTCAAGGACTATAAATATTTAAATATGCCTGTTTGTGGGAAGCTATTAACTGGCAATTTTTTTAAATTCAAAAATTTTGTTCAGACCACTGTCAATCCACTTTACTGTGTGAACAAGTTCTGGCTATAACTTTCTTGTGATATGTGACCAGCTCACTAGTCATAAGTACCTTTTTTTTCCTCCCAATCTCTGACTGAGCTAAAGTGGCAGAGGATAGGAGTGCTGCATTTACTTTCTCTGTGTGAGTACCCTAGGGCAAGCAGCCTGATTTCCCTTGGCTAAGCTATCTTCATATTGAAGTGGGTTAAAAAAAACCCAAAATCTATTCTTTGAAATAGCTGTACAGCATGACATTAAAATCATAGAGGAAGCTTTATTTTGTCATCTGTAAATGGCCTATTTTCCCTGGCATTGTAGAAGTTCAGGTTTTAAAACTCTCTGACAGTTTTTCTAGAAATCGACCCTAGGTTCAGATTACTGCTGTCTATGAGATCTTTTTATTCTATTCTAAGACCATGCTCATTAAGGGCCACCTTCTCCCATACTGGAGTTATTTGGGGGGGGGGGGGGGGGGGGGGAGATGGTACTGTGCTGGCCTCCAACCCATGCTGCTTTCCAATAATATGCACCGTTACTCCTGTGCTTGAACCTTCCACCTTGGCATTTCTATTTATTGAGTTAAAATAATATATTTTTTAATTTATTATATTTGGAGCTCAATAGTGTTTTTTTTTATTCTACTAGTTATGAGCAAAGAGATTTTGCTTTATAAATTGTTCACTTAGAAATAATAAAAACAAAGAAGCCTGCTGTAGTCCAAATTTATGTATTTACAGAAAAGTATCCAGCCTTTGAGGCGGTTGCTGTGCTTTGATAATTTGTTTTCAGCTAGGTCTTCAGCAGCTACCAGCTTGCATTCTGATACTTTATAATAAAGACCAGCATGCCTATTTATGCAGGACAAAGAGTGACACTGGAACTGTACCCACAGAGATAAATACCCTGAAGATTACAAACTGGATTAAAAAATATGTACTGCTTAAAAATTATAATGTACAAAATAAACCATACAGAAAATATTTAATTTAACACAACTTGGTCAAGTTGGGGACATTAGTGCCTGCCTCAGAGGTATTGACTCTCATTCTTGTTTGTATTTAATAGTTTTAAGACCTATATTAAAAAAATGTCAAAGGAAACAGGTTTTTATAGAAAGAGTGGATCAAAAAGATGATCATAAACAGTTCTCTTTTCAAGTTTAATAAAATCGCTTATCTGGGATTACTAAGTGAGTAACAATCCAATAGTAATACAATTAAAACATGAAGTAAACACAGACTGGGTATTGTGGCATCAAAAGAATAAAAAACAGAGGTAGCCTCCCGAGAGCCAGCGCAATTTTAAATCCCCGATGAAGATCCTTTGTGGGTTGAAACACCCATATACAAGAAGGTGTCGGGAGTTTTGAGTATATATATCAGTGCTGGTAAGTGGTTTGATCCACCCAAGAAAAGTGTTACCTTTCTATGCAGGGATATTGGAATCCTTTATAATATAGCTGGTGTCCCAGTCTGTTTCCAAAAGGCTCCGATAGCTTCTTTTCCCTGTCCTTCTGTGTTAGCCTTTAACTGGTTCTTTCCTATCACAATTGTAGAATTGTAGTTCTCCCCTTAACCCTTTGTATCTAATCAATCACGTTAGTCCATGTCTCTGTTAGTAATTGTTTTAACTAGTCTTCCCCATATTTTATTGTACATCACTTTGAATTTTTGAAATTGTGATTTTATCAAATTTTATTAAGCTTGAATTGTTATTGTTAGCTCTTGCTACTAATTGGAAGTTTTTTTTTTATTGCAACAGAGTTGCTCCATTTTAGAGAAGGGATGGGAAGGAGGAGTGGGCATATGTGATTAAAAAGCAAGGTTGCAGGATGTAGTCTTGAAATGACATCCATGTCATAAGAGGTCCTATGATCTACCCACCCTGTATTAGAATTGTGTTGGATGGGAACAGTAGATGAAACAGGAACAGTTGTTATTGATAAATTTAGTTATGATTTTTTAGATGAGCTAGGACTTGTCAGCAAGCTTCAGCGATTATAAGGAAGTATATAGGAATAGGGCTGCCAGTAGGACATACCCTGACTGAAACCTCCACCCCCCCCCACCCCCTCAGAACCTGCACCCTGATACTCTGAGGGCTCTTAGGGTACAACTAGCCTGCGCTTAAGTATCTGAAAGGTTCAGAAGACAAGCTTGTTCCTAGGGGAATGGACTCCAAGTTCTGAGATGGCACACAAAAGGCTGGCCCTGTGAAGCTGCAGTCCGGCTCTTCGGAAACTGCTTCCTTTCCCAGGCAAAGAACCCCTGAATCAGGGGTCTTAGAACACCAAAGCCACCGAAAAGGTCAAACTTACTACAAAATTAAGCAAAAAAAAAAATAAGCAGAGCAGATCAGAAACTCTTCTGCATGGTTTCCTTGGAAAAAGAAAAAAATGGTAGGAGGGCTCCATGTTCCTCTGCTATGTCGGGGGAGCCAAAAACAATGTGTGTGGTTTTCTGCAAGACCCAGTTTGCAGGTACGGATTGAACACCTATCATGCAGACTCTAGCGTGGATGTAACAGAATGAGAAAGAAAAGAGTAGATACAGGCAAAAGAGAGGCTGAGGGTGAAGATATCAAATATAAAAGGGAGAACAGAGCTTAAATGAATGCAAGCTGTGGGGAAAGGGGCATGGGCTGTGATACAGAGATGAGGAGAAGGAAAAGAACTGTGTGGGGGTTCAAAGAGGCTTAAGTACAAAGTTGTAGAGTTTTTCTCACTGGTTTTATCAATCAACTTTTTCTAACTAAAAGCTAAAGTAGTGAGGGGAAGGTACTCCTCCATCTAAACTGCCTCTAACTCAGGCATGGTACACCTTTAACATCCACCTGGTGTGGTTAGAACTGTAGGCTGAGAGCATAAGAGAAGCTAGGCTTCAACTCCTGCTTCTCCATCTGCTGTTTCTTGTGACCTTGGGAGGACACATCATTCTGCATTGCCTCAGGCTTAGATTTACCTGCCAAAGGGCCCACAATTACACTACTTGACTTGAAAATTCCAGTCTGCACAAAACTAATTCAAGTCTGTTTGGAAGTTAGGATAACTGCTGCAATGAAGCATTAGCCTGCTACTACCATTTTCAAATTCCTGTATAAAAATACTTAGGGTTCCTTTTATGAAGGTGCGCTAGCAGTTTTAGCGCATGTGCTACACGCTAACGCCTCCATAGAGCTGGCGTTAGTATTTTCTGTGTAGTGTGGGGTTAGCATGTGTGGCATTGTAGCGCGCGCTAAAAACGCTAGCGTACCTTCGTAAAAAGGATCTTTTAGTGGACCAGTGGAATTGAAATATATCATTAAGTACCACAGAATTCAATATGTGCATTAAATAAGGAAATCTCACATCAGCAGCCAGATATAGGAGCAAGTTTGTCTCTTCATTGATCCAGTGGTATAAACAGTATGCACACCACCAGCATCTATACATGTATAATTTAATTACATTTTCTGAAAATATTACCACAGAAAATGGATTCACAGAGTTGTAACAATAGACATGCAGAGCCGACAGTCCTGTGAGAGACATTAACATACTTTACACATCCTGTATATACACAAGAAGGGCCAGATGAGCACCTGAATCTATTACAGGAAGAGAATGCCAAATCATAACGGCTTCGAAAATCTTTAAAAAATTACAGCACCTAGTTTTGAAAAATTACCTTCACTTTGTCCACCTCACGTTGAAAGGCTTCTCCTAGTAATAGTATGCCATAACACTATGGAATTACACACTAGTTCAACACAACTGGTAGCTTTCTCACAATTTGAGGTGAAAGCAGAAAATTGGATTTAAGCTTAATGTAATTCCTGTTTTACTTAGGTCCAGCTTAATGAGCTGTGGGTGCAGAATGAATTGCTACATGAGCTAATGACAATTTAATCATCAGGTATCACTTTATACCATGATATTTTATTTTAAGCTAAGGTAGTGTATCTGTATTTTCTAAATGCAAATGCTTTTACTGTGCTAATGAAGAGAAGGGAGGGTTATATTAAAATACTTAATTCATCTTTAAAATGAAAAGAAACAGCAAAAGCAATTTTCAAAGCCATTCTTACAAATAAAAGCTACTTGAAAAGTTCCCAACCTCTATATGCTGAAAGTACACACATTGTTCTACCTGGGTCATGTGGTTCCCAGGATGTGGATTAAACCACCACATATACCTCTGCCCACATAGCATAGGTCTGTGTGCAGGTGGTGGTACTTGTATTTTCACAAGTAACAACAGAGGAGGTGTGTTTAGTGGTACCTTTTTCCTTAGGTGAAAATTATGTATGCAAGTACTTTCTGAGATATAAAACAGGTGGATAAAATGTAGCCATAGAATTTGCAGCTATGTTCCTAAAGGGGGGAGAGAGAAGTTTTAGGGAAGTCTTTACTGTATGTATCACACTGGGTCATAAAAGATGATTTTTAGTGCTGTTTTATGTCTCGGGATATGACATTCTATTCCTGAGGCCCTCGCTCTTGGCTGGTGTTCCAGGATTTTCACCACTGCTCAAAATGTTTCCCATCTGGTATCAATATAAATAACACAATTCATCAACAAGGTAGAATATTTTGCATGTTCAGCTAAAAAGAAAAACTGTGCCTCAATTTGCACTTTAAACAATGTCTTTCTTATTCTGCCAAAAAAATCTTGTTTTCTACCCTCTGTGGCATAGTTTTATCGAAAAAGTCTGTAAGTCCTTGGTAAACGGCCATCTTTACTAGAAAGGGCTGTCTGGATGTCATCATACTCTGGCAGCTCTGTCAAGTCTCCCAATGCAGCCACAGCTGGCTTGTTGCGAAGCATTTTTGTGACCACTCTCTTAACATCACCTGATTTCACATTGCCTACATGAGATAAGATGCAATGATATTTTTAAACCTATGAAAATATTATTGGTTAACAATAACCCTCCAGTGCCTGAACACTGCTTGAGGAATAATGTACTTGTACAGAATGAGACTACATCTAGATTCTCCTAAACTGAGCATTATGTTTTTGGGAAGTTAGCTCGATGCTGATGTTTCATTTGGCTTTATTCTCAGATCTGTTTCCTTCTGGCACTAATGCATGTGTTTAATTTTATTTTCAACATCATTTGGTTCTGGTAATAGCTGCTTACTTTAATAAAAAAACAGAGTATGGCAGCATCAACTCAGGACACACCCGAAGACTGCACCTCTATAGCATCAGCATAGGCAAAGGATGAATAATTTTCATGAACTCTCTCTCATGAATGAAACAAAACAGGAAGATCAGAACAACATTGCTTATGTCCATTTTAGTAACAATTATTTTTCAATTGTTTTACTAATAATTTTTCTTTAAAATACAAATACCACCCATGTTTCTCAAACTATCAACCTGCTTTTTACTATTTCTCTGCTCCTAGGCCATATTGATTTTGTGTATCACTGAATTAGAGAGGGAGAGAGAGAGGCACTGAAGTTCATGCTATTGTAACAACACTACACCTTTTATTTTCCTACCTAAAAGCTATCTTGGGTATCATCAGCAAGCCTGCTGGTTACAGCATCTGTTTCTCGGGAGCATCTAAATCGTCCTTGAGGGTCATAAATACAACTTTTTAGTACAATAGGTGTGTTATTCTGGACAGTTAGGATATTCTCCCCATGCTCATGAGCCATACAGAAAGAATCCATTCCAGGTTTTCAACTCCTCCTCCTCTAGAGGGCTTTGCTGCCCTCTTCCATTTTTTCTTCCGCATATAAGCTGAAATGGGTCTTTTCTGTTCTGCTCTGTATATTTCTTCGGTATTTTTTTTTTTTTCAATTTTTATGGCTATCAGAGCAGTGCGGGATAAGCTCTGCCTGCCTGGAGAAGTAGACAGTAGTGCTGCCTGATTCAGGAAAAAAATTTTTTTCAAACATTCTGGTGGGTTTATTTTATAGCTTCTTCACCCCCTTTGGCTTCTCCTAACCACACTGGCGCTGTGGTGTAAACAAAATAAAGAAACAAAAAGGACTTTTCCTCTCTCTGTTAAATCCTAGCTCACGTTTGCGGTCTAACACCAGCTCTGGCAGGATACATTTCAAATCTGACAAATTGTAATCACAAAACAGAAAATAAAATTATTTTTTTCTACCTTATGTTGTTTGGTCATTATTCAAATCTTGTCGGTCCCAGGCTCTGGTTGTCTTCTGATAATTTGCTTGCCAGGGTCTCCTTCTTTCTTCTTTCTCTATGCTAACCATCCATCTGCCATTTCTGTCCTCCACTTCTGTTTCTCTGTCCTCCCCTGGAGGTCTGGCATCTTTCCTTTTTTTTGTCTCCATCCATAGATCCACCTTTTCTCAACTACCCTCCTATCCAGTATCTCTATCCCTCCTCCACACCATCCCTTGTGTCCAACTTCTCTCCCTAAATCCCATTGTCCATCAGCTCTCTCCCTCTCCGGCATATGCATGTCTCTTTGAACCCCCCTTCCCTCCCTCCCTCCACTTCTACACCAGGACCCCCTCCCCTGAAGGTCTGTCCCCCTGGAAGGCCTGTGCCACCTTCCCTGAAGGCGTGTTCCCCCCTTGAAGGCCTGTCTCCCTCCCTTGAAGGTCTGTCCCACCTCCTTGAAGGCCTGTCTCCCTCCCTTGAAGTCCTGCATCCCACCCCTGAAGACCTGTCTGCCTGTACCCCCTGAAGGCCTGCCCCACCCCCACCCCGAAGGACTGCTCACCCCCCCCCCCCCCGGAAGGCCTGCGTGTTACCCCCGGCCTCCCACTGGTGTCTGGCTTCCCCCTGGCCTCCCCGCACCGTTTACCTTTGAAGACCAGCCTGCAAACAAGAGCGCGGTTATAGCGTCTTTCCAAACTGCTTCGGAGCTGTTTCCTCCGCAGCAGTCCCGCCCCTCCTCTGAAGCTGAATGAGTCCAAAACAAAACTACTCTGGCTTGACCCAAAATTAGATCAGTTACCCACACTCATTCCACACTGCAGATCGAATTCTCAAGCAAAGTTTTGGGCATCATTATTGACTCTACACTTTCCTTTAATGATCATCTCAACTCGCTGGTAAAAAAATGTTTTTTTAATGTTCACATGTTAAGGAAAGTGAGATCCTGCTTTCGCCAACAACATTTTGCTGTCCTTGTACAATCAATCATTCTTTCCAGACTGGACTATTGTAATTCTAAGTCTAACCAAGAAAAATCTTCAAAGACTTCAGCGGATCCAGAACACTGCGGCTAGGTTGATCTTCGCAAAAAGCAAATTCGATCATGTTTCCCCGCTTCTGTCAAAACTTCACTGGCTTCCGGTGATTTCTAGGATTCACTTTAAATGTACCTGCCTAATCCACTTTAAATGTACCTCCCCTAATCCCACTATCCTGGAATTCTTCGAGACCTGACACTACAAGATCCACCCACATACTCAAACCATCTTTCCCCTCGTTAAAAGGTGTCATGTATGCAGGTAAATTAGGGAAATCCCTTTTCTTCAAATTCACTGAGCTTTGGAATAACCTCCCTGCCCCATTGTAGAACCTAGGCTCATTCCAATTATTCCGAAAGCATCTGAAAACCTGGCTTTTCTCCAAAACGTAAAGCTATCTATTTAAAATGTAAAGTTAGCTATCCTCTATATAACCTCTAATTTCTTATTATGTCCTTCCCTCATTTATTGAATTACCTGTAAACCGTGTCGAGCTCTATCTTTATGGTGATGATGCAGTATACAAACTTAAGGTTTAGTTTAGTTTAGAAGAAGCAGACTTGGGTCTGCAGGCGACAGATTAATCCCTGTTTGGCCAGCCTGCAGAAAACTTTGTGAAGCTCTGGGTCCATTTCCCTAGTAACTTAGCTTGCCTACTGAATCGCAGGGGCTTGAGCGCAGGCTATTAGGCATCCGTAGGGGGTTCAGTGGGGCTTTTCAGGGTGTCAGCTGCAATTTTGCCTTCCCCTTTAACATGTGTGGTTCTGCAGGGATAGCAATGTTACTTACCGTAACAGTTGTTATCCAGGGACAGCAGGCAGCTATTCTCACTAGTGGGTGATGTCATCCAACAGAGCCCCGATACGGACATCTTGCAAGCATGTCTTGCTTGAAGAAACTCAGAAGTTTCGAGATGCCCGCACCGCGCATGCGCCAGTGCCTTCCCGCCCGATGTACCGGGCGTGTCTCCTCAGTTCAGGTAGCCAGCCTGAGAAGCCAACCCAGGGGAGGTGGGTGGGACGTGAGAATAGCTGCCTGCTGTCCCTGGATAACAACTGTTACGGTAAGTAACATTGCTTTATCCCAGGACAAGCAGGCAGGTATTCTCACTAGTGGGTGACCTCCAAGCTAACCCCAATGGGATGGTGGGAGAGTTGGCAACTTAAGAGAACAAATTTTGTAACACTGTTTGGCCAAACTGTCCATCCCGTCTGGAGAAAGTATCCAGACAATAATGAGAGGTGAATGTATGAACCGAGGACCAAGTGGCAGCCTTACATATCTCCTCAATCGGTGTCGATCTGAGGAAGGCTACAGAGGCTGCCATTGCTCTGACCTTATGGGCTGTGACCTTACAGGGAAGGGATAATCCAGCCTGGGCATAGCAGGAAGAGATACAAGCCGCCATCCAGTTAGAGATGGTGCGCTTCAATACAGGTCGTCCCAACTTGTTTGGATCAAAGGAGACGAAAAGTTGAGGAGCAGTTCTGTGTGGCTTTGTGCGATCCAAGTAGAAAGCTAGAGCACGTTTACAGTCCAGAGTGTGCAAAGCAGATTCCCCAGGATGAGAATGAGGCTTTGGAAAGAACACTGGAAGCACGATGGATTGGTTGATGTGAAATTCAGAGACCACTTTAGGCAAGAATTTTGGATGAGTACGAAGGACCACCTTGTCATGATGGAATACAGTGAACGGTGGATCCGCCACTAGGGCATGAAGGAATGGATGGGACTCGATGCAGTGGATCGCAGAGGTGGTAAGGATGCGGACTCACGCAGTGCCACCCAAGTCTGGTATGGAGTGCGGAAGAACTCTTCCTGCGATGCAGTATGCCCAGGACTTCGACTATCAGGGGCTGACACAGCACTCTGCTGTCGAGGGGGCGTGATGGGCTCCAAAGGCGGCATATCACTAAATGAAGCCCGCCTGGAAGCACCCGCCGCCCTCCGCCGATCCTCCTCGTCGAGCAGAGAGATCGTACGACGAGGAGGAGGGGGAGGGGGCGGGCCGCCCCCCGGGACCGAGACCGGGAGGTCACCCTGAATGGAGGCGATAAGCCGGGGTCCCATAGACTGCATAAGCTCGACAAACTGAGCTTCCAGCAGGGATCGCAGCGAAGCCGATATGGAGGGATCCGCACCGAAAGGGGGTCCTCCAGCACGGTCTTCGCGCTCCTTAGTGGCCAAGTGCTTTTGCTTGCTAGCTTTAGGCACTTTGATGACCACCGGAGGGACAGTGGAAGGCGGTACCTGAGCCGAGGAGATGGGGACAGGCACCGATGCTGAACCGGAAGCAGAAGTCGGGGTGAACGATGCCGGCTTCACGATGCTAGATGCAGGAGTTGTCGATGCAGGCTTCGAACGAACTGGCGAAACCGCAGTGGAAGTTGAAGCAGACGGCTCTTTAGCAGACTCCATCTTAAACATCGACTCCCAAAGTAAGCAGCGCCGTTTGAACGATCGCGCAGTGAGCGTGGAACAAGGCCGGCACGATTTCGGAACGTGTTCTGGACCAAGACACTGAAGACAGCGTCGATGCGGGTCCGTCAACGAAATCGCACGCTGGCACTTGCTGCACTTTTTAAAACCGGTGATTGGCCGGGACATAGGCCGGAAAATGGTCGCCGCTAGGTCGAAGGCGCTCAGCCTAAGCCACGAGGCCGGCGCGGCCGAACCGCCGGAAGAAATAATTTTAACTTTTTTTTTTTTTAAAAACAACTTAAAAATTGAAATAAATCAAATAAACAACAAAACGCGGTAGTAAAGAAGGCAAATATACTGAAATTCAGTCAGCGCAGAATGAAGTGAAACTTCTCAGCTCCGCGGAAAGAAAAGAACTGAGGAGACACGCCCGGTACATCGGGCGGGAAGGCACTGGCGCATGCGCGGTGCGGGCATCTCGAAACTTCTGAGTTTCTTCAAGCAAGACATGCTTGCAAGATGTCCGTATCGGGGCTCTGTCGGATGACATCACCCACTAGTGAGAATACCTGCCTGCTTGTCCTGGGATAATAGGATCATTCTTACTTCAGTCCAGCTGGCAGCCTGAAGGTCTCAGTGTTGGAGGACTGGCTGAATGAGACAGGGATTCTTCTCCCAGATCCAGCTACTGCTTAGAGCTGAACACAGTGAGTAAAGCTATTACAGCCATGGACAAAATGGGGGGGTGTAAAAATCTTATTTTTGGAGGTTTCTGCATTATCTTGTAGGGTTCCCCATTCTAAAATCCTGTTTTCAGACAGGTCATTTTTTAGCCTTTTTTTGGCGCTAAAACGCTGTTGCATTGGCCATATTGGATTTCACAATTTTTTTCAAAGTTATCCAGATCTTCAAATCACATTGTTTTACCTCAAAACTGGCAGAGATGGCATCCTCAAGCTCTTTTAACCCTAATTCATGCTAGATTTGCGCTGGATGGATGCTGGAAGAGCACCCTTGTAGCACATGCTGTGCAGTACATGAGGGGGGCAGCGGGAGCATCGGGCTTAGCCCCCCCCCCCATTTGGTCTCTAAGGCTGAGGATCCTTTGGGAAGTTTGTTTACTGGAAGAAAATCCCTTCCGGAGCCCTGGAACAGTGGCATACCTAAACAAAAGAACATGGAGTTCAAGAGACGTAAGGTGGAGTTACCTAAAGGGGACTCGGGGCTGCCTTGTAAATCCTTTGCTCCTAAATATGTTAAATTTGATGTGGAGAGCTTATTTGGATAGCTGGAATTCTCATCTGCAAGCCAGGAGTCACACAAGGGGGCTTTGGCTCCCAGGTTTATTGGCAGAGGCTGACTAGGATCCAGTAGACCTTTCTGACAGTGATTCAGAAGGTGAGGGGTCAGTTTGTATGCCCTTACTGTCAGAGTGAATCTTCCCTGGTGGGCGATTATAGGGTTGCAAACAGGAGCAAGTATGCAGGAACCAGTGGTGGTCCTCGACCAAGGGGAGGATCCCACAGAATGCTGGCTGTTCAATTCTTTGGCGCTATTACAGCTCACCTCTGCAGGAGTTGCAGTTAGACTCTCAGCTGGCTTCTCCCACTAAGTATTCTATACTGAGCGGAGTGAGAATGCAGCTCTTGTCTTTTCCCTTGCATCCTGATATGAGTGTTTTATAGTCACAGGGCACTGGGATGCTCCTGAGGGCTCTTTAAAGGTAGCCAAGACAATGACTAAACTATATTCTATGGCAAAGAAGTGTCAACAGATGTTCGCTCAGCATGAGGTGGATTCCTTGGTTATGTTTTTAAATTTATTTATTCAATTTTCTATACCATTCTCCCAGGGGAGCTCAGAACGGTTTACATTCATTTATTCAGGTATTCAAGCATTTTTCCCTGTCTGTCCCGGCGGGCTCACAATCTACCTAATATATCTAGGGCAATGGGGGATTAAGTGACTTGCCCAGGGTCACAAGGAGCAGCGTGCAACCAGGACTCGAGAAAGGCCTCACAGTAGTGTCACTCAGGGTCCAAGAGGTGGGCCTCTTGTGCTTCAGAGTCTGTGGATGCAAAGCTCCCCTGGCTTCTCATCTAGATATAGATTCATAAAGGGGGCACTAAAGCTCAGACCACTGGTAAAAACAAACATTTCCGTCATGGAACCTTAACGTGGTTTTGCATGGCCTCAGTCAGGCTCCATATGAGCCTATTCAAGAGGTGTCTTTCTTGAATCTTACCGTTAAGACAGTTTTCCTCATGGCTATTATATTAGTGAGAAGAGTCTCAGAGCTGCAGGCCCTATTGTGCAGGGAGCCCTTCTTCAAGATCACAGAGGTGGGAGTTGCCTTGCGTACAGCCCCATACTTTTTGCTGAAGGTTGTTTCAGCATTTTATGTGAATCAGAGAAGGTTATCATGCCGCTGTACCAGGCCATGGTACGCCTCCACCTGGAATACTCTGTCCAGCACTGGTCGCCGTACATGGGTCAAGAGAATAGTGACTAAAATGGTTAAGGGACTGGAAGAGTTGCCGTACATTGAAAGATTAATAATAACTTTATTCCTCTATACTGCCATAATCGTGTGACTTCTAAGCGGTTCACATTGAAGAGAGCTGGACAATCAGTGAGTTACAATATGCAGATAGTCAGTGGATTACAATATACAGAATCTTAAAAAGCAGTGAATTACAATATACAGTTTGTTAAGAATTTTAGACTTATACGCAGGAATGGACATATAAGAAATAATACAAATTGGATTTAGTGTTTGGTGTAGTTACTGTTTAGGTGATATATCTTACATTACATTAGAGACTTCTATTCCGCCTGTACCTTGCAGTTCTAAGCGGATTACAATTGAAGATGGCTGGACATTTCCAGGAAGTTACAAATTTTAAGGAAAGATACATAGAGATGCTAGAATAAGAGATAGGGTTAGATACATGGTGGAGGCTAAGAGGGTGAATTTAAGGAAGTGGAGGCTAAGAGGCAGTCGAATAAGGCAGTTTTTATGACTTTTCTAAAAGCGTCATTAATGTAGTTGTCTAGCCAGTGTTGTTGTTTGTTTGCTTGGTATATAAAGACAAACTGGGCCTCTTCTCCCTTGAAAAGAGGAGACTGAGAGGGGACATGATTGAAACATTCAAGATAATGAAGGGAATAGACTTAGTAGATAAAGACAGGTTGTTCACCCTCTCCAAGGTAGAGAGAATGAGAGGGCACTCTAAAGTTAAAAGGGGATAGATTCCGTACAAACGTAAGGAAGTTCTTCTTCACCCAGAGAGTGGTAGAAAACTGGAGCACTCTTACGGAAGCTGTTATAGGGAAAAACACCCTCCAGGGATTCAAGACAAAGTTAGATAAGTTCCTGCTGAACCTTAACGTACGCAGGTAAGGCTAGACTCAGGGCACTGGTCTTTGACCAAAGGGCCACCGTATGAACGGACTGCTGGGCACGATGGACCACTGATCTGACCCAGCAGTGGCAATTCTTATGTTCTTATGTAAGAAAACCAGCATTCCACACCATAGGGTCAAAGAAAAAAAGATAGGATTCAGAGAAAACGAGGTGAGGAGAATGCTCCTACATTATCTAGAGATCATCAGTGAGTTCTGACTGTCAGACCATCTATTTGTGCTCATCAGTTAGTCTAGATATGGTAGACTGGTGTCTAAGGCTACCATATCAAGATGGATATGGATTGCCATCTCGTCAGCATATACTGCCTGTGGCAAGCAATTGCTGGTCTCCTTGAAAGCACATTCCACAAGAAGTGTGGCTTCTTCGTGGGCGGACTTGGGTGATTTCAAATGGGGAGATTTGAAGGGCAGTGACCTGGTCTACTCGGCCTACGTTCTCCAAGTTCAACAGAATGGATGTGGAAGCATAGGAGGATACCATCTATGGGTCCTCAGTGTTATGAGCAGGCACAGAGGTCCTACCCTAGATTTCTGGGACTGCTTTGTATGTCCCTACTATCTAGAATGACACACCTATTACACTAGAAAGAGATTAGGTTCTTGCCTTGCTAATATCTTTTCTAGTAGATAGGTGTATCATTCTGGAACTCTGCCCTGTAAGTATTTACTCCACCTGCCTACTGTCTCAGTCAGGAAATTCAAGTCACAACTGAGATTTTGATGGCAGTCAGACCTGAAGGGTATGAAGGAGAAATTACGTTCTTACCCGTTAATTTCTTTTAGTTCCTCCAGACTGGCACAAAAATGGATGGGTTAACGCTTCTCTGCCAGAAGATTGTGACTGAGACATTGACTTTTCGCTTCAGTACAAGTGGGCTGTGCAGTCCCTGTTACATTCAGTCTTAACGAACAGCTAAGCAGAGAAAGAACCAGGCTGCAAACAACGCTACACTTTCATGGAGAAGACAAAAGAAAAACCACTGTTGGATACCGATTAGAACAGGAACTCTTCAGAAATGCCCCACAGTTCGCCAGCTGAATCAAATGCTGCTGCTCTTTAAACTCCCCAAACAACCAACAAATCCCAAAGAAAAAAAAAAATCGAACTCTTTGCGAAAACACTGAACAAAATGACAGGGCGGGATCTGTGCCAGTCTGGAGGGACTAAAAGAAAGAAAATTAGCAGGTAAAGACCTAATTTCTCGTTCTTTAGCATCTCTCCAGACCAGCACAGAAAAGGATGGGACGTACCAAAGCAATAATGATCATGGGTGGGACCCCTGAAGAGCCGTCACAAGCACATGCTCACCAAACACCGCATCCCAACATACCTGCATATCCACAAGTTTGTGTCTCAGTCTCCACCTGCTAGCCATCGTGAGCTATTATCCATCGGTTTCTGTGCTGGTCTGGAGAGACAATAAGGAAGTTTGTCCCTGTATTTTGTTTGAAAACATATTATATTTTCAGAGCAGAACAGATTTGTAGATCGGGGAAGTGTCCCCGTACCCATCCTTCTTATGTGTTCCTATATAGAGCCATCGCCTGCTTTGGTACAAACTGACGGGAACAGCAGAGCCCTCTGGAGAAAGAGGAAGAGTTAAAAGCCTGGCATGGATTCCTTCTGCATGGCTCGCAAGCATGGAGAGAATACCCAAAAATCCAGAATGACATACCTATCTACTGCAACGATGTTAGGTGCTTTGCAGGTTGTGCAAAATTCAGTTGTCAGGATGCTGTTTCGGTTGGGGAGGACTGAACATGTGACAGAATACAATGGGAAGTTATACTGTTGAAATTGGAAAATCGAATATGTTATAAATTGTTAGTGATGGTATATCTTTGTGTGCATGGATTAACACCAAAAGGCCTGGTGGACAGCATTCTGGTCATTGTGCTGATTTCCATATTCCGCCTGTCAAGTATTTGAGGTTGAAGGTATTAAGAACAAGCATGTTTTCATGCATGGGCCCTCGGGAATAGAATGAAGTACCTATGTATATATGCCAGCAAGGAAACTTATGTACTTTTAAGCTATTATTGAAGAGACACTTGTTCTGTAAAATGAAATATAGGAACTAGGTCTATTACATTTGCTGGAGCGCTGGTCGCTAATCTGTGTTGTTTTAAACATTTATTATATGTATATGTGTTTTAAATACTGTGTATGTTCTCGCTGTAAAAAAGCGAGATATAAATGAATAAAACCAAAAAACGAGATATAAATGAATAAAACCAAAAAACAAAAGATATTAGCAAGGTAAGAACCTAATTTCTATCTTATGCATATGCAATGAGAGGTATCCAGAAAACCAGACTGCAGTTTGATTTTAAAGTACACTAGATTCAACTAAGGTGCCAGATGCTATATTATTGCTTCTTCCACACTTATAGTATGCCATTTCAAATTTTTATTTTTACCAACTGACAGAAAACAAACTGGTACAGAATCTAAACCGGTTTCATCACAAGACCTCAAACATCCGAGGCACTACTTAAAATATTTTTTCATGCCCTTACAGGCATACATACAATTTAATATTAATTCTTAATGGCAGGCTCAAAGTTCAACCAATAGTGTGTTTATAGATTGTAACAGAAGAGCACTTAGCTTAGCAAACAAGTCACTCCTAAATATTAGGTAAGGAGTGAGGT
Source organism: Geotrypetes seraphini (assembly GCF_902459505.1). Lineage (NCBI taxonomy): Eukaryota > Metazoa > Chordata > Amphibia > Gymnophiona > Dermophiidae > Geotrypetes > Geotrypetes seraphini. The sequence goes on along the minus strand of NC_047093.1, from coordinate 62,009,131 downwards.
AAAAATTAAAAACAATAAGATATAGTTAATACACTTTTTTTTTTTTTTAAATATCTTTATTCGTTTTTACATTATGCAAACAAGTGTACAATAATTCAAGTCATACTATACATTCTTCACTTGAAACTCTACATTCATTTTATACCATAAACTATCTCCCCTCCCTCCCTTTCCATATATTACCCCTCATAATGTCATAAAACCCACCCATCCCTCCTCCCCCCTACATATATTTAATGGGGATAAATATAATTATTTATTTATTATAATACTCAATTAATGGTCTCCACACCTCTTTAAATTTCTTATAATAACCTCTCTTGATTGCCAATGTTTTTTCCATTTCATACACCTGACAAACCGAACTCCACCAGAAACAATAATTCAATCCTCTATAGTCTTTCCAGTTATGTGTTATATGTTGGATGGCAACTCCTGTTAAAATCATTAACAGTTTGTTATTATTCGATGAAATTTGACTTTTGGCCCTCATAGACATTCCAAACAAAACTGTGTCATATGATAGGGCCACAGGATTCTCTAACATACAATTTATTTGACCCCAGATCAATTTCCAAAAATTATTAATAAAAGGACAATAAAATAATAAATGATCTAGAGTTCCAGCCTCAAGATGACAATGCCAACATCTATTAGACTTAGAACAATCCAATTTTTGTAAGCGAACAGGGGTCCAGAGTGCTCTATGCAACAGGAAAAACCATGTTTGCCTCATAGACGCAGACATTGTACATCTTATCCTCCAAGACCAAATACGTGGCCATTGAGATGCATTAATTTGATGCTTAATCTCAATGCTCCAAATATCTCTAAGTACAGTCCTTGGTTTTTTATTTAAATATCCAGATAATGTTTTATACCACTGTGCGGCCTGGTGACCCATAAAATCTGCCTGGAAGCATAAGAATTCTAGAGTAAAAGGAGAAATTAGGTTCTTACCTGCTAATTTACTTTCTTTTAGCTTCTCCAGACCAGTAGAGGTTAACTTTACGAATGGGTATATATCTAATCATGACCAGCAGGTGGAGACTGAAAACAAAACTTTGGGACAGTATATCCTAGCCCCTCCTCTCTATTTCCCTCAGTCTGCCGAATAGCCAAGCAGAACCAAGAACTGGAAAACAACAGAGAGAAAAAACAATACTCCGAAAGGAGTAACAAATAACATACCCAAAAATGCTGTTGGAAAATGCAGAGGAGAAATTCCCGAAGGAAGAATGTCCCCACAGCTCGCCAGCTAAGCCAGCCGAGCCACAGCCGCTGTTCTTCAATTCTCCCCGGCCCTAGAAAAATACTAGAACCCGCAGCAAAAACCAAAAACTGCCCGCGCAACAGCCCCAACAACAACAACAACAGACAGGGTGGGGACCTCTACTGGTCTGGAGAAGCTAAAAGAAAGTAAATTAGCAGGTAAGAACCTAATTTCTCCTTCTTTAGCACTCTCCAGACCAGTAGAGGTTAACTTTACGAATGGGACGTACCAAAGCAGTCCCTCTCACGGGCGGGACCCCCCGAAGGGCCGATACCAGTACACGCTCACCGAACACCGCGTCCCGACGCGCCTGCACATCAACCCGATAATGACGAACAAAGGAATGCAAGGAGGACCAAACCGCAGCCTTACAAATATCCACTGGAGGCACGAGCGACGACTCAGCCCAAGAAGCCGCCTGACCCCGAGTGGAATGAGTCTTGAGAAACTCCGGAACAGGCTGCTGTTTCAGAAGATAAGCGGAAGCAATCGTCTCCTTGATCCAGCGCGCAATAGTAGCCTTAGAAGCGCCAGCTCCCCGACGAGGACCAGCCAGGAGGACAAAGAGATGATCGGACTTCCGGAATTCCTGGGTCCGCTGCACATAAGAGCGAAGGACCCGACCGACATCCAACTTGCGCAGCTGCCGTTGCTCAGAAGAGCCCTCCCGACCACCCAAGACCGGGAGAACCACCGATTGATAGACATGAAAAGGAGAAACAACCTTCGGCAGAAAGGAAGGAACAGGCCGCAAGACGACCCGCTCCCTAGAAAACTCCAAGAAGGGAGCCCTACAAGAGAAAGCCTGTAGCTCAGAAACACGCCTAGCAGACGTAATGGCCACCAAAAAGACCGCCTTCAAAGTAAGGTCCTTCAAAGAACAGACGTCCAAGGGCTCGAAAGGCGGACGCACCAAAACAGAGAGAACCAGATTAAGATCCCAAGAGGGAACCGAGGGCCGTAGGGGAGGCCTAAGCAACTTGGCCGCCCGCAAAAATCGAATCACATCAGGAAGAGCCGATAAACGCTGACCTGACACCAACCCTCGAAAGGCCAACAGGGCCGCAAGGTGAACCCGGAGAGAAGACCAAGCCAGGCCTCTATCCAGGCCATCCTGCAAGAACTCTAGAATGATAGGCAGAGAAGCGCGAAAAGAGGTCACCCCCCGCGCCCGACACCATTCCTCAAATAGACGCCAAACCCGCACATAAGCCCGAGAGGTAGAAAGCCTCCGGGACCCCAACAGTGTAGAGATCACCTTGTCTGAATATCCCTTCTTGCTAAGGCGACCCCTTTCAAGAGCCACGCCGTAAGACAGAAGGGAGACGGGTCGAACATGGGAATGGGACCCTGCATCAGAAGGTCGTCCGAGAGAGGCAGAGGAAGAGGATCCGTCACCAGGTGCCTCACCAGATCCGCATACCATGGACGGCGAGGCCAATCCGGCGCCACCAGCACCACCAAACTCGGATGGTGAACAATGCGAAGAAGTACTCTGCCCACCAGCGGCCAAGGAGGGAACACATACAACAGCCCCTCCGTTGGCCACTGCTGGACCAGAGCATCCAGACCCTCGGCCAGACCGTCCCCGCGACGACTGAAGAAGCGGGGCACTTTGGCATTGCCACCCGTGGCCATCAGGTCCATCAGGGGCTGCCCCCAAGCCTGCACTATCAACTGAAACGCCTCGGCGCCGAGACACCACTCTCCTGGATCTAGAAAGTGCCGACTGAGGAAGTCTGCCTGAACATTTTCTACTCCGGCTATATGAGAGGCCGAGAGGTCCAGCAGAGGGGACTCCGCCCAAACCATGAGCCGAGCCGCCTCCTGCGCCACAGGAGTGCTCTTGGTGCCCCCCTGACGATTGACATAAGCCACCGCCGTGGCATTGTCCGACAGGACTCTGACCGACTTGCCCAGCAAAAGGGAGTGGAAAGCTAACAGCGCCAGCCTGACCGCTCTGGTCTCCAACACGTTGATCGACCAGGAGGCCTCCTCCGCGGACCAGGTGCCCCGAGCTGAGTGGCCCATAAACTGAGCCCCCCAACCGAGGAGACTCGCATCCGTAAGGAGCACCGTCCACCGCGGGAGATCCAGACCCACCCCCTGAACCAGGTGAGGGGTCCGGAGCCACCAGCGCAGACTGCAGCGCGCCAAGCCTCGCAGGGGAACCGGAACATCCAAATCTTGCCTCCGGGGAGACCACCTCCGGAGCAGAGCATACTGAAGAGGACGCATGTGGGCCCGCGCCCACCTCACCACGTCCAGGGACGCCGCCATCGACCCCAAGACCTGGAGGAAATCCTGCGCCAGAGGACCCCGGGACGCCAAAAGCAGGCGAATCTGAGATTGCAATTTGCTCACCCGGGCCTCTGGAAGGAAGACCTACCCCAAGGAGGTGTCGAACATAACCCCAAGGCACTCCAGACACTGAGCCGGGACCAACCGACTCTTGGAAAGGTTGACCACCCAGCCCAGCGACCGGAGAAACTCCACCACCCGAGCCGTAACCCGGGAGCTCTCCTGCAACGACTTTGCCCGAATCAACCAGTCGTCCAGGTAGGGGTGAACCAGGATGCCCACCGACCGCAAGGCTGCCGCGACGACCACCATTACCTTGGTGAACGTCCGAGGAGCCGTGGCCAGACCAAAGGGAAGCGCACAGAACTGAAAGTGCCGCCCCAAGATCGCAAAGCGAAGGAAGCGCTGATGAGAGGCCCGAATTGGAACCTGCAAGTAGGCCTCCGTCAGCTCGAGAGACGTAAGAAACTCCCCCGGCTGAACCGCCAGAATGACCGACCGCAGCGTTTCCATGCGGAAAGACGGAATCTTGAGAGCTCTGTTGATCCCTTTCAAATCCAGGATGGGCCGAAAGGTCCCCTCCTTTATGGCCACCACAAAGGGTCTGACGAAAAGCCTGCGTCTTCCATGGAGTCTGACATGGAGAAGCGAGAAAAAGGTCCGGCAGAGAGCGGGTGAACTCCAGAGCGTAACCGTCCCGCACCACCTCAAGGACCCACTGATCGGACGTGATCTCGGCCCATTTGGGGAAAAATTTGCGCAGCCGGGCCCCCCACCGGAACCAAAGGGGGCGCCGGCAAGGAGTCATTGCGCAGGACGGGAAGTGGGGGAACTGGCGGAGGGAATCCCTGCCCCCCGACGGGCCCCCCGAAAGGGCTGCATGCGCTGGAAGAACCGACCCCGGGAAAACCCCGGAGACTGGAAAGAAGCAGCCCCCACGCCCAGGGCGATACTTGCGAAATTCCCGCAAACGCCCCCGGGCCGCACCCCCCCGAGACGCCGGGCGGGCACGGTCCTCCGGCAGACGGGGAACTTTCGAGTCCGACAGAGTCTGAATCAACTTATCCAAGTCCTCTCCAAATAAAAACGACCCCCGAAAGGGAAATTTAGTAAGCTTAGTTTAGGACGCAGCATCCGCCGCCCAAGCGCGCAGCCACAACACACGCCTTGCGGCCACGCCAAAAGCCATAGACTTAGCCGAGATCCGCACCAAGTCATAGAGAGCATCTGAGAGGAATGAGGCCGCCATCTCAATCTTCGCTACCTCCTGATCCACCAGAGACCAGTCGTCAGACTCTCGATCCAAGACCCGCTCCGCCCACCGAAACACGGCGCGAGCGACCAGTCCCCCACAAATAGCCGCCTGGACCCCAAAGGCAGAGACCTGAAAATTTTGCTTAAGGATGCTCTCCAATTTGCGCTCCTCAGAGTCCCGCAAGGCAGAACCGCCCTCAACAGGCACGGTATGCCGCTTGGAAATTGCCGAGACCACCGCATCCACGACTGGCGAAGCTAACGTAGCCCGATCCCCTTCCGGAATGGGATACAGGCGAGCCATGCTGCGCGCCAGCCGAAACGGCGTCTCCGGCGTTTTCCACTGCTCCAGAATAATATCCCGAATATCCTGATGCATAGGAAAAGAGCGGGAAACGGAACGGATCCCCCGTAACAGGGGGTCCCCCACACGCGGAGTCTCCGGCGGCGCGTCCTCAAAACGCAAAACCGAAGAAACCTGCTGAATAAGGTCAGGCAGCTCATCTTTCTGAAAAAAGGCGCACCACGGACGCCTCGTCACTGGAGAACGGGAAATCCGACAATCCGCCGCCAGCTTCCGTCCCCTCCAGAGAGTCCTGGAACTCCTCAGAAGGGTCCAGGTCCTCCTCCAGACCGACCCGTTCCTCCGACCACAAATTCTCGTCCCACTACACCCGCGGACGCTTGGACAAGGGAGGCGGCGGAGGGGACGTCACGTCAGACGAGAGAGGCAAAGCCGCAGGGAGCGCGGAGGAAACCCCACCCCCCGAAACCCCCTGGGCGCAACCGGGACCCCCAGCCGCCTGAAAATAGGCTCTGCATAAAGAAAAGAAAAATTCAGGGGAAAAACCCCCCGAGGGTCCCAAGGGACTCCCTGCCACAGCAGGGGACCCAGCAGAACCTTGCCCCTGCATAGTCAAAACAGGGGGAAGGTCACCTGAGGTGGAAGACAAAATGGAGGGGCCAGACAGAGAAGATGGCGGTTTTCCCGCCAAAAAAGCTCCCTCCATAGCCTGAAGCGGCTGAGAAACCTGAATAGTCTCAGCCGCTAAAGCAGGCAAGCCGGCATCAGCTGTCAAAAAATCAGCTGAGAGGGAATCCTCTAAAACCCGACCGTCGGCGGCTCGGGGATTCCCTCCGTGGGCGGACAGAGAAGACCGGGCTTCCCCACCGTTCCCTGCCGACTCGCGAGGCACCATCGGCGGGGAGCTCTGGGCGCCTGCAGCCGCTGCCGACGGAGCTCCACCACCTCACCGACCCAAACCGCCGAGTTCAGGCCGGCCGCGAGTGCCTCGCGGCTGGACTAAATTTGTGTCCTACTCCCCCGGAGAAGGGCACAATTGCTCCA